>NW_006440638.1:17699626-17703025 GCF_000325575.1 Pteropus alecto | reverse complement strand
ATTGCTACAGTAGGACAGCCAGTGCACGTGGATACCTGTGGGTTTTATTGCACTATTTAAATTTTTCTGCCGTGTGTGGTAGGGGTGCACTGCTGTTTTAGACATGCATTGTGAGTTGTGAAATTAGATTGCACAGATCTTATGGGGACAGAGAAGTATGATATGACACAAGCAGAGATTTGAAATGTTCTTATACCTTGAAGTTGTATCATCATGTACTAAACATATTGAAACTTTCTAATAATTGTCACCTAGAAGAATGGTCTCTCTGAAACTTTGGCCATGGAAGCATAATTAGTATTAGAGGGTTATGGGTACTGCGGGTGTTTCTCACACTTGAAGATTGGCAGATGCCATTACCTTTCATTTGTCTGGAATTTTGTTCTCTAGGGCTGCTTGTAAAAATCTGTTTCAAGGGATTCTTCTCTTGTTTCCTTACTTTCTCTTTGCCATCAGCCAAAATGGTGTATCTGTGAAGACTCAAGGTGGTTAATTGGAAGGTTCTAAGTTCACTCCTAATATGTGATCCTGGGCATGACGTTTAACCTCTTGGGGTCTTAATTGCCTCAAGTGTAAAATAAAAGAAGAGATTTCATTGGATGACTCCTGATTCCTTTCCAGTTTTAGCAGTCAATAAAATTTGTGGGTATACAGTATGAGTCCTGGCACTTTTTTCTGCAATGAGATTGATGAGATACTAGGGCGGCCTGGAGTTTCTTATGCAGACTCAGGAACTGCCTGTCTAATAAAAGGAGCCAGTCTCATTGTGTTGCCAGTGCTCAGGGCTGGGCACAGGCGAGGACTTCACATTCTTTGAGGAATAGTTGACGATGGATTGGTACTGTGGAGTCACCTTTCTTCAGGCCTCTCCTTTAGTGAGGATGGGTTTTACCTGCCTCACCTGTATTCCTGACTTGGTAATGCCAATGAAAGCATTTAGATGGTTGGCATATAAATGTTGGCTGTAAAATTCTTTCAACTTTGCCGTATGTTTGAACATTTACATGGTAATATATAGGAAAAATATCTGATGAGAACGTAATCATTTAAACCTTGGGAGCAAATCAGAGTGTGTGTTTAACTGGAGGTCCCAGTAGCATACACTTCATTTCTGGCCTTCTCAGATTCTTAGGTATTCCTCTGTAGCAACAAGTGTCTACAGGGCAGGAATTTTTGGTGGGTGCAGGATGCCTCCATGTTCCCGTTACCTGCTCCGCTTATTTGCTGTAGAAGGCAGCTTCTCCTGCTTTTCATTGTGTGGCTCAGGAGTCACCTTGGGCAACATGACTGCTCCCTCCTGCTCTTTGCACACCTTGGATGAGTTCAGTTTTTCCAGGTTGCCATAAAATTCTAAACATGTCCTTTAAACTGGTAAAAGGAAAAGCCAACTATGTGTGTGGAGTTAATACGTAATTCAACTTTTTTCCACTTTTACTAGAAAAGAGGTAGTTCAGCAGATTAAGAGAATTACCCAAAATGAACCTCAGAGTTTTCTTACATGTTCAGCAGAACTCACTTATCAGTACCTACTCGAAACAAGTCGCTCAAGGTTAAGTTCATGCCGATCAATGGAAAATGGCAGTGGACCCAGAGCTCTGGGTCTGAATCTCAGATCTTACCTTCTCCTAAGTTATGCAACTTGAGACAAGTCAGGTAAATTCTTGGAATCCCCAATTCTTCTCATTTGCAATATGGGGATAGCAAAATTACCTACTACATGGGAATTATAACGAGAACAAAAACAAACTATTCCTATAATGTCCCCTTGCACCTGTCATTGAATTCTTCTTAATTAAGACCTGTTCTATTATTTCACCCCTTTATTTATTCACCTATCGTTTTATTCAGTATCCTAGGAGACAGGGCCATTCTATTTTCACAGCAACATAGAGACTTTGTTTTGTGATGCCAGCCTCAAAAGATGTCCATCTTTGTCTGATAAATACGTAAGTGGATAGTGCTTTTCCTGACCCCTGGTCTCTGGGTGTGGAGGTTTTGAACCTTCTAATGCTGCCCAGTTGTAAGCAAAGCAGCTGAGCATCACAAAGATTCTGGGAGAATTAAAGCAAATCCCAGGGGGATTTGGAAACCAGAAGTGATTTGCTTGTCACTTGATCTTTCTCTAATGAACTATCAAGTTCAACTTTGCATGGTGAACTGAATTCATTTCAGCTCTTAATTTTTCACCTCGTAGCTATAATCCTCTGGCTACCATTGCCGTCTTTAAATCTGGTTCACCAGCCACCTGGAACACTCAATAACCCAGGCATTTTAAGGTTTTCCCTTCAACATCTGTGCTCTGGAAATTGAGAGGAGACCATAGTTTCGGAATACACTGAGAAGGTAGGGTAGACCATGGGAGCCATCTCGTAGTAATGTGGGGTGTCTGTTTTCTCATTCTTTCCAGATCGTTTCACGCATTCCTCTGTACCCTGCTATTTAAATGGTTCTGTGGAAGCTCTGTAATGAGATGTAGCTGTCTTAGAAATATCCTCAGTGTCAGCATGCCACTATCATATGGGCTCATTCGGCCATTCTCTCATTCATTTGCTCTGAGACTATTTTCTGCTTTGCTCTCTCCAGTGCTGCAAGCTCAAGCATTTGACGATGTCTGGGTGTCCAGAGACCCGGGGCCAGTTTTGCTGGTCTCAGGGGGCATGATGGTGCTTTTGTCCAAAGGTGGACTGGGGAGTTGCTTTGTGTGTGTGGCCAGGGTGTTTGTGGGGTCAAGAATGTACAAATTAGAATGCTGTCATTCAGCGTCTATTCCCAACTTTACCCTTGCCAACGGCCACAGCAATGATAACAGCAGCTGCCAGTTAGAGAACTACATTGTTCTGTCATCTCTGTTAGTTCTCTAAAAAGTCCCATGAGGAAAGTACTGTTATTTGTTTATTGTTTTCATTTTCTACCTGAGAGTCCTGACTGCTAGAGGTCTCAGTCCAAAGCACATGTCTAGTAAGTGGTGAAGTCAAGATTCAAACTCAGACATTCTTGAGCCGGTACCCGAGTTTGTACTCTCAGTGTATTGTTCCCTGACTATTATTCTTACCTGTGGAGTAGGTGGGGGAAGGGGTGCTGTCCTAATACAGATGGTCTCATACCTGATCATAATAAAATAATTCTGTTTTGGACTTGGGCCCCCCATGCCAACAGGGGGCAAGTGGCAGCAAGCTGCTTCCACTACGGGAGCAGACAGAGCCCATTTGCTTTCACATTGACTAAGTTCTCCTTCCTTCCTGTGTGTGCATCTTCTGCCGTTGTACTATATTTTTGAGCCCACTGCCCCAAGGATAAAATTTGTTTCCTCTGACGGCCATGTAGCCAGGGCAGCCACAGGAAGCCTGGGGGTTTTATTGCTCTGCTTTATCTGTGCTCTTTTAGGACAGAGGGTTCAGC
>NW_006440638.1:17692300-17699599 GCF_000325575.1 Pteropus alecto | reverse complement strand
TGTTCAAAAGGCACTGACACCTAATCACCGTGCAGTAGGCTGTTGCCTTAACAAGTCTGCGGAGTTAAGTTAGTGCTGATACAGACGGCCTTTGTCAGTCATAGGGGCTCTGGTTTGTTTATAGGTATAATCTTTAACCTCTTTGATGGGCCAACATAAGGATTTTGGGAAGGCTCCTGTGGGACAGTTTTATAAAAGAACCAAGGAACTTAATTTCTCAATGCCTGTTTATATGCGGTATGGATAATTCATTCAAATTTCATTCCTACTGCATCCAGGAATGGTCTGACTTTGATCTGTCCACTAGTTAGGGACACTTTCTCCAATTACTTCACTGAGTATCATTTTGTGTATTCTGTACTGCCTTTTCAACAACCTATATTTCCCGTTTCCCTGTCTTCACACACACAGAGAAAAACTCTTCATTTAGCCACAGTAACATACTTCTTTTTACATTTGACCACAATCATTTTCTTTAACTCTAGCCTCATAAAGGAACAGACGTTGATGTTGGTCAGGAACTGGAAAGCTTCTGAGACTACTGCCCAGACTGGTGTGGAGTTGTGACTGTAGCTGAAGACCAGCAGGAAAAAGAAAGAACATGTCCTCATTTTGGAATACCTGGTTGGGAGGTAGGGGAGAAATATGAGCATAGCTCCTTTCTGTAAAAATTATAATTGTACAGATTTTTCCCCACTTTGGAGCTGGTTGTTCTTTAATCCTAGCAGAAACTCATGTTTGTATGGAAGAGAGACACGGAGTGACAGGGCCCGAGTTCAGAGAAGGGTTTGACAGGGGAGCCAAGGATTCTAGTTGGCTGAGTAGAACATCAACCTTTGAGCCAGGATTTGAAAGGGAGCAGTACCAGATGGCCTTCTGGCTCCAGAAGTTCCTTCTGGAGAAGAGCATGGTTTTCTTGTCTCTGTGATTCAGCAACAGCAGGTGTTGATGGTGCCCCTACTGGGTGCCTGGCATGGCCTCATACTCCCTGCCTCCCACAGCCTGCAGCCCTCCTCCATGGCCAACGAGTGACTGCACATGGAGACATATCAGCGGCTCCCATTGAGCTGACTCTGTGCCTGAAGTAAGACTGGTTAAATGGGTAATTGATGGAAGCAAAAAGCCAAAATGAGGGGCTCCCTGCTGAGTCACTGGTTAGTCAAGAGGCTCTGCATATATGGCAGGGCAGAAGTTGGTGACCTTCTGGTTCTGATTCCAGAACCAGAAGTTTGTGAGTCTTTCTTTCCCTTCTTACTCTCCTTTTTGTTTTATAATAATAATAAGTTTAATAATTCATAGCTCTTATGAGCTGTACACTAAGCCCTTTCCATCCATTATTCATTTGAGCTTTTCCTGACTCCTATCTTCATATTAAAAATAGGGGAATTTTGCTCCAGAGAGGTAAAATGAAGTCACCCATTTTGGTGAGTGGCAGAAGCGGGATCCTGGGAACGTCTAACTCTCTAACAATCCGGGCTCTCCACCCTGTACTTCTCCATCTCTCTCGGCAGCTCTCTCTCCCTCCTTCCTTAGGGATTCCCAGAGCACCCATCCTGTGCCAGGTTGGGGATGGGGTACCAAAGATAAGAGGACGTAGGCTTACCCTTAAGGAACTTGAAATCGAGTTATTGGGGACAAACAGATGCTTCTCACCCTTTATAAGGTGCCGGAAGCCCAGGGCTACATGGACTTCTACCTGAGCCTAGTGCCTGGACACGGTTTGTCACATCTGAGCCCTTGATTTTTCTTCCACAGGGAGTCTGGGGCTTTGGGACTATCCTGGGCTGAGCACCTTTCTCCAGGCAACACGGAGCATCAGAAGCTGGTGTGGTTCCCTTTCTCTGTGGCTGTCTTGTAGATGTGCTTTAACAAGCAAGATCTGTGCTTAAGCCTCCTGTTTATTTAAACCTCCTTTCCCTATTCCCCAAATTCTCCCTTAACCACGTGAAGAAGTGTAAAGAAGAGAGGGGACATCTCTTAAGCACTGCTTTTGTGCCAGGCTCTGGACTGAGCATAAAACCTCTGTGCAGTGGATTGTGTTCTGTCTAGTCTCGTGGTGCAAGGGCCCTAAGATCAGATTGTGAAGTATAGTTAATGTTGCTTGTCTGCTTACAGATCCTCCTGTGACTCCTTGCCTCTCTCAAAATTGATTCCGAAATCCATAAGTTTAGAAGAAAAGCCTTCTGTAATTTTGCCCCGGTTATCTCATTGACTTCCCTTCTTACCACTCTGCCCCTACATTCTGGCCTCTCTGCTGTCCCTTGATATGCTGTGGACATCCCACCTGGGTCCTTTGCTTTCAGTGCCCTCTCTCCCCCCTTCTAGGCTTTCTCCTTATGTTAAAATTTTCTCCTGTGAGTTGGAATTTGAAGGTTTTGATGGGCAACCTGAGTACATTTGGCTTATAGATTTACCCCGAGGTTAATTTGTAACAGAAAATTGCTTGTAAAGGGATGCTTTTTTTTTGTTTGTTTAATAAGCACGAGTAAGGCAAACAACCCAGGGTCAAGGTGAAATATGGTTTCTTAAAATTTTTGAGGTTTCTAGGGGCAGGCTCTCTAGATCTCTTATTATTTTGAATTCCTTTGGGCATGGGTCTTTGTACTTGAAATAGCCTCATATTTAATTCAACATGCACATTTATAACAAGGTCTTATTTGATGACTTGCTCAGAATTTTTTTTTTTTTAGATTTTAGTAAAATTATGGTATCTTTGGCTCTAGGGTTGGTCACCTCTGAGAACTTTTTCAGTAAAACAGATCTGGTCTCCTCTGTGGCCTCACTCTCGGCTTTGCAGACTGTGAGGAGGAAGGAATTTCACTTGCTAGTCACTATGGCCTTTCCTGCTGCTAATTTTATTCTTGCTCTGAGGTATCTGTCGTTGGACCATTCACCATTGCTATATATCAATGATGCTGTCTGTAGTGGCCTGAGTCACATGACGGGTAGTGTCCAGATCTTTTTTCTACATAGCCATTTCTTTGAAGCACCTCCATGGAATTCAGAATTAATTTTCTCTTTTGACTTAGGGGTATCCTAGCACAAACCCCTGGGTTCTCCTTTGCAAGAAGCACAGAACAAAAGAACATCTTGAGGTCGGTCCGTGGGCAGATCTTTGTGACACATTAAATCATGTTTTAGTATTTTGGCTGCATGATTGAAAAAATGTCAAAACCCAGAATGTATAATTGCTTTATAGACAGGTGACTGCACACATTTTAGATTATGCCAATAGAGCTTTATTGTATTTATCCCAAAGCTGACTGGTGTATTCCGAAGCCCTGGGGGCCGTTTGTGACTAGGTTGCTTAAATGCTCATCGTGACTCTCCCTTCCTACTCTGCCCCTCCTGCCACTGGGACCTCCGTCCTCTCCTCTGCCTCCTCCTTGTTGTCAGCAATGCTGAGTGAACTTCACCAGGCACAGGCCTTCTACACAACCACCTTTTTCAACAAGTCCTGAGATGTGCTTTATGAGGCTTAGAGCCGAGATTGGTAAATCTTCCCTGGAAAGGGCCAGATGGTAAAAACAGGTTTCCTGGCCCCCTGGTTTTAGTTGCAGCTGTTCTCCGTTGCTGTATCACACAAAAGTAGCCATGAGTCAAAAAACAAATGAATGAGTGCGGTTGTATTTGGATTGTGGGCTGTATAGTTTGTTGACCTCTGGCTTGAAGAAGTTACTTATCCAAGAATAGGTAACAACTAGTAATTGCCAGGAGTACGATTTAAACCTCACTATCCAATTCTAAAGTTTCCATGTTGAACCTCTGTGTACTTCACAAGAGATCCGTTGGGCTGTCTGTTAAACTCATTTGAGCCTTAACCTTTATCTCCTAGAAAAATGTAGTTAATAATATATTTCTAGGGTTATTATAAGAATCAAATAACATAATATAGGAAAGGTTCTATTAAGTGAATGAATAATGTTACAAAGAAACTAAAATAGGTTTCTAATAGATCGATAACAGAATAAAACTTTTATTCTGCCATTTCTTTTGACTTCTAATGATTGAAATTCTAATTAATAGATCATCACTTATTAATATTACTGAATAAAAAGACAGATGTATCTATTTATTAGCCTTTGTATACATTGAGATGATCGAAGAGATATTTTATCTAATTATAGAGATCTTTCTAGCTTTTCACAGTGTTTTCTTTCACTGAGCACAGACTTGTCACCCTGTTCCTTGTCTGAGGGAGCAATTAGGGAGTACAATAATAATATGCCACTTACTGCATACTCATGCAAATTCGTATTTTCTTTTTTTTAAGTGAAAGTGTACATATGTACATAAAAGCGAACTCACCTTCACTGGTCAACTCCATGATGCAAGTGCTGATATCCACGTAATCGCCACCAAGGTGGATGCAGACAATGTTTCCAGTACCTCATAAGGATTCTGTTGCACTTCTTCCTGGTCTATCAACTGCTCTGCCACTGTTCTAATTTCCGTGACCATCGATAAGTTTGGTCTGTTCTCAGTCTTCCTATAAATGCACGAATATGATCAGTACTTTACTGTGGCTGGATTTTTCTCTCAGTATATTTGTGAGATTTGTTTGTGTAGATGGCATGTACCAATAGTTCATTCTCACTTTTTGCTGTGTCCTATTTCACTGTATGTTGGTACCACAATTTATTTATCTCTTCTCCTGTTGATGGACATTTTTGTTGCTTCCATTTTGAGGCTAGAATATATAAAACTTCTGTGAACTTAAATGTAAATGTTATTTTTGTGGCCATATATTTTATTTCTCTTTGGTATACAAATTAGTATTGTGTCTAGTAGAGGAGATTGGAATGTGTGTATTCGAGGGGTGTCCAAGAGCCATTGTCGGTTACTTCTATTTCAGATATGTATATATTAAGGCTTTCAAGATAAAAACACATAAACATGTAATTCTAAAAACATTTCAAGTATCATTAAAAAGAGTAAACAATGATGATGCATATTGTCTTAGTTAATTAAAATTTAATACTATGATTTAAATTCATCCAAGCAAGAATACATGTAAAGTAAATATGCCAAGCATTATTGTTCACGCCATTGTAGAAAAAGTGTACGTGTGTGTGTCTGTGTACATGCACTATTGTATAAATATCATTGTTTTCTTTCCTTTTGTTAGGAATGCATATAAATTGTTTTTATGCATAGTACACTCTGCTGATGCTAAATATTCCATTGTGAAGTGGGAAGAATGATTCTTACCTCCCAGTTTTGAGCATCAGATGATTATATAAAATCTGTGAAAGTGCCATATGAACTGTAAGGTTTTGGGTCAAAATAGAAGCAATCGTACTAGTAATAACTGGGTTATATTAGGGTTCTGTTTGTGAAATAAATAAGGTCATTTCCCAAAAGCTCAGTTAATGAAAATGACTAGGAAAGTTTTTTTTTTTTTTTTTAAATTCACTGTTTAGAAATCAGCAGTGGAATAAAATTACAGATGAAAATTCGAATCATGGGTTTTAGGAAAAACTGAATAGTTTTTTAAGATTGTCAGTCTCTCCATGCTTCAGTTTTCTTGTTTTCAGAATGAAAGGATAATAAGTAGAGTATCTCGAAGGTCCCTTCGAATGCTCAACTTTCACCACATTCTCCTTTACTATTAAAAAGCATAAAAATGCTGTCTGTCCACTAGGAATTTGATTCCAGTAGAAAAATTTCATCCTCTGGGCCCAACTGGATTATGGGATGTGTTGTTTGACAGAATCTGTAGTGACTTCAATGAGAACAAGAAAGTTTTGTTGTTGTATTCAAAACATTTTGTCTCTTCTGCCAGGACCCAATCGTTCTGTACAGTTCCAGGTTAGTTACCCTAAAAGGGACAAGTTTGCACAGGAGAAAAGGAGAAAGGCTTGTTTCTCTCTAGCTTTGTATTTTAGAATTCATTTTCTGTCCCACTTCCCGTTGATTCCTGCCGCGGTAGCCTTGGTAGTCAGGGCAGCGGTTCTGGAAATCGCTGAGGCCTCTAGGAACTGCAGCTCCCAAGCAACATCTCTTGCTCTCGCCTTCCCTTTTGAAGGAGATAAATAGTTCTCCCTTTTGCCTTTTCTCCTTCTGTCTCAGCAAAGCTGTGTAACTTTAAAGGCCGCAGGCATTAAGGAATCAGGGATCTGTATTTTAAAGCGGAGTGGTCTGGCCCAACATTTCAGAAGCCAGGCTTGGAGATCTCAGCGCTAAAAATACACCCTTACTTTATTTGACCAATGTGGAAACAGCCGATTCTAGGATAAAGGAGCTTTTTTCATATACTACATTTACTGTTGAAGCCTCAGTAAGGGAAACACTTTTCAAAATGTCTTGTTACAGAGAGGATTGGACGAAATAAATATATTTCCTGCGGCAAATAACGTGCACTTGTAGCAAAGGGCAGTCTCTGTAGTGCAGCTGGTGTTCGAAATGCCTACTAAGAATGTTGATTCTGGAGGCAGAATGAGTCGCTTTTCCAGTGTTTGGCTCTGCAGCTCACTAGCTTTGTGATCTTGGGCAAGTTACTTATTCTCTCTGAGCCCCATTGCACTTCGTTCTGAGGATGGTTTGATGATGCAGGCAGTACTTGCCTTCTGGGGTTTGTATTTCCTTACTCAGCAGTAGCCACATTTTTTTTTCTTGACCATCTGTGAAGGATATCATCCATCCATCTCTCTCTCTCTCTCTCTCTCTCTCTCTCACACACACACACACACACACACACACACACACGCACATACCCCTTTGGAAAGGAAGATGCCATCCTTAAAATCATATTCCTCATTTGAGATCCTTCCTTAGAAAATTGGAGGAGTTGGTTGCGTATCAGACCCATCCATCACCGAAAAGATGAGTCGAAAAATGAAATAATTGAGTTGCAAAATGTGGCTTTTCTTTCTTTTAGCAGAGCCATTGAGTGGGAGTAAATTGATACAACACAACCATTTGGGGGAGCTATTTAGTAATGTAGTAAAATTTAATGTTTTTTTATGCTTTATAATTAGGTGATTCCATTTGTAGTTTAGAGAAACTCTTTATACATGTAGCCTGGGTGACATGTACAAGTATGTTCATAATAGTTTTGAGGGGGAAAACTAGCTACAACCTGAATGACTGTCGCCGGGCAATATCTAAATATATGGGATATATTCATCCCTTGGGGGACCATGTAGCTGCTAAAATGAATACACGGGTCTAACAGTTCAAGGTGGATGATTTTTAGCTTTACCTGTAACATTCCATATCTTTACTATTAAAACATCCCAATCAACTATAGCAAAACATTAAATCTTGTTAAATAATGGTAGTGATGATAGTGTTGTC
>NW_006440638.1:17639506-17692286 GCF_000325575.1 Pteropus alecto | reverse complement strand
TTTTTGTCTTTGAGCATTTGAAACATTTCTTAATTTTAGATAGCCGGTAGAAAAAAAAATACTGTAGGATGGGTTATGGCTTGCATTTGGTATTTATTTTTATGTTATAAAATATTATTTCTTTGAGGCAAACATATTGTTAAGGTGTGACGCATGAAGTGTTTTGTGTGAATGAGAGTATGTTTTTGTGGGAGAGGGAAGGTAGTTTTTCCTACCCCATTGTCTACTTACCATGAAGACATTTTTCACACATAAACTCTCTATTGTGAGAGAAAAATGAATTACAGTTCAGAAAGTGATATAGATGAGTTGCTAAGTGAGCAGGATGCTAAATCGGCCTTTCTGGGTCTATGTCTCGAATCCCATTCTTAAGGGCTGCAGAGTATGAGGCAAGAGACTCAGCCTTCTTTTGCCCTGTTGCTTCTCTTTTGAACAATGTCAGCAGAGTAGTAAGTAGGAAATGGGATTATTTCTGTTGATTCAAATGCCAGACAGTGTTTGACACAGAATTTATGTTAGCTCTTTTTCTTGTTATGGTTTGCTGTGGGAAAAGCAACTCTAAAACACAGTTATGGGATCCTAGGAGCTCTGAATCATATTCTGTCTCAGGCACAAGAATCCTGAGCCCATAGCACTGAGCCTGTGCTATACTCAACCCGCTTCTCCCTGGGCTGTATAACAAATAGGAGCTACCCCTGTTTTCTCTCTGTTCCATGCCTCGAGATGTAGGGTTGGCCTAGCAACCAACTTTGGGAAACTCATGCTCTCAAGTTCCAGGGTATCTTATCCACTGTAAAATAAAAGTGCACTAGGTATTCTGTCACCAAAAACATGTTTTCAGTAAAAAGAAAGGATTGCTATCTTGTATGCATCACCCTTGCATATACTGCTGTGTAAGCACAATGTGCACTGAAATAATAGATTGAGTAACTGTGGATCTCCACCCTCAGGCTCTCCCAATTTCTGTACAGGTTAAGGTATGTCTTAAATTTTAACAGTTTCATCCAATGTGTTTCTCTTCAGGGTTTTATCTCGCTTATGCAAATATGTTTTCAGTGTTGCTGATGGATTGGGTATATAAAGGCACCAGGATAATTTTGAATTTGTGGGTACTTCAGAGATGGGGCGCATTTTGAGTTAGAGAGGTAAATGCCTCCCTTTTCACTTATGTGCCCGCAATACTTTTCCTTCTTCTTCATTTTTCACTCGCAAACTCACTTTACATTTGTAGGACTTGGTCTAGGACAGTGGTGGTTTCTCAACCAGGGGTGGTCATGCTCCCTAGGAGACGTTCAGCAAGGTCTGAAGACAATTTTTATTGTTATGACTTGAGGTGGAGGAGTGTGCTGCTGGCATCTAGTGGGTAGAGGCCAGGGATGCTGCTAAACACCCTACAATGCATAGAACATTTCCCTACGACAAAGAATTATTGAGCTCCAAATTTCAGTAGTGCTGAGGTTGAGACACGCTGCCCTTGGCTGAGTTGTAGGCTGAGGCCCAGAACCAGAGTTCCAAGGCCTGATTACATTAGTGTTATTTCAGTGTAAAATAAATCTGGCATTAAAGGCTTACTCTTATGTAGAACTGAAAGACAAAGCAGGCCAGGAGTGCAGCAAACCTGTTAAGTCTCACATATCCGAGGACTCTAACTGGAGTACAGGGTAAGCAGGAATAGAAAATTGTTACCTCTAGAAATTCTCCCTCCTCCTTTCCCTCTGCCACATGGCCTTATCTAAAGAAGGGAGATTCAGAGTGTATGTATAGCTCTGATGAAATCCTTTGATGATGCTTCTCATTTTCTTCTTCTCTTTTCAGTGTGTTGAAATCATGTGTCAAAGCACAGACCTGCTTAGAACAGCGAGTGTTAATAAAGGCTGTAGCCTTTCTGCTGCATTCTGGTTCCGCATCTGACCCTTGAAGAAGTATTTCCCATTGATACCATTCAGGGAGCCATTTCAGAAGGGCCTTGGGACTGCCTGGGGGTGGCTGGCAGAAACATTTGAATTCCATCTGCAATGCAAAAGGCTTTGAGAGAGAAAAGATCTTTTTAAGGAATCATCATGTTTTTAGTGTTAATTATACAGGCTATTTGATTAATCAGTAAATTCCCATCTTTATATCAAAGGGAAACTGGGAAGTGTTTTAAAATGAAGGTATCTAGTGGCCTGAAAAAACTGTTTGCTTTTTTTGTATTTTGGAACTTGAATAGCTAGCAATTTAGACATCTGTTGAATGGAGGGGTGTCTGCCTGGAGTTGTGGCTCCGACCCACGCGCGTGCGCGCGCGCACACACAGACACACACACACACACACACACACACACTCTTTTTATAGACTGTCTTCAAGAAGCCTTTGCTAAGGTCCTTCTAGTCTATTTTTAAAGTGCCATCATTTCTTACAGGGGTGTAACTGGGAAACAAAACTTGTAGAGATGGTCGAATTTTTTTTCGCTTCTACCTTCTAGAAGCTTAGAAATAAGAACAGGCCAGATTTCACTTCATTCTTGACCCACTTTGAGAATAATACAAGGTGTGGGACACAGGTGGCAGTGGGAGAACCTTGTAATTGAAATCCAATCCCTACTTTTTTAAGTCTTAATCATGACTGACTGAAAGCAGTTTTTCTAAAAACAAACAAAATTACAAATGGTGCTTACAAATTTGAGTATTTGATAGCCTTATGTCAATGAGAGGAATTTTTACAATTAAAAGCAGTAATTAGGAAGGACACAACGTCATTTCTGTGGTACTCTTGCCCAAAATGCATAACCTTACTCCAATCCTGGGATGACGTCAGACACAACGAACTGAGGGACAATCTACAGCCAATTGTCAGGACTCTTGTCAAGATCATGAAAGTCCAGGAAAGACTGAGAAACTGTCATAGACTGGGAGAGGCTAAGAAGAAATAACTAAAAGCAATATGGGATCCTAGAATTGGAAAAGGACAGAGAAAACCCGGTAGAATTCAAATAATTTCTGTCTCAGTTTCAGTCATGTCATAACCAATGTTAATTTCCTTGTTTAGATCATTGTACTGTGGTGGTGTAAAATGACAGCACTCAGGGAAGCTGGGTGAGAATTATATGGACACTATACAATTTTACAACGTTTCTGTAATTCTAAAATTCGTTTGATGCAAATTTGTTTTAAAAAGCAGCACTTAGTATGTATAATGGAACAAATTAAACAGGTTTTGTTGTTTTCTCATCCAGATAGCAATTTCAGTAGCGATTCACATAAATAGTTCACAAATGTGTTAGTTTTATTAATTTAAAAAAAAAAAACAATAAAAGTGTTGGTTCCAAATAGTAAATGGCAAATTAATTTATTAAATTGAGGAGGCTTATATTAGTAAGCTTTCGAGGTTGGTGTTTGGCATTTAAAAAATTACTATAAAAGCAATAGGCTTATAATAAAAGTAATAATGAAAAATTAAAGTAAAAATGAGTATTTCCTTCCACTCAATTCCTATCTCCACTCCCTCTCGCATTATCGCTGTACTACCCCCTACTGTTAAAACTTAGGTGCAAATCCAGGATTTCAAGTTCAGAAACTTGTGTCTAGGTAATACCTATTAAACAGAATATGATCAGCCTGTATAATAAGCCTTTCTCTACTTTGTCTTCCCCTCCCTACCTAATGGTAATTTATGGCTTTCTTCAGTACCCATATTTCTACCTTATGTCAAGTATCTCCTGGAAAATATCTCCCCACATTTTTTTAGTTTGTCATAATGTATTTAACTACTTATTTATGGAAATATTTATGGAAATTTCAACTCTCTACCAGATTTCATTCATAAAGTGTCAAACATCTCTTCTTTGTGAATGCCCCTCTCCTTTGGATATTAAGACGTGTAGCTTTTACTTCAGGCCTATATTTTTGTATCAGAAAGAGAATATGGAGTCTTTGCCCTCTGCAATCTTTGCATTCCTTTTTAATTATTTGTATCTAATGTATAACTTCCTAGGCATCGAATGTCTGGGTTCCAGTTTAAGAACATTTTACATTTAATCTGCACAGAAGAAAAGTCATATTTAAATTCTGCAATTTGCAGCTTTTATTTAATTTTTAGACCAGTGTAGACCTGCAGGGTGTGCAGAAGCTGGTGTTTGGATATTTATTCCCGAAGTATTGAAAACATGAATGTTCGACAATCGAGAGGTTTATGAGGATGCTGGCCCAGGCCTCAGAAGTTAATTTTGTGTTTTTAAACTTGGGTACAAATGCTTAGGCCCCCAGGAGGGGATTAATAAGTATACCACAGAGATGCTACACAGGTGCCTAGTTTTGGTTGCTTTGTAGTTTATCATCAGACCCGGTGTGGGCCGGGGAAGCTGAACAAGCAATTTACAAAAACTTGTCGTATTTGAGTGGTTAATAAAAATATACTAAAGAGAATAAACTTCAGTGGTTGTGTGTAGGCCTTGATAGAAGAAGCAGTAACTATTTAATTGCATGTCAGAAACACACTCATGGGATGTTAACGTGTTTATACGTAGAAATGTCTGATGCAATGGGACTGAAATAATGAAAATGATGGCAATAAGTAGAAGAAAATATAAAATGAATGCTAGTTGGTGAAAGGAAATATCTCTTTAGTTCCAAAATACTTAAATTCCTAATAAGCCATGCGTGTTGTGCAATTTTTTGGGTTAGTGGTGACAACTTTCAAAATTAGGAAGAACAAGTTGTATTCTTGCGTACAGAGGGCTGGCATAATTACTGAAAGTACAGTAAATGTCCCCATCATTCTTTGGGTTTAATCCTAATTAGCTCCTTGCACAATAGAGTATTTAATTTGAAATGCAGCCAAGGCTTATTAAGTGAGAGAAGTACTTCCTGAGATCTCTGTTAAATTTGCGACTTTCTATATGAGATAATTTTCACTAGAAGTGTCTGGGTATCAGAATTGTTGCTCATATTCTGGCATTTATCACTTAAACTCATTGAAACACTTAACATTTTCAGTTTTATTGATGGGCCCTTTTATGAATATTGGAGAATTTACTGCATCACATGGAAAGAAATTAATTTTGGAAGACCCGACAAGTCTTCTAAGTGATGGACCCCTCTGTCCTGCAGAGCCTTCCTCCTCCAGTGACTTGGGTATTAATGTGAGCCATTAGGGTCTAATTCTTTTATCTCTCATTTTGGGTTTTCTGTCATTGTTGATTGCTGAGTCAGGCTAGGAAATATAACACGTGAACACAAGTTTTCTTTGGTTTATATTTCTGGTTTGGTTGTGACTTGACATTTCTCCGGGTTTGTAAAAGGCAATGGAATCCTTCAACAACTTTTGGAGTTGGAGTGCAGTATGCATCACTGGTTAAACCATGTCACTTGATATATATTACAGATATATATTATAGATATATCACTTGATATATATTACAAATATATCAAGTGACATGGTTTAACCAGTGATGCATACTGTGCTAGCAGATCATTAACCTGTGTATACTAGGATTCCTTGATCTTTTCAACTGTTTCCATAGATTAATAGAAAGAAAACCTAAAACCTAATTAAGGATATAAAAACTAAAAAGTAGTCATTATTAAGAATCAACTAAAGCACACTAGAAATAAACCCTGTGGAATTTACCTCATTTCCTTTTTTGATAAGAAGTAAACCCAAGTTCTAAAAATTTCTTACAAAAATGGTTAGCAAGTGTGGGTTGTAAGACCACAAGGCTATATACTTTACATGGTGATCAAACTTGAATGTTGATTAATAAGGCAATGAAAACCTAGAGAGAGAGCTTTTTTTTTTTATTGGCTTCTATGCTCTTAATCTCTGTGTCCTCAGAATCAGTTTAGACTGGAATACTAGAACAATTTTACGTCTCCTGACACATGAACATGGCATGTCTTTCCATTTATTTAGGTCTTTAATTTCTTTCCATGATAGTTGGTAGTTTTCAGTGTGCAAGTCTTGAACTTTTGAAAAATCGATTCCTGCGTATTTTATTCCTTTTGATATTCTTTTAAATGAAGTTATTTATTTCATTTTTGGATTTTTCATTGCTAGCATATAGAAAAACCTCTGAGTTTTGTATATTGATTTTGTATACTGCAAGCCTGCTGAGCTTATTAGCTCTATTTGATTTTTGGTGGTTTTCTGTAGGATTTTTCTATGTATAAGATCACGTCATTTGGGATTCGAGATCGTTTTATGTCTTCGTTTCCAATCTGGATGCCTTTTATTTCTCCTTGCCTAATTGCTTTGGCTGGAACCTCTAGTGCAGTGTTGAATACAAGTGGTGAGACTGGACATTCTTAATGTATCTTAAAATGTATTTTTTTCTTCTTGGGCTATATATACAATCTTACGTGGTGCTTTTGTAAGTCTTTACATTATAGTGAAAAACACTGAAATTCATTTTATTGTTGAGAATGTGGAAGACTGAATTGGAGGTTATTCCCAACGCAGCGTAGTGACCTTTTTCTTGACTTGACTTGTCATTTGTTTCCGTGAAAATTGACCCAGTGATGGTTCAGATGACGGTTTCTTTTCTGTGCATCTTCACTGCATTGTTGTGTAAAAAAGAGCTTCACATTCTCTGGCTCTATTAATAGAATGGTCACATCAGGCTAAGTAATAAGGATATTTTAACTTGTTTGTAAAACAAATATTTATTGAGCGCTTACCAAATACCAGAATAATTGATGTTCTGGAGAAATAGTGGTTCATAAGCAATTAAGAGTCTAGTTGCTGGAGGCAGACAAATTAACAATTAAATTAATAAATGCAAATTTTTTTAGACTGTTTTATCTCCTTCCTCCCACCTTTGCTAGAATTCCTATTTTAAAATTCTTTCAGAAACAGCCATATGGCAGGGTGAGAATGCCTGAAACCATGTACTATGAGGAATTGCTAAAAGAATCAAGGAGTGGTAGCATGATGTTTAGCCAAGAATCTTGGGATGTGGATGAAGAAAGAAGGAAGTTACATGATGGTGATTGCAATATTTGTCCTTTGGACACAGTAACATGTTGACTAGCATTCAGACTGGTGACTTGTAGCTGGAAGCTGGACTGAGAAAATTTAGTCTCAATATCAGGAGATTTCCAATGTTTCTTTCATTGAAACAGGTTAGACTGGGTAGCCACTGACCTCTAAGTAGAACATGCTGTCTTTATTGCCACATTTCCTATCATTCTCTATTGTCTTCATTTGGTGTGTTTCACTCATTTGTTACCTTCTTGGTTTCTTTATCGTATCATTTGTGTCTTTGTCTTACTATTTTACAGAGGGATTTTTCTAGCTTTTTGAGTTGTCCATGAACAGAAAAGGAATAGGAAGGAAGTTAGTGATGGTAAAAGCAGCTACATTCCTATCAATAAGTACCTAAAATGGAAAAGAATTAAGTGTTCCTACCAAAAGATAGAGTGGCTAGAAGGATAAGAAAAACAAGACCCCCACATAAGCTGCCTACAAAAGACTCACTTCAGATTAAAAGACACACATGGACTAAAAGGAAGGGAGTGGAAAAAGATATCACGTTGATGGACCTAGAAGGTATTTAAGTCAGACAGAGAAAGATAAACACTATATGATTTCACTTATATGCGGAATCTCAGGAATAAAAAGAACAAACTAATCAAAAAAAAAGAAAAGAAAAAAGTGATAGCTTCTTTCTTAAAAGGAAAGTTCTAGTTACCATTTTTTTTTTCCTGGAAATGTAGACTTGACTAAATTTATTATTTTTGGTTACAGAACATTTCACTCAAATATTCTTACACAACATTCTTCCACGTCCCCCCTGCCCCAATATACAGAAGTGAAGAATCTTACTACAGATCCTTATCCTCTTGGCTTCCTTTTTATTGTCTTAGCTCCTGATGAACCTCTTCAGAACCTTGGAACACTGGCTCTGATAATCTTGGAAAATCAGTTGGAAAATCGCTGGCTCTGATAATCTTGGAGACCTATATTCCTTTTTAATAGTGATTTTCAACCTTGGTACCATTGACATTTTGGGCCATACAATTCACCGATGTGTAGAGCTGTCCTGTATATTTTAGGATGTTTAGGGTCATCGTTAGCTTTCACCCACTAGATGCCAGTATCATTTCCCTCCCCAAGTCATGATAATCAAAAATGTTTCCAGACATTGCAAACAGGTGTGTGTGTGTGTGTGTGTGTGTGTGTGTGTGTGTGTGTGTGTGTGAGAGAGAGAAAGAGAGAGAGAGAGAGAGAGAGAAAAGTGCCCCTTGTTGAGAACCACTGGGTCTACATTAGTTTTAAGTCTTTTCATTAGTAAGTATGTATCTAAGAAAATTTACCAGTTTTTAGTGATAAACCTCACATTTAGAAACTAATGTATTAGATTCTTTCATTATTTATTTGTATAATGAGTTTTATTAACCTTTCTCACAGGACTCATGAAAGTTAATGTAGACAAAGCATGTAGAAATGTAGAATTTGGAGTTGGAATAAAAACACTAAAGTAGATTATTTAGGTTGTTTGTTAGTGTGTTCATTTCTGAAATATTTTTTGTAAAGGCTATTTCTAAACATTTCTGTAACTACGTTGAAATAAATGTATATTTAAGAGTTTTAATCACTTTTCATGGTACCTACATTTGTGAAGTATATTCTTAACAATCCACTACAGTCGCCACACATAACTCCAGAAGTCTCCTGCTGGGGGTAAGAGCTTTGTGGGATGAGAATTCCATGTTTGATTAACTCCCAGTTACATGGTATTACTACTGACAATGTCCCTCCTTCTCAATAAAGTACATGCCAAATCTTTCATTTCCTGAGAACATAAGCTGGGAACAATTTTCCAAATGGAAAAATCATTTGGTCTTTTGAAACATATTAAAGAGCATCTGGGTAACTCATAAATTGTGGGTCAGTCAACTGCATGCAGTTTTTACACAATGCTAGTGACTAGTTGGAAAGCTATTTTTCTTGAACTGAATGGTTTATTCAGATGGATTTACTTCCTGAAGGACTGGGTTTCTTGGATAGGTTTATATTTATACCCTTTGGAAGTCAAAATGTCCTGCAAACCATACTACTTTGATATGACATACTTTGAAGTTACATTAATGCACTTACTAAGGCATTACTCTTAATTGCATTAGATAGATGAGTCATTCTTCTTGGAGGTGATCTGGCTTGGTCCAGAGTTGGTGACATGGTGAGTATGAGTTACTATGGGTTTTTAAGCTCTCTGCCACTTCACTTGTCTGTATTCTTCCACAAAAGTTTAGAAGTCCCGCATGCTCCCATGAATGTCAAAATGCGTAAGGTATAGAATTACGCATATAAACATCTTATTCCTCATGCCAGTTGACATCCTAATTTTTAAAGCATTGCCCTCTGAATTCAGACTGCTCTGGGTTTACCCCTGTCAGAATCCCCGTTCACTTGTCTTTTTTACATCACGTAGTCCTAAGCACTTGTTTTTGTGTATTTCTGTATCACACATGTCCTTAAAGAGAGTAGACACACAAGAGGTGTTTGCTAATTTCATGAGTGAACCAATCTCCTCTGGTTCTTCTTGGAAACCTCTTTCAGTACTTACCCACCGTTTCCATTTCCTCTGCTGCCATCTTAGGTCTCTGCCATCTTGGCTGGGCAGCTTTAGTAGATGCTGATGGTCACTCTAATGCTAGTCTTCCTCTTAGCATAGAGCTCACATTATAACCTTCAACTCTGGTGTTCTAACTTCTCATTAAGCCTTCCGATGTCTTCAGTTGAATGACTTGGCAGTTTATATGGACAGAGGTTTTAAGGCTGGGCCACCAAGTGTGGAGGGATTTAAAAAAGAATTTCATTTATCACTGTAACGGTTATAAAACCTTGGAGGAGAAAAGAAAGATTATATTAAACTTATATGCTGAACTACATACCCTGTCTTCCAACCAAACCACACCTCAACATTTTTCTGTTAATATATCAGGCACTTTACCACTTGTGTACTAGCGAGGGTCCTTATATTCCCTTTTCTTGTGTGTCCTTCCCTGTGGTTCTCCATCTGGGAAGCCTTGGCCCATTCCAAGTCCTACAAAGTACAAAAATCCTATCATCTGGAAATATTTTTATGATTTCTCCAGGCAGAATAATCTTTCTGGCTAGAATGTCCTTTAATAATATCTCTGAGTTAGAACATTCCTTCTCGTTTAGTAATTGAAAACTCACCTTGTTCCAGAAAAGGAATTAAGGTAACTTATAAGGATATGTAAAAGTCAATAAGAATTCCAAGGAGAGAAAAACGAACAAACAAGAAAACAGTATCTTTGAGAGGATATAAAACACAGCCAGAAATGAGACTAATATAAAAATGCATGTCATAAATTTTGAAATAACTTTTTTAGGTTGAAGTACTTATCTTGTATTCTTTTTTTTCTGATTCGATATTTATTTAATTTTTCCAGTTTTATTGAGATGTAACTGAGAAAGAACACTATAAAAGTTTAGGTTGTATAGCATAATTATTTGACTTACATGTATCATGCAGTTATTACTACAATAACTTTACTCAACATCTGCCATCGCATATATAGATATGAAATGTTTTTTCCCCTGTGATGAGAACTATTCAGACTGCTTCTTTAACAACTTCTCTATATATCATATAGCAGTGTTAACTATAACCATTGTTTTGTATGTTACATCCCTAGTACTTATTTATCTTTTAACTGGAAGCTTGTGCTTTTGACCACCTTCGTCTACCGTAGTTGTGCTTTCGTTGTCTTCACTTAAAAGCTTTTAGTGATTAAAATGGTGGAAAACATTAAAAATGTGTTATATCTTTGGGACATTTGTCGCTCCCTCCTTCTTCTTGCCTCTGCTAAAAATAAATTGTTTTTGGATTTTCACATTTTTTTTCCTCCCGCCTTTCTTCTCACTCCCCTCCTGAAACTTACCTGTATGGTTGCTAAATTGATATTGAAGTTACCGCATTCAAGTGCCATCAGAGACAGAATATTAGTTAAGAAATTGAACTATAGTTGGTGTCATTTGCTTATTATGAAAGCATATGGCAAGCTAGCGAGGTGTCATGAGTGTTGAATTTGGATGAGAAGGTGCTGAGTCTGTCCTCAGGGAGCTTAGAGTCCAGTCTAGTTGGGGGGCTGCAAAAAGCAAGAACCAAATGCAGTAAATGGTTGGAAATTGTGTTCAGTCCTATAGAGGAAAGAAAGTTCTGAGTCTTTCTTGTTGATCTATCATGAATAGAGGTTGCAGAAGACCTGTTTAGGAATGCATTTAAATTGCACCATGAAAAAGGAAGAAGGCTTATGGTTTTTCTTGGCTGATGAGGTGGGCTGTTGTCTCTGGTAGAGGGAACAATTTACCTAAAGGCCTCAGGGCTGGCAATACCTTGATATGTGTGAAGAAGTGAGGAATATCAATGCATTTTGAGAAATAATTTGAATTTTTTTCTTGGAAATATTGCAATTTCTTTTAAAGACATGACCTTTATATCGTCAAAGGTCCTGGTCTCTTTTGATTTGAAAAAGCAGGTGTTTCTATTAGGCTACATGGTGCTTCAAGATTTCCATGTGCCACTTCTACCAAACTCTTAGGGAGTGATCCTCAAATTTGATTCTTGACAGATTTAAAATGCCCTTAGCAAATGAAAACCCCAGAGGAAAAACATAGTTAAAGCTTGGGAAAGTGGGATGCTTCAGGTTTAATCAGAATACCTGTTCTTATGCTCAGAGCCTCTTACAGATCTGTCCTGCATTTGTAGTTGGTAAATAATCTTGACATGTGGTGTTTGCTTTCATTGTCGGCTAGAGCAAAATGTCACTTATTTCACTCTGCCAATTTGAAAGCCATGTTCTTTTATGAAAATACAAGTAGTGAAGTTTAGATGGGGTTTTTGTTGTCTTTTCAACCAATTTGTAAATTTCACATATCATATACCAGGGCAAACTGACAGTTTTGCTTAGAACCAGACACTAGGCAAAATTTGTTCTGAGTCCTGCCGGTAACCTGTAAATCTCCACTCTGCCCCTTTTTTTCAGAAAACACCTTTTTTTTTTTTTCTCCTACCATAGAATATTTGGAAAACACACGAAAACCTAAAGAAGCAAAAATGATTATCCCTTCTTTTCACTACCAAGAGCTAGCCATGATTAGAACGTTCTTTTCTAGTTTCTTTTTCTGTATGTGCACATTCGCATTAATTTATGCAGGAACTCTTGTGTGTGTAGTCTTATTACCCTACTTTCTTGTTATTCTCTCACCCTTCTCCAGTAAGTCTCTGCAGTTGAGATAGATGTCAGGTCAAACTGTCCATTTCATCAATGGTAATGTTGAATTGAATAGTACCACTTGGATCAACAACCATAGTGGAGCATCTTCATACCATTTCCTTGAGTCTGAATCTTGGGACCTATTCATGGAGAGATGGGGCATAAAAGGTAGATTTAAAGCAGTTAGACAGAACACTGTCCTACCGGGACATGGTTACCTAATAGTTTATTTACTTTCTATATTTTTAATGCCTTTTATGGGAAATTGTATTTTTTTGTTGTTGTTTTATTGAATATTTTGGTTTGAAATCATAAGGAAACCATTGCAGAGATGGATAACCTGGAGTAAGTAGGATAGTGTTCAAGATTATTTATAGCTGATATTGGTTGTCCTCCATCTTGTTCTACATGCCTGTGAGAGCCCACCTGTAGCTGTTAGGATCCACAGAAGTCAAAGTGGGAAAGGTAAACTACCTGAATCTAGTAATTGGGCAGCTGAAGGGAAGGGTTATTTGACACAAGACGTGTTACTGGGGAAATACTTCCTAGTTAGTTATGACCCAAGACCATTTTGAGCTACATTAACTAGCCTTTCCATTTTCTATTTTTCAGATTTGTGTTTTATGGATAATCTTCTTTCAAATAGAAGGGTTTTATTTTCTGCTTAATTGAGTGTAAACAATTGATTACATGTTTGCTTCACAGACTGAGTGTTGTGGCATTTTTCCGCTGTTGCAAAATTGATCGGCAAGAGGACTGGACTTTTTTTTAAGTAAAGTTTTGATTAGGAATGAAGTCAAACAGTGCTCAGTGTTCATGGGCGATCAAGCAAAGCAATGAAGCATCTTGTGTGCTATGCTAATAAGAGGAAAAACCTCCCTGGTTCCATTTTTCTGATTGTCTTCCACTTAAATATTGTCTGTAAATACTGTTTTTAAAGTATAAATAACTATAACATCAAGTGCCTTCATTAAATACTCATTTCAGCTGGATAAAACAAATTCAGTCCTTTTTGTGGAGAGGAAAGAAAGCTGAAAACAAATCTACAGTATGACACTCTGCTGTGATTTCTAAACCCCTGGCAGTCATTTCTTATCCCTAACCAAGAGCCATTAAACCAATTTTAACAAGACCTCTAGACACAGTGAAAAACACATGCTACGAATAAAGAGTCCAGCAAAACTTTGGAGATTTTCTTACTTAGAGATTTCCCAAATGCACTATTTACAAACCTGTCCCCAGTCTTGAAGTACATTTAGATTTCGTATGGCTAGGAAAAAAATAAAAACATAACCAGAAGGGAAATTTATTTTCTAGTTAATGAAATTCTTGAAACTTTGGACGTGAACTGCTGTTTAACCTTTTGTTTGCTGTGTGGTGGCTTTGAGCAGTAACCACATTATATGGTTGGGCTACTGTTTTTTGCAAATTCTAAACCATATATTACCAAGCTTTAATTATAGATGATGGCTTTCAGTACTTGAAAAAAAGGAAAAAACAAAAAACAAAAAAAGAGCTGACAGTTAAATCATCCATATTTATTTAGGGCAAAAAAGAAGACCTCTGAGTATCTTTGCATATGTGCTTTACTCTTAAACAAAAATTAATATACCACTTATCTAAATATCGCTGAGGTCAGATTCCTGGAAATGCATAGCTATTGAAGGAAGATTACTCAAAATCTAATTTTTCATAGGGACCATGTTATAGATTCAATCAGAATGTTTTGGAGAATACTAAAACGGATTGAGGTAATATCAAATAAGGGAGATGTGTTAAAAAAAAGAAAAGAACCAAACAGAGTGAGAGAGATAAAAGCTACTCAAATGTATCTTTCAGGATAGAATAAATTATTCATGTCTTTCTCTACACTTTAAAAAATATTTTTGGTTACCTTTGTAATTTTATATAATTTCAAACTTCAAAAAAAGTTGAAAGAGTAGTAGAAAACCATCTGTGTACCTTTGATCCAGATCGACCAGTTTTGCGATCAGTTTTTTCTATCTGTGTATATTTATTTTATACAATTTTGAACGTTATGCTTCGTTGCTTATAAATATTTCACTGTCTATATCCTAGGAAAAAGAGTGTTTGCTTACATGACAACCGTAAAGTATCTAAGTCAGGAAGTTCAATGTTGGTGTGTTGCTGTTATCCGAATCCACATTCCATATTAATATTCCACTATTGATCCTTGATGGCGGTTTTCTCTTCCATCCAAGATCACACATTGCATTTAGTTGTCATGTCCTTTTAGTCACCTTTATTTCCTTAGTCTGTCTTTGCATTTTATGAAATTGGCATCTTAAGAAGTATAGGGTAGGGTTTCCACCCCCGCCCCCTCCCCAGACTGTTCCTCAAATTAGGTTTTGCTAATATTTTCTTATGATTTGGTTTAGGTCATTCATTTTTGGCAAGAATAATTATAGATAATGTTGTGCTCTTCTCAGTGCACCATATCAAGAAGCCTTGGATGTCTGGTGAAATCTACCAGATCTCTCAAATGTAAAGCTACTATTTTCCTGAGTTGTTATTAGTAAGTGATTTGTTGGATGATACTTTGCATCTTTGTAAGTATGCTCTTTTCACTAAACCTTTACCCACTGGTTTTAACATCTATTGATAATTGTTGACGTTATCATGACAGTTGCCAAATGGTGACTTTCTAAAATACTCTGTGATTCCTTTACCTTTATTTTTCTACATTAGTCAGCATTGTACTGGAAATACTTTCTTTTCTCTCCTAATTACGTATTTATTCACTCATTTTTGTTTATCATTAGGTCTCAGGCAGTCTTGTTTTATTCAGATTATAATCTATTACTATCGTTATTTTGATGTTCAAGTTGATTATTCCAGATTTGGCTAGTGAGAGCCTTTCTAGCTGATTCCGGCATCATTTGTACATGTCCCTATTATGTTTAACTTGATTAGGAAAGTTAAATTTTAACACAATAGTGTAATATTTGTATACTCAACAATGTGAAAACTTAGTGATTGTAATGTTGCTCTGTTCCTCCTATGAATATTTTTACGTTGCTCGTACAAAAGGCTGTTATTATTTCTGATGTATATGTTTGAATTGTTAGCTGGTGTACACATATAGGTTACTTAACGTTAATTAATATTGTCTTAAAATGGAATCCTCTAATAAATGGATGATTCTTAGGTGGATGGCTTCATACTTTGCCCCAGAAATCAATCATGCCCTGCTAAACTATTTTCATAATGGACTGCAGATGTGATTTAGTGTGTATTTTTCTTATTCTAATATTTAGCTTATTTCCCTTGTCGCTTCTGAAGCAGGCCCATATTCATAATCTGGATCTAATTAAAAACAGAGACATAGAATACAGAGCCATACCTGCAAACACGTCAGGAATCAATGTCAGAGAAACTGAGGAATGTAGAAGATTCTCTGTGAAACACATGGAATCATTTTAGCAAGTGTTCTGTCAGGGGGCCGCCAAATCATGAGATTTTGCACATAACTATTCTCATACTTTTTGAAGAAAGATATTTTCAGTTTTTCCCACTTAAGCTTTTCTGCAGGGTACATGGGGACAGCTGTTGCATTCTTTCTGGTAGCAGAGTATGATTCATTTTGCAGTCTGAAGGTCAGATTTGAAACTCAATTATTATCCTTAAGGTATTTATCGGATGGAAAATAATCCATAGGTTGATATTTAAGGTTAACTACGTTGCCAGATTTAACTACAGGAACAATTTAGCAAAGGATGTTGTCATTTCTATTCTTTGATTCTCCTTGTGTCCCTTTTCTGTGAATACCTGTCTTGGTCTTTAACTGAGTCCAGTATTTTCTGTGAATACCTGTCTTGGTCTTTAACTGAGTCCAGTATTTTCTCACACAAGGTGATAGATGATAGAAATGTTTGTGAGTTTTTTTTTTTTTTTTTTTTTTTTTTTTTTTTTTTTTTTTTTTTTTCTTTTTTTTTTTGTGTTTTTTTTTTGATTTGTCTTTGTTCTTTGTTTTTCTGGCCTTTTCATTGTCAGGTTTTGTCTATTTTCTTTTCAAATCCTAACTCAATAGCTCTGTAGTCTTTGAGCTAAGACATCTGGCAGCTTTTGCAACAATGAAATTACAGGCATTCCTTGAAATAGCTATGTTACTACGCTCCATCCCTTTTGTTCTAAACATGCAGGGGGTCAAAATCAAGTCTCCTTGAACTCTTAAATTTGAGAAAGGGTATTTGCTATAAAAATTTGCTTTTTAAGTTTAAACCCAACCTGAGTCCTATTTCAGCCATTGAATTTCTGACAGAAGACAGTGCTATATCGATGTGAAAGAAAACGAGAGATGTTCTGCAAATAGTGTTTAAACTGTCAAATCAGTATAAAATGGTAGCTTTTTGTTTTATAGTTAGTAATGTACAGTCACAAACTTTGGCCAGTTTAATATCATTATATTTGTTCTTGAAAATTCAGTGTTTTTATGGGTAGGAACTATTGGTTTCAAAGTCTGTTTTATCTGTTCAAAAATTTTGAAATTTAATATCACAGTGACCTTTCTCATCCTCCATCCTACTCTGCATTTGATCTCAGCTAACTCAGATCTATGTCCTGAGAGACATTTTTCTGAATCCTCTAAATGATATGAGGCCATATGGAGGTTCTATGTGCACATCATTCACTTTTAGTCTTATAGTGGAAACACAGTTCTGCAGACTTAAAAGAATTCATTCAGTCTTATTCATGTTTTGGTGAGTCAACCTGGTGGTTGCCTAATGATGGTGAATAGATACATGATCCAGAGAATAAAGTTCTAGATCAAGAAATGTTTTTATATAGACACCCTCTGGAAAGCACATGGAGTGACTGAGAACAGTAAAGATAACCGAAAAAGGTTATCATCTTTTTACGTAGAAAAGGCCTATCATTTTAGATTTTTATAGAGGTGGTTCTAGTACATGCCAGTGTGATTTGAAATCCAGTATATATGAGGTCCTTACTGCTACATTTTTGACTCTTTAACTTGTTATGGGAAGACATTAGGTATCTCACTTTAAAGAAGATAGTTGATGGAAGATGTTTACCACACAAGTGTCATCCTTCTGGAAGTTAGCACCTTTCAAAGAACGATTATCCGATTTCACCAGATTGTTAAACACACACTGATAATTCTTTTTGGTATAAATAAATATAGTTGATTTAAAAAATACTTTCCAAGCTATCACTATGAAAATAATAATAGCTTTGTTTTTCTGAGTGCCGATAATATGCTAGGCACTATGCTTTTTTTAAAAAAAGATTTTCATTCAGTCTTCTCAATAGCTTTGTCAAGTAGTTAGTATTGTTATCTTCATTTTATAGATGTGACAGTATATCTCAGCTTAAGGAACATTCTCCAGTCATTTTGAGCCACACTTTATGATTGTAATGCTGAGGTAGGTACCTCGACCCCTCTAGTTGATTATCAATATCCATATGTATGGATTAATGAAACCATACGTTAGGGACACTTTGTTCAGTTTTTAATAAGAGGATGGTCTTAAGCGTCTAGGCTGGCTAAAAACTAAAGAGAAGGCATAATACAGAATAAGACTCAAAGTTGATGTGTTCTAAGCTTCCATTCCCAGTTTCTAACACAGGGATGTAACAGATGTTGTTGCATTTAGACTGTTATCTTGATAGGTGGCACGTCATTATCAGCAACTGCTGACGAGGTGCAGATGAATGCTGCTGGCAGCCCTGTGCGACAGAGGAGGGACTTCTAATTAGAGTGCTCTGAGTGCGGAAAATTTAAGAACTTTTCAGGGTTTTAAGAGATAGCATATTTTGGGAAAGCAAGTATGTCTGCAAGCTGCTGCAAGATGTTATGATAGACATGTTGAAGAATCAAGAACTATAAGACTCAAGGTTTTAAAATTCATATTCCTTTGCTAATGAGAATAATAACAACAGTATTACTTGAGCACCAGGTACTATTCAACAGCATTGTCTGTAATAACTAGTTTAATTTTTATAAGCAATACGTACCCATAAGGTAGGTACTACTTTATCTCTTCTTAACATTCTGAACAGCGTGCGTAGGTTATATCAGTTGTAGGTGGAAGAGCCATTCAGTGTTTGAGTTCTTAACTACTATAGTTCAGCTCTCTCTTTGGTTGGAAGCCCACTGCAAATTCCATTTGAAGATGGGATAATATTTCCTTTATCAGAAATGTTCTCCTTCATCTGATTAGTTACCCCAGTGTGTTTTGTTTGTCTTTTGGTAGTGGTTTGTTTGCTTGTTTGTTTGTTTATTATTTATTTTCAATTGCAGTTGACATTTTGTATTGTTTTCTATTCCGCCATTTTGACCAGAACTCTGGGTAGTCACCTTGGGGGCATTCGGGTGTCTTTAAATATTTGAAGGAGCCATACGTGTGTGCTCCACGTTTTGTTCTTAGTGCCCAGCACAGCCAGGCTGTTAAAGGTGTACAGTGAATATTTGTTGACCAGATTTCGATTCCTGAGCTGAGGCATCTAGTTTGTGTGGTTTGGGGCCAAAAGAAACATTTTTTTTTTGTCTATATAACCAACTCTTAAAGAATATATCTGCCGAACATTTCTTCTGTGTCTGTCTCATGAGCTACTGCTTAGATAATAGGAGAAGGTGGTTGGTTTCTTTATAACGAAGTTTGCCTCTTATATGAGAGTACTAGTGAAGCAAATTAAATGGCTGTTAAAGATGCTGGTCGGATTACCCACAGAGAAAGTAACTGGCACAAAATTTACAGACCAATTAGAAATGGCCAGCTCTTATCTAGTGCTAGAGAGGAAACTAGTTAAAAAAGTAATGAAATATAACCTGAAAAAGATGTAGACTCTGAAGTGCTTCACTTTGCGGGCAGCTGAGAAATAAAATTATGGGTGTGAGAAAGGGTGAGAGTTTGTTTACAATAATAAAGCACATTTATTGTCTGGGATCTATGTCGAATCTTGAGACAGCCATATCTTATTTATTGTTATTTTCCTAACAGCTCTTTGAGGGAACAGCAGTTATGAATTCCCCTTTACAGATAATAAAGTGAGACTGACCAAAGGTAATTAGGTTGGTGTCACCCAGATATTAAGTGGCAAAACTGGGATTCTGACCTAGACATTGTGGCTCTGGAATTAATGCTCTTAAAGCATGGTGATCATGAAGAGAATCTTCTTCCTTGGAATGAATCAGATTTCAGAGAGTGAAGGGAGTAAGAACTATCTGTGTCCTTGGAGGTCACCTCCACTTAGTAGCTCTGAGTTACTAAGTTTGTTGCAGATTTTTTATAATGTGAGTATTTCTCTTGTTAAACCCAATGAAAGCATTCTCTATGACAGGGAGTTTCGACCTCAACATGACTGACATTTTGAGCCCAATAATTCTTTATTGTAGGGGCTCTCCTGTGTGCTGTCTGTTAGCAGCATCTCTGGTGTCTACCCACTAGAGACCAGTGGCACAGCCATCCCCACTCCACTCCTCAGTTGTAATAACTCAAAATGTTTCCTGACTGCTCTATATGATGAAGATTGCAATAAATCGTAGGCACGTAATTACTTTAACAGGGGTTCTGAAGCTTCCTGTGTATAAAGTCACTTGATATCTGGCGCATAATGTTTCTTTTTTATTATTACTCTGACTTAGTAGGTCTGGCAGGAGCCAAGGAGTTCTGCAAAGTGACTGACCTGGGTTCTTGGACCGTACTTTTAGAGGACCACAAAGAGGAGAAGCTTACGTCCTTTCCTATAAGCCAGCTATGCTTTCTACTTAACAAAACAGTATAGTATCTTTGTAGATAGTTACATGCTTTTCTCTCTGTCCTTTTATTCTTCCTTTGATCTGATGTCCTGTCTTGCCATTGATTAAGTTTACAGTTCAGCTAATGATTTGCTTCAGGTCTCCCAGCTTGTAAAATCACATGTCCTGCATATAAATGCATAGGACTCTGACCTTATAAACTGAGGAGCAATTATCTGTGTATCTTAAGACAGAAAGGGCCACCTTTTGACTTTGAAAATATCACCAGGAATGCATTTTATTTTAGGAAGTCAGGTTTTGTGTTTCTAAATATCTGTTTATTGGGCTTCTGTGGTAGCAGTTAAGGCAAAGTTTTATTGTGAGTAAGGGCTGAAACAATTGATGATAATGAAGTTTGGAATTTAGTGATGCGATTTAGTTTTTACACGGTACTTTTCTCCTGTTGCCGCAGATAAGCAGGAGTTGGTTCTCTCCGAGTTCTGCTACTATTCAGCGTGTTCTATCAAAATCTCAATTTAGAAGGCATTGTATTGGGAGGTGATCTTTCTTTCACCTTAGAAAGGCTTCCTTGAATTTCAAATCACTGCTTTGGGCTTGACTTTGATAAATTTGAAAGTGATTTACATTTCAGGGTTCCTCCCATTCAAAATTTTCTTGGTCTTGGTCAGCTGTCTACATTTTTTTTAACTTAAATGTTTTTTATTGAGATTTTAGATTCATGTGCAGTTGTACAAAATAACACAGTAATCTCTTAGCCCAGTTTCCCCCATGATAACATTTAATACAACTATAACATATTATAGGCTACACCTTGATATAATTCACTGGTCTTAGCTTTCCTGAGGTTATTTTACTTATTTGTGTGTGTATGTATTAAGTTCTATACAATTTTATCACCTGTGTAGGCTCATGTATCTACCAGCAGTCAAGAAAGTGAACAATTCCAATACCATAAAGATGCCTTATGATTCCCTTTCTAACCACATTCACCTCTCTCTCAACTCCACTTCTAATTCCTAGAAGCTCCTAAGCTGCCCTTTATTTCTGACAATGTTGTCACTTCAAAAATGTTATATAAATATAATCATATAGTATGTAATCTTTAGGAATTGGCATTTTCCATCAGAGTAATTTGGGACGATCATTTAAATCGTTGCATGTATCAAGTTTGTCTCTTTTTACTGCTCAATAGTATTCCAAAGTATGGATGTTCCACAGTTTAACTTCTTACCTGTTGGAAGACATCTGGGCTGATTCCAATTTTTGGCTATTACAAATATAGCTGCTGTGAACATTTATGTACAGGTCTTTGTGTAAACCTAAGTTTTTATTTCTTGAGGTTAAATGTCCAAGATTGCAGTTGTTGGGTTGTATGGCAGTTTTCTGTATACTTTTATAGGAAACTGGCAAATGGTTTTCCAAGGTGGCTCTACTATTTCACATTTGCAGCATTGTATGAGTGATCCAGTTTCTTTTCAGCCTTGCCAGTTTTTCTTTTGTCACTGTTTTTTTTTTTTTTTACCCATTCCAATAGGTTTGTAGTGATAATCTCATTGTGGTTCCCTCATGGCTAATGATGTTAATCACCTGAATTTTCATGCTTATTTTCCATCTTTATATTCTCTTTAGTACAATACCTTTTCATGGTTTTTGGCCGTTTTCTCTTTTAATTGGACTTTTTTCTTTTTACTTCTGAATTTTGATAGTTCTTTTTATACACTGAATACTAGTCCTCGTCGAATTTTTGGTTTGCAGGTGTTTTTTCCCAGTCTGTAACTCGTCTTTTTATTCTTTTCATATAGGCTTTCACAGAGAAAAGTTTTTAATTTTGATTAGCTCCAATTTTTGGCTTTTCCTTAGAGATTAGAGATCATGCTATTGGTTTCAAATTTAAGAACTCCTTTAGTCTTAGATCCCAAGGATTTCTCCTATGATTTTTCTTAAAAGTTTCAGAGTTTTACATTTTACATTTATGAGTTAGTTTATATATATATTTGATGTGTTTTTTTTTCTTGCTTGTGGATGTCTGGTTACTCCAGCACCATGTGTTGAAAAGGTATCCTTCCATCATTACTTTTAAGCCTTCATTAGAAAGAGTTGTACATATTTGAGTGATCTATTTCTAGGTTCTCTTTTCTGTTCCATTGATTTATAAGTCAATCCCTCAAAAAGGACCACACTGTCTTGATTACTGTGACTATATAGTAAGTCTTAATATCAAGCAGAGCGATTCTTTATTCTTTGTCAAGATTGTTCTAGCTATACTAGGGCTGCACTTTTCAGTATAAATTTTACAATAAGCTTGTCTATGTCTACAAAATCTTTGCTGGGATTTTTATGGGTATTTCATTAACACTATAGATCAGGTCGTGGAGGACTGATGTTTTTACTATGCTGTGTCACACAGTCCGTGAACACAGCGTATTTCCATTCATTTGGGTCTTCTTTGATTTCTTTCAGCATCACTGGATTTTTCACTATGCAGACTTTTGTTTTGTACATTTTTTTTTAAGTGTATACCAAAGGTTTCTTTTTCTTTGGAGTAATTGTAAATGGTATCATTTTTGTTTCTTCATTGTTAGAGTATAGAAATATGATTTATTTTTGTGTGTGGGTCTTTCATATTGCCACCTTACTGAACTCGCTCAATAGTTCCAGGAAGTTTTCTTTTGTAGATCCCTGGGATTGTCTATGTGTACAGTCATGTTTGCAGATAGATATAGTTTTAGATAGTTTTATTTCTTCTTTTTTTTTTTCTCCTGTATGCCTTTACTTCTTTTTCATACCTTATTTTAGTGGCGAGAACTTCCAGTACTGTGCTGAATAAGAGTGGCGAGATATCCTTGTCTTATTTACCAATCTTAGAGGGAACACATTCAGAAAGTATGTTAGCTGTAGTTTTTTTATAGATACTTTCACAGCTGCTTTTTAAAAAATATATCACATTGAGGTAATTCTTCTCTACTTCTAAGTTCCTGAGAGTTTTTATCATGAACGAATATTGGATTTTGTCAAATGCTTTTTCTATGGCAATTTATATGATCATATGATTTTTATTATTTAGGTTTATATGGAGGATTGCATAGTCTACATCATTTTCTGTTCTTTTAATCCTACAAGTTCAGATTTTATTGACATGACATGGAGTTTGGGGAAGGGAAAAAGTCTTGAAGCCTACATATTTTTAAATATTGCACAGAAATGTACTTGCTCATTGTTTGCCTTTATGCCTCCTCTATTTCTCTATCTGTATCTTGTTCTGAGTTTAAAATCTTTGTTGCTCCTGTTTTATCTCTATAAGTTATGCTTCAAATAACCCAGGCTGGTACCTGTTGGAGCAGGTACTGTTATTCGTTACATCTAGATCATCTGAGTTCATATTTAAACCTAGCTTTTCTGATTTGGCTGTGGAAATAGTTGCTACATGTTGAATTGCATTGTTTGTCCCAGGTATTGCCCCTCCTCACTGTATGGTTTTGCAGTGGATTCTCTTTTGTCATTGGCCAAACCATATGTAGAAGAACTTTAAATACAAAGAGGGCTGTTTCGTGATGGTTCATTTGTTACTGAAGTGATTAAATACAGGGGAATAAAGAGCCAAAAGAGAATTTAAAAAACAGCAACAAAGATGGAGAAAATGATTCTGTCGATTCTGGGGTTCGATGAATGTAGCTTGAACCTGGGTTCTGGGACTTAGTATTAGTGTGTCTCTGGGCAACTTGCTCTGTCCCTTAAAACTTTTTTAAATATGTGAAGTGGATACATCTCTCTCAGGATAGATTAAATGAAGTCACACAAGTTACTCATTCTGCCTAGTTCCTAGGAACTTTGTATGCTCTCCATACATGGTAGTTAGCTCTGGTCCTGGTGTGCTGGCTGCACATGGAATGGGTGAATAATCCTAGCAGGGAACGAGAACGACAAGTAGAAGGTGGTTGTGGAATGAATGCTGAAATGGAATGGCTGCTATTTTTGGGTAAAAGAAACCTAAGGGAAAAATTTTCAGGAGAAAGACCAAAATACCTGACACAGTTGTGTTTGAGAGTGAACATGGTGTAAAGCTGTGAATGGAAAGTGATTTCGAATGATTTGTTAAAGCCTCCTCCTTCAGAGAGAGCAGTTTCTGCTTTGGTGAGGTCTCAACCTCGATATAACAGTGCTGTCTGTTCTAAACTGCTTGTTGGAGAGTGGAGTGAGCTTTCCAAAAGACCCACCAGTAGTGGGTCCCAAACTAGATCCCCTGCAGACTCATCTGGGTCATGCCTGTTACATGAGTAGGTATTCAGGACCTGTTTCCTGGATCATAAGTTCGCAGATTTGGAGGAAGGCTGAGGAATCAGTATATATTCATTAAGACAAAGATCCCAGGAAGTTTTGAAATGGAGCTGAAAGAGGAATGAGAACCACTGGGATGAGGTCACCATTTGAGATTTAACAGCTGTAGTAGCATTTTATGTTCTGCTAACAATTTTGTGTGCAACCTTAGGAAAATCACTTAACCTTTTTGGTACCCTCCTTGTGAAAGAGGAGGCATAAGGGATAAAAACTCTGACCTACTTTACATGGTTGTTGTTAAGAATTACTTAAAAAAAATAACTGGACAGCACTTTGCAAACAAATTGCTCTATAAATACCTTTTTAAAGAAATGTAATTTTCTAACACAGTTTTAAACACAAATCGTCTTGTTGAGTGCTTCAGCTCAAATTACAAGTGTCAGATGACATGGTATCATGATGGCCAGAACCCAAAGATGGAGGCAGTAAGGAAATAGCACAAGGTTGTAATGTTTCCCCTTTATCTGTATCATCATTAGAAAATAATGCTGACGCTACCCTCTAGAATCTACATATCCCGTTTGGTTTGTTGTGTATTTTTAATAGGCTACTCCCACCAATCTGAGAATTTAATTAGAAGAATAAATGACTTCTACCATTATCGCTGTGCTATTCATCCTCCCTTCCCCAATCTCTCAATTAAAAGCTTGCTCCTTCTGTCACAGACACATCTGTGGATCTGTTAGAAGTCTGTAAATTGATGCACACCTACAGAGTTGGCAATAACACTGTTAGTCCTGTCCCCTGATGCAAGGTGTGTTCTGTCATTCGTCTGTCGCAGCAGGAGTGCCTGAAACTGCTCCTTTTCAAATATATTGCAGTGTGGCTGCCAAGCTGCCTTTTCTCCAGTGCTAAGACAATTGGAGGCCCATTAATGCAGGGGTACGTGAGTTAAGTTTGTATTTACAGCTTATAAACTCATTTTCCACTCAAAAATTGGTGGCAGGCTTGTTGAGGTGGTAAGAACATTCAGACAGGTTAGAGGGGAGAGTTCCTGGGAACTCAGAACACATTATTTAGGCAGTTGTTACAGTATTCATTTCCTGTAGTTTAAAACGGAACGAAGGTGGCAGTATAGAATAACCGTTCTGGAGTTGGACTGGCCAGGTCTACGTCATGAACCCATTGTGGCCTCAGGCAAGGGATCTGACCTCACAAAGCCTCTGTCACCTCAGCTTTAATCTGGGGGGATGCTAACAGTAATTTTCTCAGATAGGTGCTGTGAGGGTCAATGGAAATGAATATAGAAAATTCTTAGTTGGAGGCTTGGCGTATATCATGTGCTCCCCGAAGCTGAGCGGTCTTATCTGCTGATAAAGACGGTGGTGCCTTGTAGAAACAGAAAGCAAAACAGGTGAATGAATGTGGATCTCAGAGATCATAGTAATCTGCATTTAAATATTGTTAAACCCAGAAACCAGTAAATTTATCTGTATGTATTGTTTACATTTTGTGGGACTTTCTCTTACATTCTGCTACCATGTTGGTTTACGTTTGCAGTTTTTGGTACAGATAAAACTACACAGTGATGATGCTAGATGGTTTTTTAAATATGTTTTTACAGAACAATGAGCTTGAAGATTAGATTCATAAGTAGAAAGCTGCTTCTGTTTTTGAGTTTTGTTGTGCACAAGGTTATTGGATGGCTCTCTGCTCTTAATCAGTGGACTGCCGATGGTAAGAACATGGTATCAATTGCTCACTCTGGGTGATAGACATTGAGGTCAGGTAGAATTAGAAGGAAATAAGAAAAACTTTTATAGTAGTGTTTTAGCTCCCTTGGAAGCCATAAATCAGAAGAGAAAGCCGCATGATATGTGCACAATTTATATGCTCCTCAATTTCACCTGGAGATCCTTTGACCCACAGAAAAGTGGTTTCCTTTTGCACTGTCCATTGATACTGGAATAAGTGTTAATAGCATCCCAGAGTCTTTAATCCAGGAGGCATAGAACCTTTTCACACTGCCTCTGATATAAGCCAATTTGCCAACTGCTCTCCTAGGGTGACCACCTGTTCCTGGGGTCTGAACCATCATATTTTAGACAGATTCATGATCCACTTTTTGTACAGTGTCTTTTCTTTTATTTTTCAACATTAATATCATTGCTAGATATTTGCACCATTAAAAAAGCAAATGAATCTATTTAATAAAAGCGACATTGAAAAGTAATATGACCTCATAGTTAGGATTGCCTATTTTTATGCCTTTTTTTCTTCTCGATGAAGATTTTTATCTTGTAGTGAAACATCATAGTAAAGAGCAGCTTGGATCAGAAGGTACTGTATTTCCTACCGGCTTGGTATGGAGAGATTGAAACATTAAGTATACATAGATTGGATGATCCCGTACGCATTGTCCTTATTTCTCCCTCCATGCCATGTTCCACATGCAGACCAGTTAACCTGCCCTGAAAGTTAGGGGAGAGCCACTCTTTTCTCTGTCTCCAGGGCTGATTGGCACTTAAGAGGACTGACGTGGCTGTCAGGGCGGCCTTAGAGAATCTTGCTACCTGCTTCTGAGATAAAGATTAGGAGAGAGACCATGCAGAGAGAAGCTTCCGTACGTACTGTGGTTTTTGATACTGTGGAGCTCCGTAGCATTGACCATAGGAGCATGTGCCTGGAGACAGGTGCATCTGAGTCCAGGGGAGCAAATTCATGGAGCCCCAGTTTCCATCATCTGTACCTTGAGATTACCAGTATTTTTATTTCTTCAAATCGATTATGAATTATACTGTGTGGTTTCACAGTTATTTGTAAACTTAGCATTCTTTTATGTACCACTGAGGAAGAAATGGTCACATATTGCTAAAGATACCATCAATTCTAAGATCTGTCCTGATTTCAGAGAGAGAAAGATGTGAGTTGTAAAATACGGAAGCAATCACATATAAATTTCTAAGGACCAAGCTAGCTTATACCTGTGAAATACGAGCCATGTCTTAACACATAGTGAGCACCCAGTACTCATTAACTTTCTTCCTCACCCCTCTCTCCCAGTGGTGTTTTCTTCCTAATGAATCAGGAAATCTTTTACTGAGCACGTAATACATATCCAGCATTATTGAATGTATCGGTGAACAAAGTAGACATAAACCCTAGTTCTGGTGGAAGTTGCTTTATACTCTTTGGATATAATAAGGGGCTTAACCACCTGAGTAATTAGCAGAATTGCCCCTGCTCTTAGCTCTCCTTTTCCACCAGAAAGAGCTGCTTTTCTTGGCCGCATAATTGGGGTTGAATGTGTGTCAATGGCATATACACATACCAGATCTGCCAAACTCCTTGGAGTTTATAACCCTCCAGAATTTTCTATGTACCTTTCATTGTGGCTAAGCGGATGCCTTATCCCAGATCCCTCAAACAAACCGTGCCATGCCCCACCTCCCTACTTCTCTCTATGTTTTTTCCTTCATTTGGTATTTCCTGCCCTCAGCCATGAACACACATTTTCCCCAGCGATCGCAGAAGTTACCTCCTTCCTGATGTTTTTCCTAGTCCTTCCATCTGAATGTAATTTATCTCCTTAGTCCTTCCCCACTGTAATCTTTTGCATTTGCTGCTCTGATGGTACTGTCTGCATATAATACTGTAGTGGAGATAGGCTCCTTAAAGGAAACCCAGTTACCAATAATTGTAGGCCAAAGATAACGTTTTTATTAATGCAAATCAGCAAGTCGCATTGAATTATACCAATGTATATTCTCTATTTTAACAAATTAAGACCAGAGCCTTCTAGTTGGGTCATGTGGCGGTCTTGCACTGACTCAATTATATTCATATTTTATTAACAGGAAGTATGTCATTAAAATCTGAAGGCTCTCCCCACCCCTTTCCTTTTTATATGTGTCTGTTCCATCTTCTCACATTTCTGGATCCACTTAAACTTGTCAGCCAGAAAGATGGATGTCATTCAGGTATTGGCAGGAAGAGATGCTTCTGTAAATAGTCTTTTTCACATCTGGGTGTTCAGTTTCTCCAGCTAGGGCTGAGGGAATTTGATGAGCTTTGTATATTTTTTTCCATACCCAGGACAGACCCAGCCTGTGCTGCTCTGTGCCTCCGCTCTGGCATAACCTCATCCTGTTCTTCCTCGTTTTCAACACCCAAGTGCAGCTGTGGAGCCCTTCATCCGCCTCAGGCTTGCCAGTACCCACCACTTGAAACTGGGCCCTGCTGTGATTCTAAGTCTCCATCCAGAAGGAGCTGCTTTTTTTCTCAGGACTCAAGAGACTGTGAAAGTCTCATGAAAAGGAAAACTTTTGTGCCAAGAGAAAGAAGTGCAAACACCTTCTGTTTTCTGCTTCTAAAGCAGGGCCAGTGGTTTCCACTGCCGTGGTTTTTTTCTTTTTCTTTTTTTTTTTTTGTCATTTGACTAACCATCTCCCTACAGGCCTGAGCAAATGTGAGTAATGCTGAACCAGCCTCCTAGCATCCTTTGAGAGTGAGTGTGATACAGTATTTTACTGTTTGCAGCATTACTATAGACTGCCTCTTTTACAGGATTTAAAACCTTCTTGTTAGATGCCCACAGGCTTCCCGTTCATGTCTACCTAGTTTTGTGGTCAGCTTTTTAACTCTTACGTAATCCCCAAGCATACAGCTGGATTTTTTTCACTGCATTTAAATTGCTACTCAGAATTTGATGGAGTCTTTTTAAAAAGCCATCCCCTAGGTGGTTTTAAAAGGTGTAAATCCAATCTGTAAAAGTCATGAAATACATATATATATGAGTACAGTTGGTATAGGCTGTTCACATATATGTATTTTTTCCAGTTGACAAAAATCAACCCAGTACTTTTATACTGGGTTTTTATCCCAGGAAAGTAAATTGTTAAATATTACCAGAGTGTCAAGTGATCTTTCATATAAATCAGAAAGACTTTCTTTTTGGTGCTCGAAAGCAAAGTTGTAAATGGGTAGAAAATTTTACATTTTGTCTGTCTTTTTCCACACTTTGATGAAGGCAGAGCTTTTATCAGCATGTAGAAAACCTCAAAGGAACTGCTTTTTTTTAAAGGAACAGGTTCTTTCCTGCTCAAAAGATTGCTACGCTACAGATAATTGAAAACCAGATATAATAATTAGGTTAATCTGATATTCTGACTGCACTGACCCATGTAGTTTATATTATGCTCATATATATGTTACTCCTTGAGGACCAGGCAGGGCACATATACTTCAGTGGAGGTAAACTGAGGTTAGAGAGGTATAGAAAGCTTGTTCGTGACCTTACAACCAGAGTGTGGTGATTCCAGGACTCCAGGATTCATTTCCTCTTCTGTTAATGGTCTTGCCATGCACTTCCCAGGAGTCAAATTAGGATCTGCTGATGTCTTTAGATCTACTGTCTGGATAATTTTTTCAGGATCACGTCCTCTCCTGTCTTTGACACTGTTTATCCAATCTGCCGGGTTCTTTCCCTTCCAAACTTCATTTCCTGGATTGAACTTCCACCTTCTCGGGGTATAGGTGGTCTTTTTCACAGTTCTTGGCAAGGTTTACTTGTGCGTCCATTTGTTTGTGACACACTTAACACAAATCCCCAGGATTCAAAAGTGTTTTAAATGCATCTCCCAGAAGGTCCTCAGAGTTTCGCTTGTATCTGAATGAAAGATCTATGCATTCAAGAAAGAATATTTGAAGTCAAACCAAGTAGGTTCAGATATTTGCCCAACTTTGTTTATTTTCAATCTTGTTATGGTGGAATAAACAGTGGTAATACTAGAAATCTTTCAACTGAGTCAATAAAAATTAAAGCAAGGCCAGAGTTTCTTCACTCTTTATCTCTGTCCATTTGACTTTCTAAATACTTCCTCTCTGGAAGAAATGGAACATATTTAATATTTTAACACTTACTTCACATTCATTGTCTCCAGGAAGGTCCTTTGGGTTTAGAGAAAATATGCTCTTCAGAAAGAATTGTGCAAATATGAATGGTTTTCATTAACGTGTTTAATTTCAGAGAACCATGAATGTATTTAGCCTTATTTTTAGGTTTTCATATATCTCCAAAGTTGCAGGTGTAATCAGTTGGACACGTTCTTTTTGCCATGGACAAAGTGAAGTCATATTTGAAGAAAACAATTTAAGACCTGGGACTGTGTTTGTATAGTAGATATCTAACATATTTGAGTTATGTTTTAAAAGTTGTATCTGATTACTGTAGCTCCTAGCTAAAACATTTAGAAAAAGTTTCAGTTTTCTGTATAGGAAAGAGCTCTATCTTTCTTCTTTAATAGAAAATGGAATGAATTGAACTATTAAATGAAATGAGTGTACTTTTGATTTGGACAACTTAAAGCACACAAAATTTGAAATTATAAAGCATTTTCTTGAGCAGTTGTGTTTTTGGGGTAACATTTTCTGTTATACTATGCTACCAGTCCTCCTTCTTTCCCAGTTTCCCTCCTTTCTTTTTCACATGAACGGTGTTTCATAATAAATATTTATTTTACAATATGCCTGGTTTGTACTGTTACTAAGAAAATCTTAAGGGTGACTCTCAAATCTAAGATTATTTAAAAACTCAGCAGTTTAATTCTGGATCACAGGCGCGGCATCTGTCTCCGTGCTCATGGAAGACATCACTCATCGATCAGTCTTCCTAGTGGAGCCCAGCTGTACCCTCCTGATTCTTTTCACCACTGCTCTGCAGGCTGCTTTCATCAGTCATGTCAAGATGAAATTTGTCATCTTCGAATGAGAGTATTTCTATTGGAAGGTCCTTTTATGGGCAATGTCCTATGCCGAAGGAAGGTACAGAAGAAATTTTTTATTCTAGGAATTTATATTCCTGGTTTGGAAGATTATTTCAACACCAGGAATATAACCATAGAACCATAAGCAAAGTGCATATAAAAGCTCCTGTAATTAAGAGGACACAGATGATCACTGTCTGCTCAGGAAATTCCTGAGTTGCTCTGATTTTATCTGAAATCACACTGTCAGTGGAACTTTTTTCCTAATTGTAGTAAAGTTGAAAAACCTGTTTCCTTTCTAAATTTTGAGCAAGGACCAAGGTACAGGTTTGAATCAATGTTTACAATCAGTGTGTGTGTGTGTGTTGGGAGGTCACTGGCTGCATTTGACCCTAGTTCTATGTACATGTTGGTTAGAGTTTTGAGTAATTTAGGATCAGCAGGTCAATCCTGTATAATTTAGTGACTCAGCATAGTAATAAAATCTGGAACCTTCTGCTTCTGTGTTTCTTCTCTGCAGGAGTTAAGGGCAGATAGGAAGAAAGCAAACATGAATTAATTTGATTTTATGTGCTTAAGTAGACATAATGAGAATCTGTTGGTGTGGCGGAAGTTACCACCAATGTACATAAAAATGAATAATACTGACATTAAAAGTAAGAACTTTAGTTATGTTGCTGTGATTGCAGACTTAAATCATTTGGGGGGCTATGCTTACACGTAAGGGTCTCAAATCCTTGAATTTGTTGGACATTACACAGAAGCCGATGTGGGGGAGGGGTCTGAAGCATCGTTCAACCTATTTCAAGTGAAGTTTCCTGGGGTTCTTTCATTACCTTGCCCTTTAACTAAATAATTCCATCTTTTCTTAGAAAGACTAAAAAGGCTTCTGTGTTTCAAAGAGTAGAAATGAAATGGGTTTTCCTACCCCTTTTGACAACCGAGTACTTTTAATAGCAAGGCTATTTTTGGCCTCATTCCTTGGCCAATATTTTGATACTTTCTTGAGCATGTTGGGGCCCACATGCTCAGTGGCAGCTCTTGAGTAGAAAATTCAAAGATCAGTTACCAAGAATTCCAGATTTCCTGTTATAAGAGGTCAAGCTAATGGTACAAGTTACATAAATATTTCTGGGAGGATAAAGGAGCTGTTCTCGCAGGCTAAGTCTACCCTTTTCGGCTAGCTAATATAAATCTCTGCCAACTCAGGTTTTTAATCTTTAGGACAGTGCAGTTTAAATGTGAAAGGTGGCAAAATCATTTAAAAAACCAGCTAGAATTGATAAGACTTGTTAGAAAAATATAATTGCTAATACTGCTGCCATCATGGTATTTTAATATAATAAAATATCGAGTGAGGTTTTTATCACTGATGAAGATTAAAGTGTGTTTCAAAATCATTTAGAAACTTTATTATAAACATTTTGGCATATTTTTCAGAAGATATCACATTCTTACTGGTATGTTATCATCCTTGGTTTGTGAGGAGACCTCTCATAGTTTATCTTCATTACTTTTCTCCTCTCTGACTCCATTCTTTTTTCTCCAAAAATCTTCTCTATTAATGTTTTTAATTCACCTGAATGTTTCTGTGCTATAGATTTCACCCTGTTATTATCTATTTTTAATCAATGCCATCTTTGAAAGTCTTTTCACATCGTTTTATGTACATTGTGTTAATTGCTTTCAGTTGCTATATGGAATTCCATGCATCCATCGATCCCATTCCATTTATTCCCACAGGGAAGAAGGACACGTTGGTTGTCTAGAACCCGTTGCCTTAATCTTTATATGTAAAGATGTGTGTATGTATCCATCCATCCATCCATCCATCCATCCATCCATCCATCCATCTATCCATCCACCCATGTATCTATCTATCTATCTATCTATCTATCTCTATCTATCTATCTATCTATCTATCCATCCATCCAAAACTGGGTCTATCAAATTTTTGGTGAATTGATGGATAATTTAACTCTCACTCTTTGATTTTGCCTTTATCTGTTGCTAGCGAGGTTGAATATCATTTTATATCTTTATTTTTATTTTAAAAAAAAATTTTTCCCCCCTCTTAGGTACCCAACCCCCCAACTCCCACCCCTGACCTGTGGATGTTGCCATTTCTCCTTAAGAACTGGATCTCTGAAGGCGGGGCGTCTCCTCCCACATGCTCGTGGTGTGCACCCGGGGCCTGGCACACCTGGGGCCTGGCACACTGGGCGCACTCGAGGGGCCCGGCTCACCCAGGACCCAGTGCACCCGGGATATGTCCCGTGGCTCCACCTGGGGCGTGAACCCAGGACCTTCTGCGTGTAAAGCAGATGTGCTAACCACTACACTGTGGATGGAGCCACCCCTCATTTTATATCTTTAACTATTAGATTTCCCCCTTCTGGAAATTGCCTATTCAAAGGTATTTTTGTTTCAAATATTGAATTTTTCTTACTTTTCTAGCTGTGGTTATTGTGTTTTCTTAACTGTATTTAAGAGCTGTAGCTTGCAGTTGTTCTTGCAGCCCGTGGAGCAGACTTTGCCTGTGAAGTCCCCACTGCGATCACTCTGTGTATTTCCTTTTGCCTTTTAACAACGTAAAGTCTTGCTTCCTGCATAGTTGTTCTCCACTTGCTTTCTCCACCTAAGCTGCAACCTCCCTGCAGTGGAGCGAAGAAAACATGAGCAAACCCTGTTGAGTCACCGCTTTGCTTAAAACTTTCAGTGGCTTTCTTGGCATTTAGGAGGAAGGACTGAAACTTTGCTGGTTCTCAAGGATCCTCGCATGATTTAATCCTTTACTCTATTCATCCGCTGTGCTCTGTGTTCCAGCCACAGAAGACTTCTTTCTTACCTTTCCCTAGCACATGCTGTTCCTTCTGCTCCTGTGGCTGCCTTCTCCTACCAGGATAACAGCTTGCCTTCAAATGTCTCTTCAGGAAAGCAGCACCCTCCCCTCATCTTCACACTAGGTTAGATTTCTCTATGTCCCTCATGACCACCTTTTCTTCCTTCTTTGAAACTCTTTCTACACTTAAAATATTTAGTACCTTTTTTGTTTAAAGACACAAGGGTGGGAGCAGAGGCTTTGAGAATTCCATGAGGCCAGCATCTTTGTTTCTCCCTACTATATTTCAAGCATCTAGCTTAGCACTTGAGGTACAGAAGTACAATTATTATTTGTTGACAGAGGAATAAAAAGTGTGTGCACATTAAATGCTAATTCCATAACTCTGGCTCTGTGTCTCATTTTTACTGACATTTGGATCATTAGTCCAATTGGACTTACCTTTGATTCTGTTGTTTATATGTACTATATAAATATATTTAATTGCATTTTTTTGTTGATCAAATACATATACTTAAATACATTCCTCTCTGTTAACATTGTCAACAGGTTTATTTTTAATAGGGATGTGTGTGCATGTTGCTTCACAAATATCATTATATACTGTGCTGGTATGTCATGGTTTGTATAATTGTTCCCTTATTTTGAAGCATTAGGTTATTTTCAATTTCATTACTTTATAATGAAATATCATATTTCTTGGTATAAATTTTTTTGCCCCCAAGTTATTTATTTTAAATTACTGCTTTTGAACAGCTATTAAGACTTCTAGATTGTTTGGAAAGATTGAAGTTCGTTTCATTGCTAGGCAGTATGTACCTGTTTATCCAGAGCTCCACCAAAATTGAGTTTTATAGTTTCTTTGTACTTTAATAGCTCCGAAGTATAACTTAAAAGTTGTTTCAATTTGTATTTCCTTCTCTTCTAGTAAATCTGTGCATTTTCACTGTGATGATTTACATCCTCAATTTCCTCTTTTTAAATTGTCAGTATGCATCTTTTGAAGTCCATCTAGCATAATAGAATCTTTTTGTTTTCTCTATGAATGGCATAAGGAGCAAGTCGTCAAGATCTTATCTTCCACCTTGCTATTTTTTTGTTGTATTTTTGCAGCCTCACAGGATTTGCTTCTAAGAATATTCTTAGAAAATATGCAACAATATAGAATCAGCTTTAGAAATACTCTTGCTTTAGCAATAATTCTCATTTAAATGTAGTTATGGCCACTCAGCACTGCTAAAACCGAGTCAAAACAGTAAAACCTTTTTTCATTTATATTCCACTGAATATTTCGTTTATATTCCACTGAATATTTCAAGAAATATTCCACTGAAAAGATAGGAATTCATTAATGGAGAGTGTGTTTTCTTGGTTCCATTTTAAATTTAAATGTTATTTATGAATTTCCATTCCATAGTGTCTCAGCATCATTTAGGATTAGGTTTTGCTTACTGAACTCAGACTGCAAACCTTCATTTAAGCATGTCTCAATTGCTCTTTAATGTACCAAAAAAAAAAAAAAACAAAGAAAAAAATCTATCGGAATTTGTCATTATGATTGATTCTTGTGCACAGACGATTGGCAGTCATTCCCACAACTTTTATGGTTGGTTTTTTTTTTTGATCTTTTGCCTTTTTGTTTGATATACTTGAATAATCTGCATAGTTTTGATATTTAATTCCCCTTATTCTTGTCAATTGGGAGCTAACATTGGGAGGTTGGCATTTCTTTATTCTCCATGTGGTTAGGGGTTTCTTCTAAAGCATTTAAATTATGCAGAGACAAGAATTATTTTAAGACTGTTTTGATAAGAATATTTGAGTTTACTGGGAGGAAACAGGACTGCATGGATTTGAAGCAAGTTATAGCTTAATGGTTAGATTTTAAGTTATTTACTTTTTTGTACCATTTAAAAATACTTCTTTTTCTTCCAGTTTCTCTTCTCTTTACTGTTTTTTCTCATGCTGAAAGTAAGATGAACTTGTACATGCAAAGGGCTGCAATGGACAGCTGGGCAAGATGTTCACTGTGTAAGAGCACTGGCCAAGGGCAAATGTTGGCTGCATCCCAGAGCAGAGGGGGTCATCTTTTCCCAACTCATAAAAGTGCACTAATGAGGTTTTAGCCATCTGTAGGGGTCTGTGACTTTCGTAGTTGCTAAGAGTCTTCTAGGTTTTGTATTTCTATGTGAGTGTTTTTGTTTTTGTTTTTGTTTTGTGTCTTTTTTACAGTCTTGCTTTTGTAATCTTCAGGAAGAGATATACAGTTGTCTGGGCCTTTTTTTTTTTTTTCCTACTTATTTATAGCATATTTCTCAATAAGTCAGCACCCTTGGCTAGATCATTGTTACCTTGTTCATATAACCTCAGGTGAGTATATTCCGTTATGTTACTAACTTCTGAGGGAATACTCCCCAGCTTTTAGTTCTTTCTGCTCCTTTCTTCTCACCAGTGGGAATGTATGATTTTTCAAAGCCATGTAAACTGAGAGGCATGGTCTTTAGAGCTCAGCTCTCAGAGATTAGTCCAGATTTGCTAAAGAGTTTTCTTTTGTGTCTTTGTTGTAACAAAAAGGAAACTACCCCATCTCCTTTTCAGTCTAATCAAGTGTATTTCACAGTGGGATCCCTTTAAATAAACTCTGGTTTATTTCCCATCGGAATGGAGACATTGCGTCACGGAATTTCTTTTTTTCTCATGGAGGCTCTTCTGGTCCTGGTCCTCGCAAGTGGATCAGGACTTTAGGCAGATCGTCCTGTAATGATGAAATGAGATGAAGGTCAAGATAAAGATTCTGCTGGTCTGTCTTATTGACTTCCTTGACCCACTGTTCCTATGTTGGAAATGGTTAATTTTACTTGACATGACATTTCTTTGTGATTCCATGATGGCTGCTGGCATAAGATATAAAGTTCATTGATGTTCTTGGAGATGGGCCTTTTACTTTTAAGACTCAGGTTAAATCAATGTCCTCTAGGGACTTTAGATTTCTGCCTCCTGCTCAATTTTAGAGAAATGTGCTGGGGACTGTCAGCCACATTTGGCAGCTCCTTGCCATCTGGTAGTCATCACTGTCTATGTCTCTTTCACGCTATGAAGACAGCAGTGTACGAGGGGGATATTTGCCATCCCCTGGTTTTCCTGGTCCAAGTTTAAGCATCTGAAAGTATTCTTCATAAGTCAGTCAGAACAGTTTTTGTCTTTATGAATAAAGATATTGTTCTGAAATGACAGTTTTTCCTTTTTGGAGTGAAATATCTGCCTGGTTTCATTAGCTCCATTTTCTTCCTAGCTCATGACCAAGGAGGTAAAATGTCGACCCCAAAGAGCAGGTATGATACCTCAGGATAGAAGTCAGTTATAGAAAGAGAACTGGAAGGATTTATGTTAACCTAGTGAGTCATGCCCTCTTCTTTGAAGAGGAGGTGGAAATGGGCAGGGAACATACAGGCTTTATAAGGTTGTATTTGTTTCAGCAAATATACTGTATTATTTGACTCTTGTAAAATGAGAATCTATTTAACTTGCAAAATAATTTTATATGTGATAAAATTTTAAAAATCGTTGCAAGATAAGTAAGTGTCTCTCGGCAGTCCTGCATTCCCCCTCCTTCCAACACGTTCTAAGCAAGACGATCTTTCTCAACCACTTTGCCTGTTTGTTTTCTGAGTATTCCAGGACGTCTCTCACTTCTCTCCTGTTGGCTTGAGTATGGCAATGGTGGTGGTGGCGGCGGGGGAGTTGTGCTGAAATCTTGATTAATGTGAAAGTATTTGTGTTTCTATACCATTTTTAGCAAGAGAAGACTTCAGTTTGGAGGACGGTGGTGGTGTTCTATAAACGTAGCTGCAGAATATATCTTATTTGTCATCGTCTTATTGTTCCTTGGCCTGTTTCTGAAGATTAGTGCAATAAAATTTGTGAATTTTATTCACAAATATTCAGAAGCTGTAGTTTGAGTCTTTGCTGAGTAAGGCCTTCCAGGAGCATGTCTGTCCCCGTCTCTCCCACTTAAGTTCAGGAAGTGTCTGATTATATTTCAGATATTCTATGTAAATGGAAATTAAGTTTTCAACAAAAGTACTAACTCTTACATGGTATTATTAGAGTACAAAGCATCATATTGTAACTTGATTTAAAGTCAAATACCTGACCCAAATAATACAGGAAATCGCAAATAATGACACTGACACAAGACAGCTTAGGTTGCATTTATAACTCCTACTTGAACAGCACACATAATTGCAGCTCATTCTTGAATTAATGTGTCTGGATGTATGAGGGAAAAGCCGTCAAGTAAACTATTCGACTGTTGTTAATTCTTATGAATAGAAAATATACACAGCACTGTTAAGTCAGACCTGAATATTATGGCACTTTAATCCCTCAGCCCAAAGGGAATCAGTTGCATTTGACACAGGAGAAATTTTAATTTACCTTTTGGTCAGGAGACGAAAGAAACATTTTCTTCTTAAGCCATTAAAAGCTGGTTCTCTATTTTTCTTTGTTGGCATTTATAAATAAAAGTTTTCATAGCATTCTAGACTTTTTATTTGGCTTTATATTAGAGAGCCATAATATATACTGAAAATACAGTTAAATTTAGAACTAGGGCAGTATTGAAAGTTATTTTAGTAACAAGATTATCATAGTTATAAGTTAAATGTGAAAATCCTAATTTTAGTCATAGATGGCACCCAAGAGACCGTCTATTTTGACCCCCTCCATGTTTTTAACAAGTGATTTCTAGAAGTGAATCCATGACTGAAATGTACTGTAAATAAAATCTCAACTTTCAAATCAGGCACCTTTTTATATGTACTCTAATATGAGATAGTGATAATTTAGGTTACAGATGGAATTCCATAGATGCTTGTTTCATTATTTCTCTTTAAATCTGTTTTGAAAGAAAAGTTATATGTATACACTATTATAATTATGTTTCTCTATATATTTTAAACATTATACATTTTTAGTCTCTAATTTGCATTGGGCTCCATACATGTCCAAAATCACTATATAGATTTAATTTTCATAATAGTTATGTGACATATAGAAATTATTATCATGTCCACTTTAAAAATGAAGAAGCTGAGGTATAGGACTATTAAATAACTTGCCTTGGGGTCAGTTAACTGTGGTTAAATGTGGTAAGTCCATTTCCATTCCATATCTCAAGGTTTTAATCACCGTTTGTGAAATTCTAGACTCTAGCAGTGCCTTTAATTTTAAAAATAATAACATTCCGAAAATGTCAAAGTAATGGAACCAAAGTGATGGTGAATGATGTTCACTCTTGTGCATAATTTTCCCTGGTGTTCTGAGCTGTTCTCTCAGTAAGCCTTTGACATATCTGGCCCAGCGATGTGGAGGCTGGAATGCCTGGCTGGTGGCAGATGCATTTTGGGTCAAGGTGGCAGCAAATGCTTTTTGGGTCCTCCGCAGCTGTTGAAACAACATGAATCTGTGCTGTGGAGGTCTGCCAGGTTAGAATCTCGGCTCCTCATTATGCCTCAGGAACTCACACTTTCCACAAACCTCCTGCCCTACAGCAGCTCACATCAGTGCATTGCTATGTCAGGCTGAATAATTCGCAGCATTTAGCACTTAAATTGGCTCATTGCAGACAATCCAATTAGAATAAAGTCTATTATCGTTTTGGTACCTTGGAATGAAATGGAGTGTTTAAGCGATGAACATGCCATGTTGCCTGGCAGTTGCTCTGCGTCTAACTCATATTCATCTTGCAGGTTCTTTGCGTCTTGCTAAAATGATGCTCTGCCTTGGCGTGAGCCATTATGAAGTTCGGTGACATGCATTTCTCAGACGAGCTTTCTTTTGATGGGCCAGTATTTGGAATCTCCTGAGAGCTAGACAGATGCCTCTCAAAATCTCGATTACATGTCTTGCTAACATGGGACAGTCACTTAAGTTTTCTTTTTAGATCAATGCAAAGAATTCAGATAGGCATTGATAAGGGAGGTGGCTGCATCCTGCAACGAAGACATATCCTGAAGCTTAGAGAGCAGTAAAATAGAACTTTAAAGTAGGAAGCAGTGTGTTTTCCCCCCTATAACTTGGCCAGTAATAAATGACAAGGCAGTGTGGTAGAGTGATGATCCAAGAAGGATGCTTAACAAAAAGTCCTTGCATTGTATCTGTGAAAGAGTGATGGTTTTAGATGTGGCGGTAAGTTTATGAGCAGAAATGTTGATGTCTATGAAAGCGAGACATTCCTAGCTCAGAAAGAAACAATCAGCTGTTCTTAACTGATGCTGTAATGATATAGATATATTTGGACTGATAGGGCCATAAATGAAGAAAAATCAGTTATTGACTTGAGGTATATATTTTTATTCATTTAGTTTTAATTACCCTAAGATGCATCATGATACTCTGGCAAAACCACTGGTTTCCAAACCTGGAATTGACATTCAGCTCCGTCATTTTCTAGTTGTGTGACACACCAACTAGAGAGAGGCATGGCAATTAATCTTTCTAAGCTTTATCTAAAAAATAAGTATAACGTCCCCCTGCACAAATAGTAGTGAGGATAGGAAATAGTATGTAAATGCAACTTGCATTTAGTAAAATCCATAAATGTTTTCTGTTTGTTTATTTCAGCCGTCAGCTGAGAAATTATATTGGACAAGAACGGTGCTTCGAATAGCTTTTTGTACCCTTTTAAGGTTTTGAAAGGGCTGTATTTGAATTAGAAACTATGAATGGACTGGGGGTGTGAGGGGCTGGAAAAGGCCCTTGCCATTCACTGAATATGGTAGTGATTTCAACCATCCCTCTCTATTTCTTTTTTCTTTTGTCTAAGATATGGTTAATACTGCTGGCCAACTCATTCTCACTGATTTCTTTTACACTGTGAGTCAAAAAAGGCTACTTCATTTCCTAGGGAAAGCCTGGTTCTGTAAATATCCTTTTATCCTTCTGTAAAGGCTATTAATGGCTTCTTGAGGAGAGTCCGGTGGTTGTGTTTATGGGACTGGGAAATCTCTGCAGTCCACTCCCACACTGTGGTGGGTGAGTTGGTTTTTAACTTGGTTTCTAATGGTGGGAATGCTCCTGAAAGGTCAGGGAACGGTGCTTGTAATTCTTGGCTCTCCTGCATTTGAAGTCAGAGACCTGAACTACAGTAAGTAGAATGGTACTGTTCTTGGTAAGCACAGCTTTTGAGCTGCAAAGGGAGTGTTGTTTTTAGGAGTGTCTAGCCATCAGATAATCACTTGTCTCTTGCTTCATTCCAGGTACTGCATAAAGGGTTGGAGAAGCAGATGTGGATGGTCATGTGTGGTCAAATAGGGGGAGTGTTTCGGACCTTTCCAAAGTAAGGTTTTGACAGGAATAGCAGGACATCTAGACAATGGTCAAATGGTTACTCTCTGTTTATGTTGCAACAAATAGAAAGCAAATAATAAGCCAGATAATATTCAGATTCACTTGTCCCTGGACCTACTTATCCACTTGTCCACTGTTAAATTAATTAAACGAGGAGGCCATTAGACTAAGATGGCTCTAATGTTTTGGCAGCCTATATACCAAACTAAAATCTAATCCTATAATTGCCTCCAGGTTATGAAATCTAGGCCTAAGGATAACCAATGGCAAACAGCCAACTAGGCTTTAAGCTATAGCCAATCAACAGTTTCCTTACTTTGCTTCCACCTTTTTCTGTAAGTCTCTCACCAGTGTCTGTCGGTGGGTTACTCTAACCACTTCTGGTTTGGTGCTGCCTCACTTGAGTCAACTTTTGCTCAAATTCATTTTTAATAAGCCTCAGTTTAGCTTTGAATCCTACCTATCTAGCATGAGAAATTAGCATTTAAAACAAACAAACAAACAAACAAACAAAAATGCTTCAGAAATTGGATACAAAATTGCTACTCATGCTTTCCTTCACCCATCCCTCTTTAGCTCTGCTGCCTGTCTTTAGGGCTGGGGCACAGCCTTGAGAGTGGTCACCAGCAGTTGCTGTCTTTAAATCCTGTTAGTTACCCATGAGAAGAAGAAGAAAAGAACTGTCACATGGTGGTGCCTGGATCCCAGGTACCAGTAAGAGAATTCTCTTGATTCTTGCCCATAGCAGGAAGTGTTCTAAGCGTGAAACTCCACTGTGTCCAGCTGCATAGGTCGTTTCAGAGGTGTGACAAACTCCATTGTGGAAGAGGGAAGTGGCTCCCAGATGAGGACAGGTTGATCTCGATAAAGACTGAATTAATGCATGCCTGGACTTGTCCCCACGTATCAATTTTAGAACAAACCCATCCTCACTTGTCAAATACGCTTTCCAGAGTATGTCTAACTCTATGCCTCTGGGAGGACATGTCCGGAAATCTATATCCTTCATCATTCGCTAGCTCCTCACCAAAGTGTGAATGCCATAGTTTCTGTATGGATGAGATTCTGTTGGGTATTTAAAAAAAAAAAAACGAAGAAGATTTTATTCTTTTTAGAGCAGTGTCAGGTTCATAGCAAAACTGAGAGGAAGGTACAGATAGATATTTCCCAAGTACCGCCTGCTCCCACGTGTACATAGCCTCCTTCACTGTCAACATTTCCCACCAGAGCGGTACATTTGTTAAGCGATGAACCTATATTGACACATCATAATCACCCAAAGTCCACAGTTTTCATCAAGGCTCACAGTTGGTGTTTTGCATTCTCTGGATTTGGACAGATTTATGAGGAAATATATTCACCATTATAGTGTCATACAGAGTAGTTTCACTGCCCTTAAATCCTCTGCGCAACTCCCTTCATTTCTCCCTTCCCCTAAGCTCCGGCAACTACCGACTTTTTTGCTGTCGCCTGAGTTTTGCCTTTTCTAGAATGTCATATTGTTAGGATCATACTGTGTATAGACTTTTCAGATTGGCTTCTTTCACTTAGTAATATGCATTTAAGGTTCCTCCATGTCTTATCATGGCTTGATAGTTTAATTTCAGTGCTGAATATTGTTCCATTGTCTGAACGTGTCAGTTTATTTACTTATCTACTGAAGGACATTTTGGTTATTTTCCAGGTTTGTCAATTATGAATAAAGTTGCTGTACCGATTTTTGGGGTTTTCAATTTCTTTGGGTACGTTATCAGCATGATAGTTGGACCTCATGGTAAGAATATGTTTAGTTTTATAAGAAACTGTCAAACTGTCTTCTGAAGTGGCTATACCAGTTTACATTCCCAGCAGCAATGAGTAAGAATTCCTGTTGCTCCATATCCTCTCCAGCATTTGTTATCAGTGTTTTCGTTTTGGTCATTTTAATAGGTGTATTTGCTGAGTGTTTTGATAGAAGTACTTCTCCATTTTAAATGAGACATATTAAGACAAGATTTTAAGATAGAAATAGTGAGATGTTGGTAAGGGTAAAGATAGAAATAGGGAGAAGTTTATAAAGTGTACAAACTTCCAGCTATAAGATGAATAAGATCTAAGGATCTAATGCAAAACATAGTGACTATAGTTGATAACACTAAAAAATTAAGATGGACATTTTGACATTTTTGAACTAAGTGCATTTTTAAACATTAAAGAATAAACGGTTCTTTAAAAATTACAATGATACAGTTTAATAAAGGTGAATTTTTTTAAAAGGTGAATTTTGAATTGATGACATCTTAGATTTGCCGAGTTATGATGTTTTTCTTTGGTCTCTCTTTTTTAATTATAAGCTTCCCTCCACCCCTACTCCACCTCCCCAGAAAAACTTTTCTTTTGTTGAGGAATAGAAATCTTGGCTTACAGTAGGCAACTATATGTTGCAGCCTACTGATAGGGTCTTGTTATAATAAAATAATTAAGGATTGATTATTTTTCTCTTTTTCTTTTTCCTCTATTACCCCCAATCCTTCCCTTTCTCTCTCCCTTTCTTCCTTCCTTCCAGTTAATGCCTTATTGAGAACAGCTTAGGGAAGAACGATTGGACGGTCTACTCATCTGGCTTCAGGAAACTTTCATTTTCTTATGTGATTTTAATTTAACCCCTAAGATACTGCTAAAGATAAACCTGGGTGAAAACAAAATCTGATGAAAATAAAATGATGAAGGAATGAGAAGGCACATAATGTGTTACAGAGGAGACCAGAAGCAGATCTGAAATGGAAAATGGCACATTGGAATGTAATCCCCCTCGCTGAGGGATGTAACTGGATTCTGTACTTACAGGTCAGAAAATTGGTTTCCTTCCATAAAGTCTTCATATAAAGCAAAAAACAGAGTATGTGCATATTGAACTTAATTAAATCATACCTTAACATTCATATGTGTCACTTTACTTCAGGTTCTACAGCCTCTGTGTGTTTAACATGATAAATTAAGCCTTCAGATTTGTTTTTAATTGTACCAAGCATGGATCTAGATTTAGTATAAAGGAAGCTCTTTCTTAAATGAAAATTTTACTTAATTAAGCAACACATTTCGGTTTGCTGAACTTTTACAGGCATGGGCTGCTGCGCACTTCCAGGTTTAGGTGATCTGCCCTTAGGATTCTTTTCCTCAGAAATTTACTACTTCTTAGCCAAAGTTACCATCTTCATTTTATTGGACTTGATTCGGGGGTAAAATTTAATTTACAAATAATTCTTAAAAACATTCCTCTCCTGGATCACTCTCATGCATATTCATCTAGAAAATTTGCTCTGTCATTCAACAAACATTTCATAAATGTTTGTGCTAAAATGCTGGGGGAGCAGGCTTTGTGCCTTAAGGCAGGGGTCCCCAACCCCTGGGCCATGGACCGGTATCTGTTAGGAACAGGCTGCACAGCAGGAGATGAGTGGTGAGCCAGCGAGCGAAGCTTCGCCTGTATTTGCAGCCGCTCCGCAGTGCTAGCATCACTGCCTCAGCTCCACCTCAGATCATCAGGCATTAGATGCTCACAGGAACACTGGTCCCTGGTGCCAAAAAGGTTGGGGACCACTGCCTTAAGGGTACAGTGTCAGGAGTGAGAGATAGATGAGGAAGCTGACAACAGTAGAAGGATTCAAGGGAGGAAACCATAAGGGCATTGAGGTGCACATATGCCATTGTGAATGAAAAAGTGTGTGTGTGTGTGTGTGTGTATGTGAGAGAGAGAGAGAGAGAGAGAGAGAGAATGAGAGAGAGAGAGAGAGTGTGTTATTGTGCAACCCAAGGAGGGCCCTCCTTTGGAATAGTTTTAGAGGCTTACATTTACTGCTTCCTGTCTAGAACATGCTTTTCTCCGCACCCCCATCTCCTACCCCACCCTCTAGGCATATAACTTGCTTCTTCGTTCTGATGTGTTCATACTTTACCTTCCCATATAGACATACCAATAAGCCCTTTCAAAACAGTACTTCTGTCACGCTCTATTCCTTTCTCCCCACTTTCTTTAATTTTCTTCAGAAAAATTATCTCATTAGCCATTGTTGTCATACTGCTCCATTAGAATTTAACCCTTTCAACCCTGTTGTTTACTCAGTGCCCAGAGCTCAGTAGGAACTGATTAAAATTTATTAAGTTAATTAATGCTGACATATCATCTCAGGCTTCTTCATAAATTTGAGACCTTTAACTATTTATGTGTTTTTCCCCAAAACATTGTAAAACTAATCTCTGTTTTGCAGGTGTGTCGGTAGAGGCCCAGAGCTATGCAGTGATAAATAGTGGCTTTAGAATAGCGCTAAGAGTGGATTTAAAAATACATGATATTTGCTTTTCCCAATTATTTCTTTACTTGCTGAGTGAAGTCATTTACGTTTTCTTAAAAGGAAAGGCCTCATATTGAAACCGTCTGTTTCTTATTCATGTTTCCTTGAGGAATATTCAGACAGCCTGCAATAGATTATTAATGATGAGCTTATACATTACTTATAATATCTCTTTCAGGCACGAGTAAATAATACGGGATGACGGTGTTGCAATATAGAAAACAGAGGTTTTGATGTCAAAATAGTGTGGGAAAGGCAGTTAAATTTTAAAAAGGGTAAAGATTGTCAGGTAATGTATTTGAATGATTTTCTCCATTTTTGCCTAAAAAATGAAACAGCAACAATATTATATTTTATCATCTAATAAGTATTAATTGCACAAATATATAGGTGAGTTATTAGTATTGTGCCAATTTTCTGGATTAGAAAACTGAGGCTTAGAAACGTAAAATGATGTCCCAGATCCCCTAAGCAGGAACTTCAGCTAGGTTCTGACTCCACGGCCCATGTTTTTTGTTTTATCATTGTGCTGTGTATTATGCTATAAGATATAGTAGAAGGAATGTATCAACTGCTAATTTTATCAAAGAGACCATCTTAGAAAATAACTAGTAGGCATCCATCTCCATCATACTATTTTGCTGTAAGACAATTTTATAAAAAATTTAGATATCTCTGTAAGATATCCCGGTAGTAGCTTTTATGCTGTAGGAACTTGGGGCTTTTACCATCCTTGGATCTCCTACTTCTTTTTACTTTTCTTTCTTTATTCAAAATTTATGTTTCCTCTTGGGTGCACCAAAAGCTGCCCACTATGGTGTGTTTTCTGGTGTGGACTCAAGTTGGCCGGAACATGGGCTGTCCATCCTGCTGTTTTCCAAGGATCTGTTGGTCTTGCAAATTCTGACCTGGACTTCCAGGTCTCCGGGTCTGTTGCTTCTGGATAAGGTGAGTCCAGATTTGGAAACTCCATTCTATCCTGCTTGTATGCGGTTTAAGAGGAAGGAAATGAAGTTTGCGGAGGCTGAAAAGCAGGTTATTTATTAATAGGAGGTTATATAAAGAACTATCATTTTTAGCATGTTCTAAATGCTTTATATTGTCAAGACAGAAGGAAACAGAAACTTCAAAACATCTTGGTTAAGAATTATTCACTTCATTACAATTTATTCAACTTACTGAGCATCTCCTGTGTGCCTGGTACTGTGCTCAGGTTTGCCATATAGTAGTAAACAAAGTAGCTAAGCGGTTACTGTCCAAAAGGGAAGACAGCTATTGAAGAAGTAATTCCTTATGCTGGAAGTGCTACAAAGGCGAAATGGAGGATGGAATAAAGCATATCGTTAGGTGATTTAATAATCTTGGCCAAGGGTCAGCAAAGTTCTGAAAAGGGCTAGACAGTAAATATTTTAGGCTTTAAGAACCATATGGCCTCTGCTGCACCTACTCATTTTTTGCCACTGTAGCGCAGAAACAAATGTAAACAGTCAGTAAATGGATGTGGCTCTGCCAATAAAAGTTTATTTACATAAACAGATTGCAGTTTTCATTTGGCCTGTGGATCATAGCTAGTTGACCCCTGATCTTGGCTCATTTTACTTTCACTCTGTTGTATTCTGCGTGTGCCCTTTCACTCTCATCCTTGTCACCTTGTGTTTCCAAGATGGCTCCATCAGCTTCCTGTAGACAAGCCTCACATGGCAGAGTCCAAAGCAGTAGCTAAGAAAGGAAAGCAACCTTTTCATCACAGGAACTTCGGCGGACTTGTTACAAATCATTAGCCAAAGTTAGATCATCTTCCCACCCCCACGCTATTGTGGAGCAGAGAGGACTTCGATTCCCAGGACTGGCTTGGCCCCAGCATGAGTCATCCTTTGTGTTGACTACAGTATTGTTCCAATGACATCAAGGATCTTTGACTGAGGAGAAAGAAGGCCGTTGGTTTAGTAGCCGTAGTGTTTCCGTAGGAATGAGCTCCTGGCTACTCTCGGCTTGATCCTCTGACCAGGGGCATCACATCACCTGGAAGCTTATCAGAAGCACACATCTTCACAGCCTACTTCAGAGCTACCGAATCAGAACCCAGTCTGCATTTTAACAAGATCCTCAGGTGATTTGCAGACACATTTAAGTTTGAGATAGTGCTGGTCTACAGGGTCATGGAAGGCCATTTTAAGGGTGGGTAAACTGAGAGACTTGGAGAAAGAGTAGACTGAGTGGTTGGTAGCCCCTCCTTGATCTGCATTCATATAATGCCATTATAAATTACAGTTTGTAATGATACTTCACATTTAAAATAATACTACATTTTATGTTGTTCCGTATTCACAATCAGAGGACCCCTCCCATTGCATTTTTTCCCCATTATGTCCTAGCAGTATTCATGGTATTATGAGGTCGAAACAGAAACAGACAAAAACAAAAAAAATCCAAAGTCTACGGGAATAAGGCAAATCTGTAAACATTGTTCTTTTTTACTCATAGCGCATATAGGCGACATGACATTTCATGTCTTTGTTGGAACATGATTCGCCATCATTCATTACGGGCAACTGCATGAGTGCATATGACTGTCAAGTGTCTGGCTTCTATTTTTGACTACAGGAAACTCCACAGTTAAGCAAATTCCATTTCAAAATTCTGTTTCTATTTTTGTTCTGTTCATTTGATCTTTTCCATTGGTAGACAGATCAGCTTCCAAAGCAAGAAGATTTTTTTCTTTCGGCTGTATTCTGCTCAAAGTGCTGAGGGCTTCCCCAGGAACTAATAGGAAATGTGGTTGGTTTCATGGTACATATTTAAGTTCCAGACAACAGGTCTGTGCCTGCAGTCACCTTTGCAAGACTTTCTACACATTCTAAGGCAGAGCTCTCAACTATCCATTGGAATTTCATTAACTGATGTACTCTTGTGAGCTAAATATGGGGAGAGGCCTGTTGAAGACTGTCCCTGCCAGCTGGACAGGTCTCCCACTTGGCTGTTTTGAGAATGGTTATATCCTGTACTGTTGGTTATATCCTGTACTGTCGAAACAGGATGAACTTGGCCACAAGTGTCGGCCAGAAGCCCTCTGTCCCATTTATGTGGCTGTACTGGCTGGGTTCTGAGAAGTGCATGATTTCATTTGGGAACTCGGTGTGGTTTGCTGCTAACTTTCTGAGTCTGCAAAATGATGCCTTTTAAGCGTGACCGGGACAAAATAACCCTGGGGCTGTATTTGGTGTGGTTTGTCTGTAAGGTTTAAAAGCTCGCTATAGGATTTTCTTACTTTATAAAATTGAGGGCTTCTTTAAAGTTATGTCATTTTGTATATTTTTTTTATATCAGACTATCTTTCTCTTGTAACGGTGGTGATGTTTAGTCGAAACTAGAGAAAAGATTCCCCTGTAAAGATTTAATAATTGTTTGTTTGGTGAAGGTGGATGTTTTCCCCTGTCAAAGAGGCTTATGTGTGTGGGAGATGGGGTGGAGAAGGGGGTTGTCAGGAAGCCATCTGTAACTTGGATATTTTTTTTCTATGTCAGCCACCCATCGGAATCTGAAAGAGAGTTTTTCCATGAAGTTATGGAGGAAGATAAATTAGCCAGATGATAGATTATCCGCCATCCTTCTTCTGCAATAAGGAATATGAGGCGAGAGGTTAAGTGACTGACACACGATCACTTCATTTGTCAGTGGGAGGACAAAGCAGGGTTGCAGGGCCCGTTGAGCTCCCTCAGATTACCCACACCCTGCTGCTTACCTTGCTCTCGTCTTCTTTTGTCCTGGGAACTTGACTGAGAAACCTTGGCAGCATGATAGCACAGCGTGCCTAGTCTCCCTTCCAAAATCAGACAGCTCCACCAGGAGAGCTCACAAAACACTGAGGTATCTCAAATGTGTTTATTAACCACACAGAATGTGACGATTTTCAGTTTCAAGTGAAGTAGAAAGACATTGCCCAATCACATTTTCAAATCAAATTTGTTATTTTGACTCCCCTTTTTTTAATCCCCTACTTTCAATTGGGACTATTAAATTACATGAATTCACTGAAAGAAAAATAATAGCAATTGTCAGAGTGTATGAGGAAGGGATTTATTTATTTTTTATCAATGGAACCAGTATTTCCTAGAATAAGTTGCTGAAGTTAATGATCTTTTAAATTACAGGACGTTGTTGTTGTTCGGGAGTCGCCATAAAACTAAAGCTTTATACTCCTGTGATACTATGACTGAGAAAAATAAGGCACGGTGGTTTAATTTTTTTCTCATTTTGGTTTTAACTTCTATTTTAAAAGTTTTAGGTTTACAACATTACAAAAATGTTTCAGAAAAGGAGGATGAGAACATCTTACTTCTTTTCATACTTAATATGTTTTATAAAGATATCAACTATATTGTGACAGTCTCAAGTAGCAAATTGGTTCTCAACTGAGGATAATTTTTATGTGTCCCCTCCCCGGGACATTTGACAGTTTCTGGAGACTTCTGTGCTATCACAACAGGGAGAAATGTTGCTGCTGGCATCTAGTGGGCAGAGGCCAGGGATGCTGCTAAGTATCATACAGTACATAGGACAGTCCCCTATATCAATGAATTACATGGCCCACAAAGTCAGTACTGCTCCTTTGGAGAAACCTTGGAGTGGCATGATCAAAACCAAATGTTCTGCCTCTGAGCTTTTTGTTATTTTATGTGACATTTAAGACATTACCCGAAACTTGTATAAAACATATCAATCACTGATCATGTGTAAAAGGCATTTTTAAAAAAAATAACAAATGTGGGCTTTCTGAGCTTAGTTTTTTTTCCTAGACGTGGTTCTGTCTTTGGGAATGAAGACTGAGGTGCTATTTTACTATTGAAGGATTATGTTTAATTTTTTAAAATATTACATTGCTTTACAAGAGTGAATATTTCTTTAGCAGTATTCTCTTTTTAATTCATCGATTTTCAAATGATTCCATATTTAGTCCTAAGTTTCATCTCCTAGACTGGAACTAAACAGTTAAGAATTGTAAAATGAGTAGCCCTGTCTGTTTCCATATGGTTTTCATTTGAGAAAAGCCCATTAATTGAGCCAAATTGTCCTTTGGATGTGAGTTTTCCATTGTGGATCACTGCCTGGAAGGTGGTGAATTAAACTGTTAAACTCATTTTAGTTGCGACCTGGAATCAACGGAAAGGCATTTGAAAAGCGAAGCACAGATTGTTTACCAAACACCATGTGAGCATCACTGTTAGGACACAGTGCAGACACGTACGGCATGCTCTGTCCCCACGGCCTGCACTGATTGAGTAGAAAGAGCTATCAGTGGGTTCTTTGCCATGTAACATCTTTTTGACCTTGAACTGCATTAAAGTTTTCACGTGTACAGTCTCAGCTTCTTGGTTTTTATTTTCTTTTGGTGCATAGCATATAGATACAGAATAATGTACACCAATTTCTACTAAAGAAAAGGCATTGAATTGTCAGTAATGAAATCTCAGGTTTTAAAGTTATTACCAATGCCCTTTCTTGCCCTGGGTACTTAGATATTGGGTACATACTCAATGATAGAATCACAGAATGTGGTCTTTTTGACTCCTAGAAATTGCTTTTAATTTTTTTGATCGGATTGACAAATTGCCAGTATACATATTTATAGAGAAAGATAAAATTGGGGCTACCTACGCTGTATCTATAAATATAGCCATATATACAAAATGTGATGGTGACAGTCATCTTGACTATATCAGATGTGCATGTTTTTAGGAAGATTTGAATATAGAAGAGTTGTATTTATATAAATTAGTTTTTGTGCTTTGTGTGGCTTTTTAGTTTCAGGGGTGACTTTGAAAGACATTATGACCCAAGGACACCAAAGAATTAGTTCCAACGAATTTCTTCTAGAGGAAAGTTGGTAGTTTTCGGGTCAGAGTTGTGACAGGTTCTCTGTCTTTCTCTCTCTCCCTTCCCACCCCTACCTACACCAGTTGTGTGATGAAGAATTTATAGCATAAGGATCATCACATTAGTTTACTTTGGGATATAGGACTGGATTTTATACATTACCTCTTACTTTTTACTTACTAGTAAAACTGTTTTCCTCATCAGTCAGAGACAAATTAAAGCAGGAAAGGAGAGAGAATACTACTGAAAGCTATTTGAAAAACAGAAAACCTTAAAACTCTGAATGTGTAGCAGACTGTGGTTATTGTCTATGAGCCGGCTTCTTCCTGGACATCGTCTCTGGGTATTTCAAAATTAAAATAATAGTTAAAGAAATAATACTGGAAGTAGTGCTGTTGAACCACTACAAAGGAGACCTGTAAAAGAAGGCAGTGTAGCCTCAATTCATTGCATAGGAAGGGCCCTGTGTGTGTCAGTGGATCTTGAGATCTGGCTGCAACAGGCCTCCCTGACTTAACCTTCAGCTGCCCTCTCTCTTCCTTATGAAACCTCACTGCACTCCCTGCTGCTTCAAGATGCAGTATTTTCATCTGCCTTTTCCTTCTCCGGGCCCTGTGCTTGGGAGGCTCTGCTCCTGGCTCATTCTCATCGTCAGCATTTCTGATGAAGTGTTCATTCCTTGTTGTGGGTAGTAACTCCAGGTTACCTCGTTGACTTCATAGTCGCTTCAGAATTATTTTTACAGTTCTACCTGAGGAAGATAAATCCCCTTGGGGAGAGAGCTTGTCTCTACCCACTCCCTTTGCTCTCTCCAGGCTCACCTCATGGAGTGAGCACTCAGTAGCCATTTGTTGAATGGATAAATACAGTTTTACCACAAGTATTTTAAATCATTGCTATTTTAATGTTTTAAGGAACAGACATCCATTTTTCTGGAGTTCTGCCTGACAGTATTTGATAGACTATTGTTCAGCATAGAGAAATTGCTTTTCCATTCCATCTGGTATACTGCAAGGCGATGGCATGTCTACAGTCGTGAGATTTCTTCCTTTCTAGGTTGTGGCCACTCTGCCCTCCATGCTACCTCCGGAGTTAAGCTAAGCTCATTGGCTCTTCTAGAAAGGCACCGTGAATGCCTGGCCCCAGCTGGGTTATTGCTCAAAGCACAAGCCCTCTCTCTACAGCTGCCTCTGACCATACTGCGTACTCATTGCCTCGGCCCAAGTAGTAATGCATTTAAGGCTGTGATCTACCCTGATTACATTTTTTTGAGAAGAGCCAAACTGGCAATGGAGTCAAGTCTGTTTACTTTGTGGTAGCTTGAAAAATAAAATAAATTTAACAAATTAACAAATTTAATAAATTTATAATAAATTTAA
>NW_006440638.1:17601181-17639410 GCF_000325575.1 Pteropus alecto | reverse complement strand
CCAGTAGATTGTTCAACAGTGATGATCATGTTAACATTTTTCAATGTTTCGTCCATGGGGGTTGTTGGGTGGATAGCATAACAAACTCTCATCTTCATTAACAACATGGTATTCCTGTCCTTGGCTCCAAAGTGAGACCTTTGGGCCTAAAAGTTTTTTCAAGATTATGCTTCAAACATTCCTCTTCTATGTTGTCTTCCTTTCTTATCAACCAGCAACATTCATTTTACCCTAAGGATGGCAGTTATAGTTAGATTTACCCTCCAGGTCAATTAACTAACTGCTGCTAAGTGCATGTAAGATGAGGGCTACAGATGTGGGGCTGGCTGGCTCCTTTCTTAAGCTGTTAGTTTGGTAAAGCTTTGCTGGCCTGGGAGCTGCATCTTTGGATTGGATGTTGCATAAATTCTTGTTACACAGCACTGCATGGAATTATCCCAGTGTGGGCATTGGTGTTGAACACAGCAGACCATAAAATTCCATTTCGTTTCTGTTGCATAAACATAGGATCACAAATAGTGTGATTATTTCTGGCAGCCTCCGGCATCTTAGCTAGGAGGAAGGTGTAGGAAAATATGAATGCTTAAATGTATTATGAGCTTCCCAGCGTTAGCTGACCAAGTGCCTTTGGCACCAGCCTTTAGAAGGGTCAAATTTAAAAACATCTAATTCTGTCGTTTGCTGAGTTCTTACTGTGTGCAAGGCAGTGTTCGTGGATTCATTTGCCTTATCACAGCTAGTCTTCAGCATTGTAGTGTCTTATAGTTTCATTTTACAACTGATGGAATGGAGACCCAGAGAGGTCACGAGACTTGTCACAATTGCACAGGAAGAGAAAGAGGGGGAATTTGAACCCATCTTTGGACCTCCAAACTCGTAACCACCATCACCACAGAAATTGTGGTCACACAGTCAGAAACAATTCACTTGTCTCATCTCACGGTTTCTTTAATCTTTATTGGTGTTCCCTTGCAGATTTCCAGGGGACATGCTGTGTTCTTTTCCTTGTCTCTCTTGAGAGGCAGGCAGTCCCTCAGAGTCATCAGGCTAATCTTGACTAAGATCAGAGCTAGAAGAAACCAGCAAAAGCTCCCACTTGCTAATTTAAGCTAAAGAAGCTAAAGTCCAGAGTGGATATGTTGGCTGTCTGGAGATGAGAGTGCCAGTTAGGAAACCCATATGGCTAAGAATTTATGGTCAGACAAGCACAGCTGATTGAGAAAAACTTGTTGCTGTTGTTGCTCAAAAGCCAATATCTGCAGGAAGCCAATCAGAAGTTATAAATACATCAATCAGGGCAGGTCTAAGATAGTAGGAAGCAGTAGGTCCTGAGCCTCCACTCTTCCCTACATATCTTTGCCATACAGAAAGAAGCTGCAGTCAAGTGTTGGAGAAGACAGGATATCCATAAAAAGCTCCTGCTCCCTTCCACTTCAAGTTATGAAAGTAGCAGTAATAAAATCTTAAAAACTTGTTGGGATACAAGCTTGTACTCTCTGCAGTTAGAATGTCAGTCGGTAAAGGCGGAAACCTTATCTTTTTTTTCCTCTTCTTTGCCCTCAATTAGTAATTGTACATGGTACGCCATAGGCTCTCATTAAATGCATTTTGCATAAATTGTAAGCCTTAGTTTTCTCATCTGTAAAATGGTCATGATAACAGTTACAGCTTCGAGTTTTTGAGGGAACAAAACGTGATTCTCAAAGTCACTTTGTAGTGTCTGGTGAACTATAAGTGATAACTAAAGTGGTGACTGTTAATAGTTTCTACTCATTGATTAATTGATTTCTACCATGTCACTCCTTCCTTACTTGGTAGCAATAAGCTTTTGGAAACGATCATCTACAATCTTTTCACATTGATAGCAGTGACTGTTACTCTTGCTCTCTGAGTCCCATTGTTTTCTCTATATTTTCTAGAGTATTTTTCAGACTCTGTATCTCAACAGTAGCAACGAGATAATCTAAAAGATTTCTCCCTCGTCTCCTCAATGATACCAGTTTTTCCTTTCTTTGGCATTTACATCAAACATGTAATCAGTAGATCAGCTAGTTTGAAAATAGTCTCCACTATAGAAATTTCACCCCATTAGCTATCTGTGCCATCTAAGCCCAGGGAAAGCAAATTTCCTCTCTGCAAGTGAGCCATGTGTGGATCAGTCTGGGGCCCTGCTTTTCACGCCTGCACCTGTGTTTTTGTGCCTGAATATTTTATGGACTCAAAGATGCAGTTATAATTACTTTGCTTTGTGAGGACAATTAGCTTGTTCTACTGGGTGTTTTGATTCTCAGTAGTAGAGGGGAGTGTATCCAAGTTACATATCCTAGTTAAAGTAGAAAGAAAGGTGTCAGTCTTAAGCATAGCTCTCATCACATTAAGTTCTCTATATGTATATATACGTGTGTGTGTGTGTGTGTGTGTGTATACTTTTATATGTGAATTAGAATTTGGATCACTGACATTGCATATTCTGACGAATGTCAGAATGTCCCTGGAGAGGCATGCGTAAGTTATTTACAAATTGGATTATATTCTTGCATTAGTTCAGAGTTTTCTGATACTCATCTGCCATTCAGAAAATCGAAGTATCTTTTCTAGGCATGTGTGTTTGGAATCTTGTTCATCAGCTACAACAATAGCCCAAGTCATGGTGGCTTAGACAATCTGGTGAATTTCATTCTCAGGTAAAGTCTGCAACCAAGCACTTTAGAGCGAATGTGGTGGCAGTGTCAGGGACCCAGGCTCCTTCTATCTTGTTACTCTGCCATCATATCTGCCCTCCAGACAGCTGGAACGTATGAAGAGGAAGTGGAGCATATGTCCCATTGCCGTTAAGTGCCAATACCCCGAGCTGTATATACCGTTCCCTCTCTTGTCCTATTGATCAGAATTTACTCACATATGCATATTTAGGTGTAAGGGAAGCTGGGAAATGTGGTCAATTAAGTGGCCATTTGCCCAGATAAAACTTGAAGGGTTCTATTACTCATTTCTTTCAACTGAGTTGCCATAGTCTATAATTGTCTCACCATGAGGAGTTCGTTTGTCCTGTTGAGTGCTATGTCCCTAGTGCTCAGATCAGTGGCTGGCATATCATCAATGAATGGCAAGTATTGCTTAAATGAATGAATAAAATGGAGCGCATCTCATCTTTGGAACTTCCTGTGTGTGGAATTCCACACAAATCTCTTTCACCTCCTTCTCATTGCTCTTCCTTCTTATCCAAGGGTTTCCGGAACGACTGCATTCCTCATCCTAAATATGTGCCTTTACTTAGTTACTTAGTTTTAAGATAAGTGCCATGTGCAGCTTTTTCTGCCTCCTCCCCCACCAGGCCCAGCACCCACATTTCTTTTTGCTGTTGCATATTTTCATAAGCTGAGGTCCTTCCTCATACTTGTCTCTCACCTCCAAACACATTCCAGTTTTGCTCATTTCTCATTTACAAGTGTGATTACAGACTGAAGCACAGCTTCTCAGTTTTGCAAGTAACAGATGGACAGAAAGCAGTCTGCTTCATGAGCTTTTGATGGACACCCTATCTTCTCCACACTCCCGACTGCAGCTTCTTTCTGTGTGGGACAGAGTGGCAAAGATATGCACGTGCATACATACCCACCCGCACATGCTGCCCCACCAAAGAGACATACTAAATAAACTTAATAGCAAGTGGAAGGAATGAATTTTCCTTACCCTTCTCTAGAAACTGGGAGAAGCACTGCCCAAGTAGGGCAGAGAGTCTGGGCACAGCGAGTAGTTGGGTCAGTGGCGCTTAGTGTGGTAGCACCGTGCAGGGATTCATTTTGACCGCTGGCTTTGCTGCTGCTTTTTTCTCTTTTTTTCCTTTTCTCATTCTCTGATACCTTCACCCTTTACAAAAGGTTATATTTCCTACATATTTGCCAGATGTCTCAAATCCAAAAAAACACTGATTATATTAAGTATGTATATCTTAAAGTTATATTAATATTAGGCACCCTTGCCTAACCCTTGTTTTGACCTGGGAAGGGTTCTAAGCACTTCATTTAGAATATTTAATAACCCTTTGGAGTAGGTATGGTGCTATTTCCATCCTCTCCAAGAGAATCGAGGTTAAATGAATGAGGCAAGTAATTTGCTTAATTTTTTATTCAGAGTTGAGTCTCAGTACCAGGAAGTCTGATTGCAGACCGCATGCTCTTGAGCGATCATTAAACTACTGTATTCACTGTGACTTTGAAGCTTGGTTTTTACCAGGGCAACCCATGGCTGCCATCATAGTTTAGTGTGAATTAAATAAATGACAAATGAAAATAGGTACAACAAGCCCACCCCCACCCCACCCCTGGCATGTACACTTCAGTACATGTACGTACACACACCAGTCAAAACAGAACTGAGCCCGATCTGCTGGAGGTACAAATGCAGGCCAGAGTGGAGAGCTGTGTGTTGAAAAGGCCTCATTTCCATTGCAGCTGCATTGCTCAAATGATAACTTTTTGCTTTTCCTTAACGTGTCTGCTGCAAAATGAAGATAATCACATTCAGGTTCTTCTTAACACTTTGAGGCTCGTGGGTTTTATGTCAGATCTTTAAGTTCTGGAAATCATGTGTTGCTTATAATTGACACGACGTGAAGAGATTTACCAGAAGTAATAATAGAAGTAATAATAGTGGTTTTGCTTTATAAAAAAGCAACAATTGCAAAAACATCCCCTTAAAAAAGCTGTAGGAAGGAATAAGATGTTTGTCTTAAAAGCCAGACTTGATCCTGGAAGAAGTTCCGAAAAGTGAGGTACGTTTAAGGGATCCTTGCTTTTAATTAAGCCTCATAGATATTTTGCAAATCAAGTGACCAAGCAGACAGGCTTTCTTTTTAGACATCCCTCTCCATGTTCTGAACTAAAATGGGAAACCTCTTCTCTAAGCACAGCTCATCATTGCCCCCTGTCATTTAGCTGAGATATAGAATCAAAAGAAAGCACTCACAATATTTCAGTTGCAAATGTCTTTCCTTGAAAGAGCCTAGTCTTAGAGGAGACCTAACTTGTGAGAGTCGGCAAGTGGACGGATTGAATATGCTCATCAGACTTGGCTTCCTTGCCAGTTCCTTTTAACGAAAAATTACTGGCTATTTCATTTTTACCCTGGTCTCATCACTGTTGCAAACTGCCCTTTTGAATCCTGGAAAGGGGGATGGGTTGTGCAAGGCTTGCTACATTCTTAAATCATGGACATGATAAGCTATAGGCCCTTTAAACTAAACCCAGATTGTGGGCCAGACCATCCTTAGACATTGGTATCCTTAGATATTAGATCCAGAGTCTTATAAGCCATCTGAAATACCCTTATCCTCACTGAGGATTTAAAGCTGATCATATGTCCTTTATTCCTAGCAAACGCTTAAAAAATATAAAACCACTTTGTGTTTGAGGAAGGCAGCTGAAGAATCTCCTGTTAGGAGTTTTCTATTCTCTTCCTGGAGCCCTGAAAACTTGAAAACATTTTCACAGCTTCTTGCTTATTTTAGAGGCAAGAAACATGCAGTCAGAGTGGTCACATTTTTAGATTTATAACAGGTGACGGCAAGAGGAGAACATTGTGCTCCATGAGCTGCTGGTGCCACTTCCAACTACCAGCTCCAGTATATTTATCAACATCTTTTGAGTAAAGTTTTAAGATTATCTGTGAAGCATAATTTTTTACCTTTCCTGACAGATTACTGGTGCTGCCAAGACTCTTTTAAGCTGTAAATGAAAAGGGAAAACAATTGTGCATTTGATCTTTTTCGCCCCCCTCTTGTGAATTATCAGACTAGAATTTTGCTGTGGGTGCTTTTATTGAAATTTAAAACTGTAATACCACCTTTTCCTTCTGTCTGGACTTAAGATTCCCCATTGTTCTAAGACTGCATTTGAAGCTATCTATCATATCTTAGTAAAGGTTTTAAAAATACTCTTCCTTTTAACCTAAATTTCTTTTCTCTGTAGTAACAAAAACTGAATGGCTCATTTTAACAAAACTTTAATATTTGCCTCCCTGGATGGCTTTTCTCTCTTTCTCTCTTTTTTCAGTCTTTTTCTTTTATTTTTTTATATGTTTTTTCAGATTTGCTTGCATAGCCACATGGTATGGGTGTGTAAACTTCTCTGTATGGACATAAACTTTGAAAATGAGTTTTATGAAAGTATTTGCATCATCTTATTCTGCAAATTAGAAACCTTCCGATCTGGAAAAGGACTTTTGGTATGCCTTATGTATCTCCCTGGAGTTTTATATGTAAATTGAAATTTATTGTGAATCCAGTTCATAGTAACTTTTAAGTGTTTTGAGGAATCTGTCAATGCTAGTGGAGAAGGGAAACTGATTTAGCATTGGCAGTGTATAATGAATATCATGTTCAAAATGCATAAGTGCTCCACTTATAGTTATATTTTCCTAATGACTTTTCAATAGAACCTGATAATGAGAGCTGTTACCAATTTTTCTTTTAGAGTATGATCAATTGAAATATTTGCTCTTCCTCTATACTTTTACCATTACTATTACAATGGTCTCTCTTTTTTTGAAGAAATTAATAGGTAGGTCTTCTGGAATGAGAAGAGGTGTTCACCTTGGTTAACATTTTCATCATTCATTATTCAAGGGTTGTTGGTGTCCAGGTTTTAGCTTTGGATGTCAAAAATTTTATAAGTGGCTTTTAATTCCCATAGTAACTAATGTAAATAACTGCTCTTTTTCTAAGAATAGAAACTAAATTTAGACATCAATAATAATTATTTGAGATGGCCTGATGAAGTTGGCTGTAAATGTTACATTTCAATCGTTATATGTAGAAATTACTGAAGCCACTGGGAAAACCAGAAGTTGGTACAGCTGCAGTGTCAATAGTCCTTGTTTTGACAGTTATTTGTATGCTGTGCAGATTATACCAAACTGGTTGTCCCACTTGCAGTGTGTTTAGGAGCATTTTTTGCACAAATTAAGGAAACTTTTAAAAATTGTTTTCTGATGCAAAGCAGCTCTATACTTACTAACGCTAGAATTGCAACTCTCAGTGGAACGACTTGACATGTTTCTCTAAGCAGACCTCAGACAAGCTCCTGACCTCTTATAAGTTTAAAAAGAGGATGCTTACATAGCAAAATTGAGTAAATACCTGCAGAACTGATAAGAAGTCATAGTGGTTGAGCCTAAAGAAAAAGTCAATGCTTAATGAAATGACAACCTCGCATATGGCTAAATCTATCATCATAGCAAAAGAAGCAAATACAGAGAAATTGCCTAAGATTTTATAACACTTTTTTAAAGACGCAGACATGTAAAGGAAGTAAGGCACTGAATTTTGGAGATAGTAATCCATATTCTATTTCTAAAATCATGGGCTTCTCTTTTTATTATAGTATGTGAAAAGTTTGAGAGATGCGTTAACTTTATTCTTCTGCTTCGATCCAAGAATCCAAATAAAGCTGACTTTTTTTTATTTAAGAAATAATAATTATCTATTTTAGAAAGCTAGATAGAAAACTGTAGCTTGCCATTTCAGAAGGAGATGGAGTTTCTGCACCTAGAACTGTATGTGCAGCTCCATGTGCTGCCTCTGACCATAATGCCTTCGGTGAGTTTCTGCCTACATTAGATGGAGAGGTGGAGCAAATGAAGATGCTAGAGACCTTTTGAATTGAATGGAAGAAAATCTGGACTGGGTCCATGTCTTGTCTTCATCAGTAACCTTTTTTTTAACGGAACACCTTATGAATATGCATGTTATGCTAATGACACATAGTGGGGTCACGCTAATCTATATTGTTCCAATTTTTTAGTATATGTGCTGCCCAATTGAGCACATCACTAACTTGTTCTTGATGTCATTGCATCACTTTTTTCCCTCTGAATCTTCTTTAATTTTAAAAGAAAAACAGTCATTCTGTAAAATTTGTAAGATCACTGGTAAATAATCATTCAAGTGACAAGTTGGTATGGCACCAATTGCAAAAGTCATGCATGAATGAATGAAATTTGAGTGATACTGAACTTTAGAACCTCTAATGTCAAAACTGAGGATACTCTGAAAGCAGTTCTGAGATTTATTTTTCAACTTAACCAGTTGCTGGTTTCTCTTCTGATTGTTTCTGCATCAGATTTGGTGTATGCTCACATATGTCTTGTGATTATTTCCAGTAGGAATATATAATTTACTCAGGAAGAGGCCAAATTTTATTCTGGTTTTTATTGAGTCTTCTGAATTCAATAGATGCTTACAATATGGTGGTCAAACAGATGTGGCCCAGTGGAAGTAATTTTGTACTTGAAGTTGGAGAAATTGGCATTTCAATCCCAACACCAGCTGTTGGTTCTTGGGCAAATTAATTGATGGCACTGTATATTCTTTCAGGTACTAAATGGAAAGGAAAGGTCCTATATCACAAACCTGTATAGATCAAAGATGACAATGAACTATGACTCTGTAGGAACCATTGTCTTGTTGTCAGTTAATATGTTTCATCCATATAAAGGGCTTAGCCTAGTGCTTGAAATACATGATTCTCATAATTATGATTCTCTATATGAATAAATGAAAGGGCTTTCTCATGAGGCTAAATGATTAGTCAAGAGACCAGTGATTCGAGAGTTATAAAATATGAATTTGTGCTGAATTGACCTCTTTATTTTGGGCAATTATCTCACTCACTCCCCTTTATTTTTGCCTTTTTTCGAGTAGTTTTAAAATTGGCCATCAGCTGTATATGGTCTTAAACAGTTTCACTCACACTCCGTTGGTTTATATTTTGTTTTTAAAGAAGTGTTTGATGTGCTATCTAACATGTAAAAACATGGATTTATTTTTCCTGAAAAATTTAAAATACTTCGCATTATGACAAAAATTAGCCAGAGCCCAGCTGGTGCTGCTTGCTCTATCTGGATATGTGCTCTTGAATTAGCCGTGGTTTGCACCTGTCCCTACTGCCTTCTAACATGGAGGCCAGATGTCAGTTGCTGTTTGTCATCACATATTTGCTGCTGTTTTCCAAGTAGCAGAATTAAGAAGTGAATACCTGTTTTCTTTATATATCTATTAAATATGGAAAAACAAATTAGACCAAGATCATCCAGTATTTCCTTTGACCCTATTACTACTGGCCCCTTCGGTCATTTTGAGTTTGTAGACTTTATTATTGGAGGTCCTGTCAGGCCTGACAAATATTTATTGTCTACCTTATGGTAAGTATTGTGCTGGGTTCATTCACAAATTTCATGTAATTCTCCCAACTGGTCTTTGAGATAGATAATGATTATCATTTTTTTTTTAAGAGATGAAGAAATTGAGGCTCAGAGATGTTTGTGAATTAGCCTCAACTTACACAACTGTTAACTAGAAGAACTAGGCATTTCACCCAGACTTGGACAGTTCTTGGTTACTTTTATCTCTGCTATACCATAGAAACTCTACTCCAAATCTCAAAACAAAGGTATGGTCAATTTTCATTTAAATGTTGAAAATAATCAAGAAGTATTACATCTTTATTAAATATATTTTCTTAGCTATCCTAGGGTATAGAAAATATAATTTAAAAAATTAAGACTTTGAATAAGCTTTCTTCCCAAACATAAATACTAACAGACAGAGAGCGAAATCACCTTCAAATAGATACTTCAGACTTCCAGAATATCATTTGCCAGTAGGAAGAAAGGCAGTACATATAATCAGAATGTGGGGACTGGTGTACACAGATTTTTATCATGTGTCTAGGAGGAGATCTGTTCTCCAGATGCAGAAGATCGACTTTGTTTTGCAACATCAAATACTCTAGCTATGCCAATGGGTCATTGCAAAGTTCAAGTGATTTGTGCATAAGTCATCGGGTTTTCATCACAAGTTTTATTCCTGATGTTTAGGCACCAGATGCAGAAATATTTCCATGTAAAAAGCAGATCTATTGAAAATGATTATTTGTAGTATGAAGAGACTTGAATTAAGGGACGGAGTTTTTGGAGTTTTGGCCTAACCATACTCTAGTCTGGGGCTTTGGGCATATCATTTTATTGTTCTGAGCCTGCTTTCTAAAAATGCTGATATATAAAAGCTGATAAAAATCCATATAATAGTTCTTACCTTGTAGGGTTATGATGCTTGTGCAATATTGACCACAGAGCAATTAATACATTTTTAAGAAAGAGTTGTTTTTATAATGTATCGCTTTCATAATTTGCCACCATCATCATGCCCTAAAATATTTCATTCTCTGGATAGGATACTTGGAAAATATTCATGCCTGTCAGTTAGTGTGGATCCCTAAAGAAAGTATAAATGGAACTAGAGGGCTTACACTATCAAAGGATGTTTAATTGATGGGGTAGACATCATCACTATTCCGAAGTCTGGAGAACAGAACAAACTGAGAAGCAAGGGTTTTGATGGCAGTCAAATCTGGGGCAATTCTATACTTATTTTCGTTCACTTACATTAAAAGTAATTGCATTTTAAAATTTAATATATATTGAGCAAGTACCATATGCCTAGGATATATCAACAAACAAAATAACTATCAGTTTCACAACCTTAGAATTATTGACATCTTATGTGCTTTATAGGAGATTTAACGGTATCCTTGGCCTCTACTCACTAGAAACCAGGAATATTGCCTCCCAGTGTGACATTGTCCAAATATCTCCTGGGGAACAAAATCACCTTGAGTTGAGAGCCACTGAGTTTTATGATAAATAGTGTTCATGTATTAGTGTCCCTGTAATTGAGATGCTTCTTACAACTGATAACCTCCTGTAATTAGGATTGGCAGGAGTGATTCTTTCTGGGGTGTGGGTGGCATCGTATGGTAGATGAATACAGTGCTTTGGCCATTGTCATCCTTTCCTCTAGCTCCATTCTCAGAGCGCACAATCTCCTGGCTACAGTAAAAATCTGGAGACTACATTAAGGTGAATTTAAGACCCTCTGAGTTTGACTTTATGACAGACTGAATCTCCCTTTTCCAAAGGGCCAGACAACCTCATGCTACACTGTAATCAAATTGTCTGTGATTTCAAGCCTTTTAAATTCATTAGAGAATGGCTGGGATAGTCGTTAGGCTTTGCCTTGCCAAAGTATAATCTTGAAACTATTTTTTCCAATTTTAATCTACACTCTTTTCCTCTGGAATGTACTATTACTGGTGATAGATGGTTTTTTTTTTTTTTTTTTTTTTAAATTACTTTCATGGTCTAGCATTTATCTATATGATTTTAGCTGCTGAATCAAAACCTTTTGAGACCTAGATGAGGTGTATCTTTGGCCTAGCCAGCATCCTCTCACCCTTACTGAAACTCCCCGTGATGTTAAAGGTAGTACTTTGTAAAGCTCTCCCTGAGATCTGTCCTATAGACTGCAGTGGTTTCGCTGAGAAAGAAAGGAATTACATTTAAGTCACAATGTGTATATCATGAAAACCTAGAGAGTGTGTATATTCTCTTTATTCTTTTCTTCATTTGGCTATTCTTTGAGATGTTTTAAAGTATGCAGTCTTGGTCAACAAATTGTAAACAGAATACCAGAAACATCTTAATCTAGTAGGAAATTTTGTATGCTTTGACACATCTGGTGAAACATCTGATTCAGCTGACACAGGAAGTCCTTGAAAGAAAACTTTAAATCGAGGCATATCTAAGACTGCGTGAACTCACTTGACCTACAAAAGATTCATCTATGGATTTCTGTGGGAGACCATGGCCACATAATTTAAACATACACTTGTTTTCTCTATATTAACAAGGGCTACCATTCATTGAGCATTTAATGTGTAACTAGACACTGCCCTGAGAACTTTGAATGTAGAATTAAAACTGACATAGACTATGAGGGTAGGCTCAGCAATAGACGTGCTTACTATTCCTATCACACAGATGAGAGAAATGAAGCACAGAGATGTAAAGTGGCTTGCCCAAGCCATACTGTCATTAAACATAACTGTTGAAATGAGCTTTCCTCTGCCTAGCCAATTTTTTGATTGATTGACTCATTCATTCATTGTATTTTTACCATTATCTCTTCCCTGTATCCAACTATAAATTGTTACTTAGAATATTGGACTTATGATTATTTACTAAATATTCAGACAGCACAAATTCAAAACTCATTTTGCTAGAAGGTCCTTAAGGTGCTACTGGGGATTCGTATTTTGCGTTTTCCTCATCTAATCCCCAAATCAGCTCCACCCTCACTAGCAGTAAACAAAATCACACAGCATAAGTTTCAGATTTTCTGTTTTGCAGATATATAATCAAGATTGTGCTCTGAGAGTAGCTCACCAAATGGCTAAAGCTGAGAAATAAAATACATTTTTTAATGTGATAAATAAAAATGTTAATTCTAGCCATGTTTGAGAGGCTTGGAACAGGGACCAGAAAAGACTTTAATTTAGGGAGCAGAGAAACATTTAATTTAGAAACGATTTTCCAAAGACTTAGGTTATAATTAAGAAGGACAAAGGTAGAACATCAGACCCACAATCCTACACTGTTCTGTGGGACCATTTAATAGTGAGTCTGATGCTACCTTCAGAAGTGTTCTCTCTATGGCATGAATTGCAGGGTGCAGATTTTATTCCCAGTGTGATGCTTATCCACAGGTAAGCCAAGCACAGGTATATTCCATTGCATTGTGGATTTATCTCTGTCTTGATTTTGTAAGTGAGAGGCCAAAAATACCAGTGCTCAGTAATTAGTACCGCTTATTGCATCAGTGTGCTATTTTGGCACTGCTCTCTTCTGTTGCAGAAATTTGAAGACATCTGTTTACTTTCAACTTTGAAAGACCTTTTCAAGCACACTAAATCAGTAAGACACGAGCAGGTTCTTACCTTAGAGTTCCTTTTGGTATCTTATCTCTTCTAGAACATTTTTACCAAATTATTTCAAATTAGTGAAAACATTTGAACAAATTTAGACATGGTATGATGAGAAATGACAGCTCTTAATAAAGGAGCGAGTGTGCTGTTAAAATCCGCTCCTGGGGGATGTGTGCTCTTGGTTGTCAGGAAGAGGTTCAGAGGTTTCCAGCAGAGATTCATTCCTTTATAGAAAAGGCCTAGGTTTCTTTTAAAAAATCACCAAAGTGGACTGACCAGGATGACAGCGATTTTATTAGTGCTGATAATTAGTCCAATTTAAGTGTGTCAGCATTTGGGCTTTTGATCCTGTGCTAATCTGTGGGCCTGCGGAAGGAGATAAACTTTCGTGGAACTAAAGGTCAGCTTTGTGGTTGGCCTGCGTAATGAGCATCTCTTCAAAGTATATAGAATGATTGTTTAAAAATTCACAACCAAAAAAAAATTCAACAATTTTTGAAACTACCTCATGATGGGGAATGGGCAGTGATTGATTCATACTTGAGGAATTATACTTATAAAATACATGATCCAGGGTTGAATTAATTTCAGAAGTGATGCTTCTGACCAGTGCCTGGGCAATATGGTAATGACAGATTGAGACAAAGTGCAAAGGGGTGTGCAGTGAAGGACTGCCAGTGCTATTTAGAAATCTTCAGATTGAGAGTTGCCCAGATGAAGGGGAGGAGGACTGTAACAGGAGCATATAACAGAAAATCCAGAGCAAAGTGGACTGAAGCAAAAATTGGAATTTATGGACTAGAGTAATTGAAAAGTCACGGGCTGGACTTGGGTCTCAGCTTGACTGGGCCTTGTGTGCTTCTGCCTGGGTTTGCTTGCTTTCTGGGAGGGTCCTTTCCTTGTGGTGGTCTCCAGCATCCATGGACTTAAATCACCCACATGACTTGCAGTTCTGATGCAGCAAGAGCTCCTTTCCCTAACATTTTTTGCAAAGATCTGATCCTTAGACGAGTCACTCTGCATCCATGTGTCTAATTGTTAGGTCTAGATTTCCGCCTGCCTCTTTTTTCAGCAGAGATTTCATTCCTTTGCTTGCCTTTTTCAGAAGGACTGAATGTGGATTGAGGTGATTGTTCCCCCAGAAGAAATATGTGTTTGTCATCACAAAGAGAGGAACCAATGCTGGCTAGACAAGGATAGCATTTGTTATATAAGAAATTAGGAAGGAAGGAAACTGTGGTCCATTCATTCATTTATTCATTCATTCTTTTAATGAAGAATTATTGGGCACCTACTTTATCTAGGCATCATTTTAGGTGCTAAGACTTCAAAAGTGCATGGAACACCCTCAAATTTCTTCATTGAGCTTATTGCATTTTCATGCTGATGATGGGAGGGGGAGTTCAAGAATGGGGCGTGTTCTCCAAATATGGAGTGATGGTTGCTATAGATACAATAAAGGACAGAGAAATTGGCTGGTTCTGGAGTGGTAAAAATAAAGGGAAGAAGAAATTGGGTGTATTAGAAAAAGAGAGAGAAAGGATGAAAAGAGATTTGACTACCTCTGAAGAAGATTCTGACCGGGATACCTGGAGTTTTTTATAAAGCACAGAGGGATTTAGCCTATGTGTGTATAGAGCCTTTTTATTCATTGAGAGTGAGAGTTAATGTATTTACCTTTGAGAATGCAGTCATGATACTGTGTTATTTTACATGCTTTGCCCGTGCTGAAAGAAGCACTGAGTTGATGATCTAATAGCTTGTTACCACCGTTAATGTCTATGATTATCTTTGTCACAGTGGGGATATAGCTGTCAGGAAAAGAAAAAGATATTTCTTTTTCACTTTCAGTAACAGAGCTCAACTTGCTCACACTCCATAGTCAAAGCCACTTAGTGAAAAATATAAGGAAAATAATGCCATGGGGACCTAATATGTGGTGGTTTTTAATGGGAATGCTTAAGTGGTCTTGCCAAAGGCCCGCTTTTTTTTTTTTTTCCCCCTTTTCCAAAGATCTTTTCTTGTTTGGAGTATGACCTGATGACTTTAAAAACAACGACAAAAACAGGTGTGATAAGGCTTTTTGTAACTGAGAAAAAAGTGAGATTTAAATGAGGAGATGGAAAATTGAAATCATACTGTTTTTGTTATTGATGGTAACCGAATGAGGATTCTATAGCTGTTTATTTTGGGGGGCGGGTATAAACATGAAGGAGAGGATCTTATACAAGCTGTCTGATTAAGGATAGTAGCTTCAGAAAGTAAGTGTTTAGCAGAGAATCAGGGTCTGGGCATCGTTGGGAGAGAATCCATAATTCAGGTGAGGCTTTCTGTAGCATTTCCTATGCATGTGCTACTTGCCTCCCAAGGGCTTAGTGTTTCTTACCTTTTGTATAGCTCACCCTTCTTGGGAACAAGTATTGTCCTAATTTTACATGTGAGAAGTTTGTGACACAGAAAGTTTAAGCAGCTAAGTTCCCACAGCTGGCAAATGGCAGCTCAGGCAGTGAAACCCCGGACATTTTTCCTTTCTAAGCCTTTGGTTTTTAACCTCTGCCTTGACTATCTCAGATCATCCCGTAAACCTTGGAAAGGCTATCAGGACCTTGCCTCCAAGATTCCCTGAGTGGTTTTGCATGACCAGTTCTTTCTGAACCTGCTCCTGCAGATTGCACTGAATCGCGCTGTCCTTCTGATATTCATTTTGCTCCCACCTTTCTGTCTTTGAATTGCCGCCATCTTGTTTCCTGCTGTGGCTGTGCAGTTTTGTTTATACCTCAATTATGAAAATTTTGCCTCCAATTGTCTTTTTCTATTGCTTGACTAGGAACTTTTGGGAGTTGTCTTTACAGAAGTTGAATATTTTTTTTTCCCACGGAGTAGGTATTTAAGGAAGTGAATGCTGAAAGAAAAGTGTAAATTGTAGGTTTGTGGAGACTGGTAATCTTGGTATTTCTTTTCAGATTTAAGCCCCAAGAAGAACTTTAGTAGCAGCAATGATTTCTTAAATGGTTTTTTATTAATCTTTTCAGAAAAATCATTGACTACAAATTCTTTTTTGCATGATTGCATTAGGGACAGATTACATTTGCTTTCTTGTGCCCCTGGTATGGTAGCGCCCCATTATCTGCAATTTGCCCCACTGTGTTTTCATTTACCTGTGGTACAAAAATATTAAATGGAAAATTCCAGAAATAAACAATTCATAATTTTTAACTTATGCACCATTCTTAGCAGTGTGATAAAATCTCACGCTGTTTCACTCTGTTCCACTTGGGACGTGAATCATCCTTTTCTCCAGCATACCCACACTATATTTGCTCCCACCTGTTAGTCACTTGGTGTCTGTCTTGGTTATCAGATCCACTGTCATGGTAGCGCAGTGCTTGTGTTGAGATAATTCTTACTTAATAATGGCCCCAGAGTTCAAGAGCAGTGATGCTGGCAATTTGGATATGCCAGAGAGAAGCCGTAAAGTGCCTTTTTTCAAGTGAAAGCAAAGTTCTTGACTTAATAAAGATATGATATGTTGAAGTTGCTAAGATCTCGGTACAAAAGAAATCTGCTATCCATGAAATGACCTAATTTAAAAATTAAACTTTATCATAGGTATGTGTGTATAGAAATAAATATAGTACTTATTGGCTTCGGTACTGTCTGACAGAGTTTTAGGCGTCCACTGGGGATTTTGGAACATGCCTCCAACTGATAAGGGGAGACTGCTGTAATTGGATGAAAAATCTTCATTCACCTAAGAAATCTTAATTCACACCTGAACTGGCTGATTCAACCCTCATTATTATTTCACCGTATTTTGCATGCCACAGGAAATGTGAAATTGGGTATTTTTAGATCTTTAGGTTTAAATCATTAATAGAAGGAGTCAAAATTAGAAAGAGAGCTCAGGTGCAGCATGGCATGCTATGTTCATAAACTTCTCATGTTGAAGAATAGAGTGTCCTGGGATAAATCATGGAGGGTTTGCAATAATCCTTTGTCGTGAGGTGTGGACCAGTACTTCCTGTGTAGATGAGCCCGGGAGTTTGCAAGCCATGCCATCTTTCCCTTCTAGGTCACTGTCTTTGCAGAAGTTGCATTGAGGGAACTTGGAACTGGATAAAAAATCATTTTCTTAAGTAGTGCAAGAGGCCACAGATTGTCCCTTAGCTCTTAGAGATAGTAATCACTGTCAGATGTGATAATGCATACCCATGCAGAAGGTAGAGTGCTTTGGTCTTTTTCAGCTCCTTCTGATCTTATCTTTTCTATTGGAAAAGAGTCTTCTACACTCGCAATTGAACTCTTTCTCTTATTTACCAGAATTGGAAGTGACAATCACTTCAGTCCAGTCTGTCCAGAGTTTTCTGTGAGGCCTCTTTTGTAACTGCATAGGAAGTGTGATGTCCTTTCTTATTGATTTCTTATTGGCCTCCTAAAACTAAAGCTTTTAATGTTTTTGGTTTCATAATAATCCTATATTTTAAAAATGTACTTGGAATTCTTATTTTTTTTAACCTATATAGACTATGTCTTTGTGCTATTTGGAAATATATCCTTTCACTTAGTACTGTGGTTATCACATCAAGGCTGCATATTTTCTTCAGTCAGCCTTTTCAGAAACATTTTTCTTCTTTGTATGGTGGGAGGGATTCTTCATATGTTTAGATCTGGATCATTTAGCAGCAGGATGCATCCCAGTCTGCTGTCCCTGGTCTTCCTGAGGGCAGAGGACTCACTGAATATTCCTATGTATTTCAGTGCCCACCTCAGTGCCTGGCTCTGAGGCAGTCTACGGAAAGTGTTTGCAGAAGAATGCAAGGATTTCTTCTTCGCAAAAGCTTATTGACTACTGGTGTTTTACTAAGTGCAGAAAGTGTGTGCTCTGTTGCTCATGGAATAGTTTATTTGTTTCTGTGAAGTCCTTTTAGTCTGACTGATATTAACACATAACTCAAAACCAAATCAAAAATTCTAGAATCTAAATCCCACTATTCCTCAGACCTCAGAAGGATAGGCTGGTCATTCTTAGCTGCCTTAGTAAGGACTACAAGCCCAGGGCCCCAGAAAGCCACTCTTGACCTCATAGGATCACCTTGGCACCTGGCCTATCAGCCAGGAGTTTTAAGTTTTTGTGAGCAATTTTGCTTTGAGCAGTGAAGGAGAATTCTTTGCAGTTTTGTGATCTGGGAGTGACAAGCCATCATTTTAACCACATGAAGGCTCTAAATGATAAAAGGGTCGAATCATTGTCATTCATTAAATTCATTTAACTGTTGGAATTCCTCTAAGGATCCATCTGGAGGCCCCCTCTCAGCTCACTCTGTACACTATCTCCCCAGGCAACCTCATAATGGCTTAAATTATCATTAGCCCAAGAGCACTCTCAATTGATATTTCTGGCTGAGATCTCCCTTTTGATCTTAAGGGCTGTGTAGCCTACTTCCTTCTTGACATGGGGGGATGGAGGTTCATCAGGGTACCTTAAAACCAGGCTCAGTGTTTCCCCCCCTTTCGATCTTTATTCCCCCTTTCATTCCTTCCTGTCCCAACGAATGGCAGAACCATAAGTACCTTTGTATTAGCCTCGAGCCTGGGATTCCTTTCTCCCTCCATCTACGTTAACCATTAGCTAGCTTACATCCGTTTTACCTCTGAATGTCTCTTGAGTCTATTTTGCTCCCATACTCACTGCCACCATCTATAATAACCTCTTGCCTAGGCAACTATAGAAGCCTTAGAACACCTCTCTAGGTTTACTTTCTTGTGACTCTGCTCTTTTTCATGCAAGTCTGGAGCATCTTTTAAAAATGGAGAAATGACCGTCACTTTTTTGTCAACAACTTTTCAGTGGTATTCCATTGGTCTGAGGATACTTTCCAGGATCCAGCAATGGCTCGTCTTCATGATCTCACCATGCCTACCAAATCAAGCCCACAGTTTTCCCTGCAAGCTCTACATCCACAGCAATGTCTCCTTGACAGTCTTCTGCTCCTCCCAGCACTGCCTTTCACCCTCACCTGGTTAGGTTCTAACTCATGCATCAAGACTCAGCATAAATCACTTCCTTTAGACGGCTTCTCTCCCTCGTAGTTAAGCCAGAGCCTTACTTGTTCTCCCAACACCCCGCACCACCTTTGTTCTGCTACTGCTGATTAAGGATTACTTGAGCGGAGCAAAAATAGAAAAAAGGTACTGGTGTAGGACTGGTGAAGGCATTCAGGCAAAAGGAATTGTTTGAAAGGAATTGAGGATAAGCCTTTCTGTGGTTGACTTTATTATTTGGTATTTAAAAACCTGAGCATAACCTGAAAAGTCTACGTATTATATACGAGACCAACTACATGACGTTTATGAAAAGACAAAACTGTTAGAGACAGTAAAAAGATAGATCAGTGGTTGACAGGGGTTGGAGAGTGAGGATGGGATGAATGGGCAGAGCACAGAGGATTTTTAGGGCAGTGAAAATACTGCATGCTACTGTAATGATGGCTACCTGTGTTACACATTTGTCCAAACTTATAGACTACACAACGCCAAGAGTGAACCCTAAGGTAAACCATGGATTTGGGGTGATAACGATGAGTCATTGTAGGTTTATTAGTTGTAACAAATTCACCGCTCTTATGTGGGAGGTTGATATTGGGAGAGGCCATACATGTGTGGGGACAGGGGACATATGGGAAATCTCTGCACCTTCCTCTCAGTTTTGCTATGAACCTAAAACTGCTCTAAAAAAATACCCGCAAACCTGGGCAGAATCTCTAGTCTCAGAGCCTCTGTAGGAACGTGAACATTTCTGGATACCAATCAGTACTTATAAGGGTTTGCCTAAGGGCTCCCTAGTAAATTAATGCTAGATATTGCAATGGCAATTAAGCAGTGCAATAAACAAGGTTGTCGTGATTGTTCTATGGGGGAGGGGAGATTCTTCCCACAGCCTGGGCCCGTTTCCTGCTGCTCTTCTAATTAACATAATTTCTAGCCCCAAGGCTCACTGCTGTACTTTCTCCTCCAGTGTTAGAAGGACTGTGGAGATGCACCTTTTACTTTAACTCATTACATTCAACTGTACTCAGTGAGAGTGAGAGGAAACAAAAGCCTTTCCACGTAAATAGTGCATGTCGTTCTACCCACCACTCCACTGTAAAGCAGGTACTTCCTACACAAGGCCAAGTTGTAAACCGACTTGTACCTAGTGCTCCCTTCACAAGGAGTGATAGTTAGGATTGTTGGAGAAAGCAAAGCTTGTAGAGCTTCTCTGTTTAATAAAGTAAGCAATAGGAACCTGCACAGATTCATGTGAGAGATGATTCTTACTATGCTGAGAAATGGCATAGCTTGGGAAGGTGAGATTAGAGAGGAGAGACTGGACTCAAGAGCTGAAAGGGGAAGAATTTAAGGTGAGGATTTTTAAATTACTGACACGCCTAAGATACTTAGCTTTATTCTTTACAAAATCCCAAACTACGTCCAGTTTTCTTTCCTGAGCTAAGGTACAGCAGAGGTCTGCTGGAACTATCTTGTGGTGAAATTATGGGAATTCTGCAGCATGAAGTAGAAAGATCAGAAGGTATACAGGAGAGAACATCTCATTGAGATGTGGAGTGAAGGGCTTAACAAATCAGATGGGAAACTAGACTCTTGGGAGAGAAATCAATTCAAGTAAAAGTGATGCCTGTGTTGGAAATTTCTCTAATAATGATCTGATTGAATCAATTTGTGATACACTGTTGTTATAATCAAAGTATTATTTCAACTTAATGGCCATACATAATGGCATCTCCCAGCAATTAAGCTAACATTTACCCCTACCTTCATTCTTGGATATAAACTATGGTTTAGGCTGAAAACATGATAGAGAAGAAGTACTGAGTACTCTAAACCTGTGTACTAAATGTCATATCCTTGAACTTTATTTTTTTCTACTGCATTCTTTTTTCAGACCTTCATCTTCTTTATTATTTGTGACCTCGTAGGATGTTAGATTTTTTAACTAGGAAATGTTAATGACCATTTTTTTTTAATGAGAAGTAAATGTTTAATATAAATTGAATTTTAATGCTTTTATTGTCCCAGAAGAAGATAAAAACCATTAGCTAATGATGATGTTAATGTTCAAATTGTTTTTAATTTTAAAATAATATTTATAGCCTGCGATACTATGCTGTTTCATTTTGGACTTAGGAAAAATTTATGAACATCTATATAAATGTATATTAATTAGGCATCAGGAATAAAATGACTGAAAAATACAGCTATGGCTTAAATATATTTATGTGTATGTTTGAAATCTGTTCAGCTTAGGTATCTGGCTAGAAATCTGCCTGCTCAATTATAACTAAATGTCAAATTTCCCTACCGTTTCTCATTATTAAAAATATCCTCGTCTTAAATTTACTTTGACAGGGATTGTGCTTGGTGATTATCATACTGTGTTACTCTGGGGCGTTAAAGATTTATATTATATTTCATTTCCATTGAAATAACAGCATTCTCAGGTACACACATCTATGTGTGTATACAAATGTACTTGAGAAAGTTCTCCATTAACAAGAAATGATTTTAATATTGTCTGAAATAAAATAATATTCTTTGTTTTATATCACTGTGGAGTGCCACAGAATTCTTTCTTTTTTCTCCCTTCATTCCTAAAATGGGTAACACAACATAACATGTTTTGCTCATTAAAGAACAGAATTTCAATTTCAGATGTAGAGTTGCCAAGTTCATTATTTTTGGGGAAAGGAACAAATACCTGCCCCTTACTTTAACCTGAAAACGAAAGAGCATATGAACTAATGAAATGTATTTATTAAAAAATAGAATTTTCTTGAATAAGTATGATGTATACCTGAAACTAATACAATATTGTATGTTAGCTGTATTTTAATAAAAATCTTTTTAAAAAAAAGATACAGTTTTTTGTTTTAGAGTTGTCTTATATATCTTTATGTCCAACAGACGTGATTCCCATCATTCAAACAGTGCCAGGAAGATCTATTTTTAATTTTTGTTCCCTTAAGTATTTATATTGCATATATCACCATAACATCTAGCCCGCATACACATACACGCTTGCTCACTGCCTACACACAGAATTATTGTGCAGGGAAAGAAAATAATGGAAGAAGAGACAATTATTGATGATAATATTCTAGCTTTATGCTGAATCATCTCAGAACCTTCTTACTGCAACTTTTGGTGACACTTATTATCAATGCCCCTCAGTGTCACTATTCATTGAAAAAATTATTAATGAGGATCTAACAGTTCAGAGTCTGGTTAGTTTAGAGAGATCTAGAAAGACTGATCATTTACCAATCCCTATTCTAAAAATCAGTTTAACATTCAACTCACTGAATGCACCAGACACTGATCTAGAGGTTGACTATAGGGAAAATGAAAGCTAATAACCTTAAAAAGATGAAGCCAAGTGAAAAGGATCGTTATTGACATATTAAAATGAAAGAATATACTAAGACTTCTATATGTTGAGGTTTTTACTTGTCAGCGATGGAAGAATATAATTGTATACATTTATTTTTATTCGTTCATTCATTCATTCATTCATTCATTCATTTTAATGTCTATAGCACCTAACATTCCTAGGCGGTCTCCCATCCAAGTACTAATCAGGCCCGACTCAGCTTCCGAGATAGAGGAGATTGGGCATGTTCAGAGTGGCATGGCCATAGACTATACCTTTATTTTCAGAGCTATTTCAGAATGTATTGACATTTCTGATCGGACTGATCATGACACACCCAGGAGGGGTTTTTAGCTATTGGCTTTGTGGCTGCCTTTGTCCTGGAATAGTACCTCAGTGTGTCTCTCACTTCTTTAAGCATTCAGTATTGAAATTGCTTTGGGTCATACCCATTTCTTTGACTTGCTTCTTTTACTCTATTGACTTGTTTAAGGCACATAGGAAACTGGGTTGAAAACCTGATAGTATTCCACATTAATAGTAACTTGGAGTCTCTCCCTTGTATCACCAGATCACTACAAATAAAAACTGGTACTGTGATGCATGTTTGCTTTCCTATAAATATCACCTGAAACAGAGAGCAAATAAAGCCGTGTGTGTTTTACTGAGAAGAGTTGAGAATTAATGCTAAATTAAAATATTGTCACCCAGATTGGTACAGGCACACTCACAGTCAGTCTCTGATGCCTTTCTCTTTACTGAGAACACTGAATAATAATTATTTTATGAAGGTAGTGCATTGTAAATATTTATAAACAGAAATGTAAAACAGTGAGGCCACAGTGAATAAATTATTTTGAAATATTTTGAAATCCAGTTTTTATATGCCTTTTAGTAAAAATTATTCACGGTGATCAATATTTCTTTCTCACTTGCCATCTGCTCTGCTTCTTTGGCTGTGCAGTACTAGGTGAATGATGTACTGTGCTGTATAATGCACTCCACAAATTTATTGACTTGGATGCAGCATTTTTATGGAGAGCAGGCAAACATGTAATCACTAAACATTGGTGTACGTAATTGTCAATTCTTTCCCATCCCTGGGAACAACTAGATAATCATTAGGCTTGGAACATGATTCCTTGTCTCCTCCCTTAGTACAGGTGTCATTCTGTAGTTTCTCTATGAGAAAGTGGAAGAAATTCATTCCACATATTCCTGGAGTGACTGGTCAAAAGAATCTCATCTTGTCTCTTACAGGCAATTTTTGTGTTTTCTCTTTGCATCTGTTAGCGAAGAGCCCCTATTTTCATGCAATTCCGTTTTAATTGACTTTCAGCAGCCAGTTTTGTACTATTGGATCAGCTTACCTGAAAGCCTGGGATAGGGTTTTGGGCTGAAACAATGGCACTTAGGTGGTGAGGTGACCCCTTTCTTAATCTGAAAGCAGATATCTGTAGCCAACTAATAATCTGTGGCTCTTATACTTTCCTTTCCTTCTCTGACTTGGAGGATTTGCCCTAATGAGGTTTATGTGTTTTGCTGGTTTATTGGATACACTTTCTGTTCCCCCAAGCAAACCATTGTAGACCTTATTATTATTACTTTATTTCTGCATGTTATTGGGCTAACTACACATATTCAGGGAATTTTCTTGAATCAGGTAAAATAATAGCACTATAGCGATATTGGCTATATTTGAGGGTTCTTAATGCTGCCTCTCCTGTGAAACCATCTTTGATTCCCTAGGTTAAACTAATCACTGTTTTTTGTATGCTTCCATAATTATGGGTTTTTCACTTGTTTTCTTTTATGAACCTGCCTTGTATAAGTTGCCTTTATGGTTGTCTCTGCTAGATGGTTAAGTCTTCAGAGACAGGATCTGAGTCATATTCATATTCGCTCTGCAGAACACAGAGTATGCACTTGATAATTACTTGTTAAATTGAAGATAGTCACATATTCTGCACTAAATACCCTCTGAACTCTCGTATTAGTCAAGGATTATTGGGTGGAAAGAATGGGAATCCACATAACCTTTCTTTAGGCAAAGGCGGGAATTTATGTGGAGAATACAGTATCTTTAAGACCTAAGGCTGAGAAGTACATCCAGCCAACACTCAGGGCAGGAAAAAGGTCATTTATGGGAAAGTCCTGGGAACCCCGCTCGACTGCCTTATTGTCTGTCTGTCTCTGTCTTGGACTGATAGTGCTGCTGTGCCATGGTCTCAGCAACTGTCAGTCCATCTCTGTCTATGGATCTTTGACTCTTCCTAGACCACTAGAGCTCAGAATGATTTTGCTCTTATTTATACTTTTAGAGAATTATACATTTCATTCTTTCACATCTACTTGTGCTGAGCCCTACCCTGCTTCCCAACTTTCTGTGCTATTCTTATACTTGTCTTCTATATTGCAGTTTTGTTCATTCTGTTCCATGTCTGGAATGCCTCTCCCTCATTTGTATGTATCTCTCAGTGCTCAGCTTAAATGTCACCTCCTCATTTCTCTTTATTGTTTTACTTCACATTCAGTTATTTCAGATCTTTTTCAAAAGGTGAAGTCACATACATTTGTTCTTGTTTACTTGTTAATGTCTTTCTCCCTCACTAGAATGCAAGCCGAAGGTTTAAGCCCTCTCTGCTTTGTTCACCTTGGATCCCAGTGCTTGGTATACAGTTGGAGCCCTGTAAATGTCTCTTTAACATGCAGTTGTCTGGCTGTCATACATCTCCTAGAGGTGTGACATAGCTTCTTCTTGAACAATTGAAACTGAACCCTGTGTTATGCCATCTGTATCAGGGTGATAAATTCCCTGTTTGTGTAGTCAGCTGCCATGCCATCAACATAGCACTCTATAATGTGCATAATATAATCATTTAGCTTTTGGGGTTGTTTTTCTGCATCATTTGATCAAGTCATAAACTTAAGTTATGAAGTCAACTCTAGAGACTGAGTCTAAGTAAAACAGATCAATGCGCTCTGTCTCAGGAAAAAGTAGTTTAATACACTCTGCCTGACAGCCGATGGGAGTCATTGTTTTTGCTTTCCAAATGCAGGACTAATTGTCCAGATATGACAAGGGTGTTTTTTGATGAACGAGATAGGTAGTTTTGTCCCCTTTGCTTCCAGATCAGAGGACAGGATGGGTTCTAGCCTATTACTTTTGGTAGCGGAAACTAACATATTTATGGTGGGACTTGGGAGGGATTACACATCCACATGTTCTGACTGGTGTATCCTATATTCAGGTACCCCAGCTTCTAAATTTCGCTACAATTAAGGGCAGTTAATGGTGTAGATAAAAGCTTTCATACCAGAGACTGGGTTCAAATTCCAGCCCCAATTCACTGACCAGCTATACCAGCCTACCTCAGAGATATTGTGGAATCAGTTCCAGAACACCACAGTAAAGCAAGTTGTAATTTTTTTTTGCTGGTGGAGGGTCTTGTCTTCAATTTGTAAAAAATGTAGCATTTGTGAATGAAGCTAAGCACAATGAAACGAGGCATGCATGTATTACCTTGGGCAAGTTATTTAATCCATTAGTTTCCATTTTTAATTTACATAATACAGATAATAATAGTATTGTCTGAGCAGGGATCTAGTAAGGATTAATTAAGATGATACGTGTTCTCAACACAAAGCCAAACAGACAGTTAAGTGTGTAAACTTTGCCATCATCTTCATCATCTTAATCTCTCCAGGAGACTCTTAAAAGGTGCCACAGATGTTACCTGGAAGGAGGCCAGGAAGAGAGAAAAGTGGCACTTATACACATAAACATTATCTTGGGCAAGATAAACATCTATAAACATGTATCCATTTATTACTTATTGCTTTGAATTTAGCTTTTCTTATTGTTTCTGAATGATATGTTTAGGAGTTGAGTGTGGGAATGGGCATATGCGTGATTCTCCCTCAGCAGTGAGTGGGGTACCTATGTACACCTTAAAATTCTAAAATTTGCTTGACTGAGGAAAGCATAATAAACCATTTGACTTCACTTTATTGCCCACATCAGTTAGGGTTCTGTTTTCTTGGGGAAAATGTGACTTAATGCTTTGTTTTGGCCACTAAATAATAGTTTAGGCAAATCAGCCTTCAAGGGTTGCACACTCTTGTCTTGAGGTCTTGTTCTGTTTGATCCATGTAAGTATTTTAAAATTAAAAATAGAATGAGCAAAATCCATGCTCACTTGAAAAATCTTAATGTTTCTCTGGATCTACATTTCGCAGTTTCAACAATGGGCAGGAGTTGAGTGAAAGTTGCTCTCTTTAGACCAGTTGTTCTCAAAGTGTGGTCCCTGGACCAGCACCATCAGCATCACATGGGAGCTTTTAAGAAATGTACATTTCTAGATCTTACCACAGGGCTTCTAAATTAGAAACTCTGAGGTGGGTGCAGAGACCTTTATTGGTAAGTCCCTTCTGGAAAGGCTCACGTAGCTAGAGTTTGACAAGCACTGTTAACATGTGTACATTTATTATTTATTACTTTGAACTTAGCTTTGAAGTTCTCCACAGTCCTCACCCTTCCCTGTTATCATATACCCAGCTCTATTCAACTGAGTAAAATTACCTCCGTGGTACCTAGAGACATTTTTTTGTCTGGGAACTGGTGTGGATTTTAAGGTTGGGTTGTATGTGTGTTGATTTGTGTTCTGCCTCAAGTAGATCTGACACTTTAAGCTTTTAAGTCCCCTAAGCTTCTCTAAGCCTGAGTAAGAAATACATGTTGATAAGGATGTGTATGTTTAACATTATGGATGACTGTTGACAGTCGACTTTCAAGACAAGATCTGGATAATAGACTGTCTAAAAGGAATGTATTATTTTATTCCTTAAGATATAAGGAAATCACCTCTGAGTATACTACAAAACTGAGGTTTAGAATCAAGTGCACCTGGTCACAAAACCTCAGCTTTGCTCCTGAAACTGCATGGCTTCAAATGAACACATTTAAACTCTCTGAACACAGCTTTCCTCATCTGTGAAATGGGCATAATACAACTCATCTCAAAGAGAAATGGTAAGAGTTAAGTTGTATGCATATGGGAAACTTGTTCTTTTAACTTCAAGGTTCATTTTTCATACTCAAATCAAATTTGTCAAGCTTTTCTGAAGAACGAACACAGACATTATGAAGTATAGTCAACACCGGCGAACTTATTTGTTGATTAGTCAATAAGTCATATATTTAATCATATATTAATCACTTTTGTGTATATCATAAATCATGTCAAGAGTATAAATCATCAAATCCTAAATTATAATAAATGATATATTAATCAGTTTTAGTTAGTATATTTTGGGTACTTAATATGTGTCAGATACAATAGTGTCTAGAAGCTGGGACAACACAGAAAACTATTTAGAAAAGATCCATGCGTTTATGGTGCTCATCTTCCAATTTGGAGATGGAGAGAAGAGACATTAAACAAGCATATGAATAAACGAATGTTGAAATTTCACTTATTCTTTCAGATAGCATTCAATATGGTACTTTAGTAACAGTAGCTCCTTTAAAGCATCCAAGCGATCTAGATGGAAAACAAACTTTATTAGTATAAATAGAATTGCAAGTATCATGTGGAATCTGTTTCTCAAGGAGTAGACTACAACAGTTAATGTGTTATCTTTTCAGGAATGTAAAACTAGGTTGATGGGACAGAGAGAACAGTTTTATTTTATAATCACTAAAGTGTTTTGGAGACTTTCCCAAAGGTATTGGCAGGATGGCTTTCTAACATAAACCACGACTTAGAGAGGATAAAATTAATTAGTAGTCTTTACTGAAGTATAAAGTGGTGAATGAGGTGGGAAATGTCATGGAAAGATCCTTTCTTATATACTTGAGGAATTTTCCTGGATAGTTCTCCCCACGGTGTCCACTCCTGGGCAGCATTGTACCTGTATTTATCGCGGGGTTATGAGTTAATCACCCATCTCTATCGCGTCTGTCACAACAAAATGTTCGTTGGAGATCAAAACCCCATGTCCAACGTGGTTGAATTCCAAATCACTAAACTGCCCTTCATTCACTGCAAGGGAAAGTGAGACAACCTGTTCTGTTTCTCCAGGCGCCTATAAAGCTTATAATTCTCCATTCATGTGGATCTTCTCTTTACTAACTCAGCCCCCTTTCCCCACTCTTTATTATAGTTCCTTTGTCCGTCCTTGTTGTGTCACAGCTATATGCGTATGGCTCGGCCTGAGCTCTAGGCTTTATTCTCCCTGATTTTAAAAGCCTTTTTGATGAGTCACTGGGTAGTTCTAACTCACTATTGTCATTTGATCGCATAGCGTCTTGTTGACCTAGAAGTTTAGAAGAAAATGCAGGCTAGATTATTAAAATGCACTCTGAATTATCCAGCCTTTTAAAAAAAGTAATCCTACAAAAATGAAAGAATTGTGCAGTTGATAAAGTACCCAGAATAAGTGCAATGTTAAGTTAGAGCTCCTAGGAGGGAACCACATTCCTGAGTAAAAGATTTATGTATGAGTTGTTTGTAAGTGGGTTCCTTCTAAGGTACCTGCAGCAATAAAGTTTTAGGAGTGCTCAGTCAGTCATTCATCATGTGGGCTTACCTAAGTGTGTTCAGTATTTAGTAATAATAATGCTCAGAGTACTGATAGCTAATATTTAATACGTAGTATTCTTACTATTTGCAAGACACCACTTTAAGCTCTTCATTATTATACTGTTATGATTTAGATACAAGCAAGGAAAGCGAAGAGCAGACAGTCAGATAAGTTGCCCAGGGATTTTTACCTACCAAGGGGCAAAGGTGAGACTCAATGGTCAGGTTCTAGAATTCATAGTTTTCATCACTAAGGCTATGTAGGCATGATGTCTTTCCTCATTGAACTTGTCGTCTAATTGAACCTGATCCTTACAGCTTTATTTTCAGGACTCTCAAAGGAAGCCTTTTTTTCCATAGCAAAAAGCAAGTCTTTATTCTAGCTCTGTCTGCATTACTGCAGGATCTGAATTAATGGAGTTCAAAGGAGTGGGATTTAACCATCGTTACCAGGCCTTTGCACCCGACCTGTGACTTGCGTATCAGCAAGGTGTTCCATATTGACTGATGCTTACTTGTGATGTTTGGTTATGGAGTTTAACTCGGGAAGCAGCTTGTATGCTTAACTACCTGCTGGTGAATTTTTTGATGCCATGGAATATGTCAGAGCCAGTGGAGCACTGCAAGTTAATTACTTGTGTGCACAGCATGTAGTGCTACAAAGAAGCAACCACCAGCAACTGAAGGATGAGGTATTATTTGAGACACCTGAGATTGGGCTGTTAATGAGTCATCCTGATGAGTAGGGAATGGGGATATCAAGAAGGCCAGTATGACTTTGTTCTGATGGAGTGTTTAGCCTGTGAACCGAACCATTGTTTTAGGTAGGTTTGCTGATGTGAGGTTGACTTGTGGTGGCACTGGTGCAGTTATATGACAGGGATTCAGAATTTATAATGCCACATCAATTCCACATGAACAACGTGTGTTAAGATGACTGGAGACACTGACTTTGTTTCCATTCGTTTATTAGTTTGTTTCTCACTTTACTCACTCAAGCAAGATTTACTGGGTGCTGTTATGTACCAGATACTTTTGCTACACTCTATGGGAACAATGCGAAACAAAATTCTAAATTCTTTAGAATTTCTGTATAAGACTAAGCCACTACAGTCTGGGTGGAAGTTGGAACAAGTGGGATTTGTCTTGCAGCAACAGGGGTATAGCAAGCATTTTGCTTTTACTTAACTTGTATGTTTATTTAGGGGACTTTGGGGAGATCCATGGCCAAAGTTCTCTCCTAGCTATTTGTTAGAGCTGTCATGAAACTTATACTTGGGCTGGTGGACAAACAACATAAGCTCAAGTTCTTTGAAGCAAATGAATGAAAAACTAAGATTAGTGGTCCCAAAGGAAATCGATGTGGTTTTCTGAAGCTTATGACAATGTAGCTGACCTAGAGTGGGTGACCAGTGAAGAATTCCTTGAAAAAGTGACGTTTGACACAGAGCCTAGGCCCAAACTGGACCATTATGGAATGGACACAAGGCCTGCCGCAGGTGTCGCAGGACTGACCTGAACCCATATTCCTAGTGGGGAATGGGCCTGTCACTGGGGCTTCTGATTGTCTGTGATTTGATCTCTCACGTTAAACCGTAAAGCCTTTTTAACAAAATAGTCAGAATGAAGTATTTAAAACCACCATTGGAAAAATTTTATTATTACTCATTTTATCAGCAAGATCTTCGATTCATCTCAGCCTTTCAACTGCTTAATCTCAACTCTACTTGTCAGAAGTGGTAAGAAAGATCAGCCTACCACAGGAATGGTCTCAAACCTCATTTCAGATGTTAGTAATGCATCAGAACCCTTGGTCTTATAGTAACTTCATTTTAGACATCTAAATTCATTTCCTTACTGGGAAGAAAAGGTATATAGTTATAAGAATAAAAAGGGCCCATGACATAATAATTGATAATCACAACCTTCTGATCAGAAACGAGCGACATTCTCCCAGACATACTGCCACTGAACACTGATTATTAATTTATCTAATTTAAGCATATGCTTTCCATGTTGGTTAAGATAGCTATGTTCCCCACACGTATTACTGAAAAGTTGATGTCATGTATGATTAAGACTAAGAGTTCAGATGAGTCTGTTTTACCAGAATTTGTGTTCCCACTCCATGTGACTTAATGCCTTTATGCATTAGTTTCTACATCTATTTATGGGAATGTAATACTATATTTGACATAGGATATGATGAGGAGTCAAACGGAATATTATAGGCCAATCAGCTGGTCCAATGAATGGTTCATTAATTGTAGGTTACTGTGGCCACCACAAGAGTGGCTGTAGTTGTATGCACAATAATATCTTGCCCATTGGGGCAGAGAACCTTGTCCCTCAGGAATGTTCCAATGTATGCTAGATGCAAAGCTCCATAAAAATGAGCCTTGACAAAAACCTTGGATGAATATTTCTATCAGTGAATGCATAATAGGAGTAGTAAAGGATTATCAGTATGTTGTGAATAAATTAATGATTCTTTTGTGGAATATTAATTGAATATGTGAAATAAAAAAATAACAGTTGGGCACATAGTAGTCCAGTATTGAATTGTGTGATGCAAATTATCTTTCTCAAAATATGTATTGAAGAAAATGGGGGAGGCTTCATTTAGAAAGGCAGGATGTGGCTAAGTTGGTCAGTAGAGGGTGATCAGAGAATAAAGTGAGGAGATGAGGTGGATCTGGGCTTTCCAAATTATACTTTTAAAAATGATTTTCCCGAAATACATTGCAGACTTAGTGTTCTTCATTCCTTTCATCTTATACGTGCTTTGTGGACCCTGGTGAGCACATCTGACCATTGAGGACTAAAACATGGCATCTTCCAGTTGTACGTAGCCAACCTAGGTAGCAAGCCGTCTGGCCCAGCACGCCTCATGGCTGTGATGGTGGAGGAGAGAAACAAGGATAACATTTTTCCTCCTGGAGAGCTGCAGTGAGGAGGTGGAACATGGCCATGTGCTTTCTAAGTTATATCTGCAGGTTATATTTATTACATGGGTTTGCAAATTAATATGAAACCAGTGAGGTTGTTTTCAAGATTACATTTCAAAACAAATTTGTGGTAGTTTTGAGGTAGATCTGTCTCTAGCTGTAGATGGATTCCTGTTATTTCTTTTTAGCACGGATAATTGTTCATTTGACTTCAGTCATAAATATTTTTAAGCAATTTAATGAAATGTCACTTTTTTTTTTTTTAACCGTGTGAAGCATCTCTTCTGGTTGTTTGTGTTAATGTCAATTCAAGTTAATTTGCTTTAACAGCATAGAATATCTGGGTGACTTTGGAATGGCTGAGAAAATTTTTTCTTGTGAATAAAGGAAAAAAATGATTTTAACTCCTTTGTCATCTCTTGACTATCTGTGTTTTAGTGTTAGAAAGAAAATCATACTTAAAGACTTTCCTCTCTTCTTTATTTTTAAAATTACCATAAGAAATGCAGAAATCATTCAATCGTATACTTGAAATTTAAGTATGGTTAAATTTAAGCATCTATCTATCTCATATAACTTGTTTAAAACTCTATTTTAAACCAGGACTACCTTGTTGTTTATGCTTGTTAGAATATTTTGTTTGTTTGTTTGTTTGTTTATGAGTTTATTTGAGCCAAACTGACAGTGCCAGGGAGCAAGATCTCAAATGCTCCTGTTTGAATGTTGATTGACCTGTGTATATACAGCAGTGTACCTAAGAGGCTCATTCCTGTCCTTTTAGAGTTTGCATTCCAGTTGGTGCCTTGGATAGACAACAGAAAATATACGAAACAAATAAGTATGTAAAATGTTAGGAGATGGGTGCTATGGAGGAAAAAATAAAAAGGGAGAAGGAAGTACATTGGGATAAGGGATGTAATTTGTGTGACAGAGCAGGTCTCATTGAAAAATGACATGTGATTGATGGTCTCAAGGAGGTGAAGGGTTACTTGTTACCGTAGGTAGGCCAGCGGGAATATGCTTGACACGTTCAAGGGACAGCAAGGTGGTCTGCGTGGTTCATAGAGAGGGATCAATACAGAAAGAAGTAGGAGCTGCGATCAGGGAGGTAATTGAGGGCAGGGAGCAGATGCGTTCAGCCTTGTAGACTATTTTTTAGGTCTTTGGCTTTTCCTCTGAAAGATGAAGGATGCCGTGGAGGGTTTTAAGCAGTGAGTGACATGACCTGACTTATGTTTTAACAAAATCACTGGCTACTGTGTTGGTAATAGACTGAAAGAGAGAAATGTGAGTCAGCAAGTAAGTGTAGCGGACAGTTGTAGTAATCCCTGTGAGTGATGATGGTGGCTTGGGCCTGAGTGGTAATAGGTAGGAATGGCTAGAAGTAGTCAGCTTTCAAATCTGTTGTTAAGGTACAGCCTAAGATTTGCTGCTGCATCTGGGGAATAAGATAAAAAAGAAGTAAGGGATGAAACCACATGTTTTGCTTGGAGCACTTGAAGGGTTCCCATAAGATGGTAAAGACCACACTGTATCAAGTTCAAGACAGAAGAAAGATCCCAAACTTCAGGTTTGCACATGTGAAATCTGAGATGCCTAGTAATCACTAACGGAGATAAGGTGTAGGCAGATGGATTTTGTGATCAAATGTCCCCTGTAGGGCCTGCAGCTTCTGCTGGAGCATGTCGTGAGGGGTCAGAATTGGTACCCCTTTCAGAACAGCAGCCCTCCAGGCTTGCAGGGCAGTGTTACCAGTGACTTCCTCCAGGCTTAGCAGGAGCAGATGTGCCCATGGGAACTCAGAACTTTTTGGACAAATGAGTAAAACTTAATACCCACATTGCTATTGGCCTGAAGTCCACAGTTGAATATAATGGCTGCAAAGAGAATGAAAGCTGATTATAGCATATTTTCCTGTCTCTGTCCAGGATCTTTTAAAAATGATTATTTCGTATTGAAACTTTGTCTGTATTAGCAGTTTTATGTGCAAGGAAGGGACTTCCAATTTTCTAATTAGAGAGCTTGTTTTTCACAACCAGCATTTTACTTTTTTTAGAAATCACTAAACATTTTCTGTGGGATATGAGCTCCTGAACTGAAAAATTCCAGCTAAGTTCATCAATTGGGTGAACAGGAATTTGACATAAGCTCGCATCATTCAGTGTTGTAGTTCTAGAATTCACAAGGACAAGTGTATGGGTCCTAACTTCAGGTTTTTTTTTTTTTTTAAATCTATTTCTTATGCATCTTGCCAAATAGGATTCTTTATTATATTGTCTGAAAAAATGATTAGTTTCTTCCCCTTTTAAGGAGAGTTCCAGACATTATAGGAGTCCTCCAAACTGTCAAATTGTGCTCTGTCTTCTTAAAAATGTGCATCGAATGTGGTCAGGAGTTTTTCTCATGGTATTAGTGATACTTAATCACCTAGTTAAGAATTACTAAACCAACACCACACAGCATACCTTAAGCCAAAATTTTTTCGTTTTATTTGAGTGTTCACTGTGGATATCTGTCCCCTCACCACTCCCCTTTCTTTACAGTGAGTTGGTATTATTTTTAAATACTTAAAAATCTTTTGTTACTTTAATTAAGGCGAACCCTCTTAGAACATAAAGATGTGTGCGATTTCAGTTAGGTGTGCATGTAATTTTTCCGTTGTTTTTTCCTTCCGTCTTAGTTTTGCAATGCTTATGGAATGAGTCTTCTCAAATTTAGTATGATAATTATGGGACATTCTGTCTTTCTCTGAATAGCTGTCTTTAGACAACAAAAGCAGTTGGTTACTCACTTCATTTATCATCATACTTAGCTTTATGTCCCACCTACAAAGACATGATTTTGTTAAAAATGTTAGTACTTTGATGATATTTACTTTTCTGATTTTAAGGAACCAAGGTCAAAGCTACCAGTAGGCTATTTTCCCCAACCTGTTACCTAGGCTGAGAGATTCAATTCTTTGTGGAGCAGCTTTTTGGACCTAGACATGTAATCCAAGTTGAAATTGACCTCCAGATTTGGTTAATATTAGAACTGCCCAGAAGTATCTACCCATTTAGATATCACTATAACAAGATATTTTTTATTGGGGGACTTCGGAGCCAACTGTCTGAGTTTGAATCCTGACTCCACTACTTGCTTAATGGTGTGATCTAAATACCAAATAAATTAACTGTGGTATTTTCATCCATAAAATGGGGATAGTACTGTTAGGTGCAAATAAGATAATCAATGGACCAAGGTCCATTGTCGCTGGCCTGTAAATGTTAGCTGTATATAAAGAATGAGTGTGAAGTGGAGAGTTACTAGGAGGGTGATCTTGGACAAGTTACTCTCCGACTCTCACATGCCTCATCTACATAACAGGGATAATAATGAAGTTTATAGCTCTTGGTCGATTTGGGTATTATGTGAGATGATATCTGTAAAACACTTAGTGCATGCAGTGTCTGGTAACAGTTAGTACTCAGTGTTAGCTCTTAGTACTATTCATGGCTATTTTCATTGTTCTCAAAACACAGTTTCCTTGACCCCTCTCTTGGAGATGCTGATATGGTGGCTCAGGCATGTGGATTTTGTTTTTAAAGAAGTTCTCTAGTGCATAAAGCCTAACTCTGGTCTTTGGTTCAGCATTTAGGAGCCACTGTTTCCATTCTCAATGGCTTTGTCTTGCCACTTAAATCCTGAAATGAAAATGTGTTTCACTTACAAATAAAATTCCTGTTTGTGTTTTTTGTTTGTTTGTTTGTTTTATGGTGACCACTTTCTCTGTGGTCAATATAAATAGATCCCATCTGTAAGAGTTGCATTTGTTTCTCTTCCATCATTGATCAGTTTGGTCCTTAAAAATAAAATAGTGATCCTTAAAGTTTGTGAAGATTTTAATCAAACGTTTTATTTTGACCACAAATTTTCGACAGAATGAAAAAGAAGTAAGCTGGCCATTTTTGTGTTTTCATAAATTTGTTGTTTTTTTTATAATTCCCTTGTATGCTTCATTTATTTCATGCAGCACTTGTTTATCCAATGCCTGCCCTGTGTGGAAAACAAGAGTGAGGAAATTAAAGTGTGTCTTGCCCTCGAAGCACTGCGTGCTAGTATTCTTCAGGGAGGGACCCCCCTGTTTTAGAGCTCAGTCATATGTTGAAAACATGACAAAATTTTCAAATGCAGCCAACAGCGGTATCTGGATTTCAGACAGAGCCTTGACAGAATAGTTCTTGATATTCTCAGAGATGAGATGGAGAAATGAGGATTCACAGTAGATTGAAAAACTTCCCAGGGAATTCTGACTAAGCACCACTGTAATGGTAGAGAGTGATACCCGTGGCCCTGGTGTTTTGAGTATTTTTATCAACAACTTGACAAAGGAGATGGATTTATTTGTGAATGGCATGTTGCCAGGGGGCATAGGTCTGAAATCAGGATCTCTCCAGTTCCTGAGAGGCGGGAATGATGGACGAAAATTAAATATGATTTAATAGAGAAGCAGCAGGTGATACAGCCGAATGGAAGAGCTGTACAGACTGGTTCTAGTCACAGCTTCAGTGCTTGCACAGCTAGTAAGTTGAATCTCAGTTTTCCATTGGTAATAACTTACAGGGAGGGAGTATTATTAATTTACAAGGTTTTTATGTGGGGTTAAAATATAAAATTATAGTGAGGAACATAATGGCTTCTCAGTAATACTAACTTTTTAATATAGTTATCTCATTTTAAGATTAAATTAAAATATGTGCTTTAAGATGGATGCAACTTAATAGACACATGAAAAGACCCAAGGATCTTTTTTGCCCACATAATTCCATAATCTTTTTTCTCTCAACCTTGTTTTCTATTATTGCCCCTTCCCCAAGTAGCCTTCTAAGACTTTTTTTTTTCCCTAATCACCCTCTAGCCCATGAAAATTTAATGCCATAGATAGTTTGTATATCTGATTATGTACTCGATGTATATCTGTGCTTTAAAGATAAAAAGAATAATAAATTTTGCCTCCAGATCAAACTTTCACTGTATTGGGGCAATGTTATCCCTGTTGAGAGTGCACGCCATAATCTATTAAGACCTCAGAGTTCTTTGAAAATGCTTCCAGACTAAGGTCTTAGAGGCGTATATATCCAGTTTTTAAAATAAGATTTTTTGTTGTTGTTAATTACAGAAGTACTACATGTATGTATTCTCAAAATAAATATCTTTCTATATTATAGTAACATCTTTGGAATTCTCACCCCAGAGGTAACCGCCATTAACAATTTAGCAAGTTTCCTCTTAATTTTTGTCTTTTTTGTCACTGCTTTTGATTTGTATTTAATTTTCTTTTTACCTGATATGATGTAATTCTATATTAATGTCTCTGCAACTAGCTTTTTCCCCAGTGAATGATGTCAGATACTCCTTCCTCCACTTTACATTTCTATAAATTTTAAAAATTTAGCTTTTAAATAAGTAATATATTAATGTGGTTTAAAGTTCAAAAAGTGAAAAAGAGATAAGTACTGAAATACTTCTATACTTATTTCCTCATCATTTACTAGTATTATGGTTCTTATATGTTTTTTCATATATATATATATCTACATATATATATCTGTGGTCATGTGCGTTTATATATATGTATGTATGTGTGTGTGTGTGTGTGTGTGTGTATATATATATATATCTGTGGTCATTTGTTTTGTCATTTTTAAACGCAAATGGTAGCATATTATAGTGTTATATAAAAAATACAACTTGGAAGTTTTACCATTTTTAGCTTAAGGAGGTTTCTTTCTTTTCTAGTCTAGTTCTACACTGTTCCATGGCACTGGTTTGCCAGTTTAGTTAATTAGACCTTTGGCGACATATATGTTGTTTCTAATCTTGAATATTACTAGTGATGCAAGTAGTAATTAACTATCTCTAGCTTTGTATATATGAGAGTGTGTTTGCATAATTAATGCCAGGGTCAAAGGAGTGCACATTTGTAATTTTAATAGTTATTGCAAAGTTTCTTCTGTAAAGATTGTTTCAATTGCTCAGTAGCTGTAAATGAAAGTGCTTATTTGAATACATCCTTACTAACAGTGTGTAATCAAAAATCTTGATGTTTGCAAATTTAGTAGGTGAAAGAATGCATCTATATAATTTTAATTTGTGTTTCTCATTATTGGTGAGGCACAGCAACTTTTCCTGTATTAAATGGCCATTCGTATTTCCTTTTTTTTGAACTGTTGGTTCATATCCTTTGCCCATTTTTATATGGGGTTTTGGATTACTGATTCCTAGAATCTCTTGAAACACTAAAGAACTTTTCATTGTTTTGTATGAATTGCTGATGTTTTGCTGATTATTTGTGTTTTGATTTTTTTTATGGTGCTTTCTGCAATCAGAAAATTAAATATTTCTTTAATGTATTTGATTTTACCAGTTTTTTTGACTTTGGGTTTTTTTCTTTCTACATTGTGTAAAAA
>NW_006440638.1:17599202-17601157 GCF_000325575.1 Pteropus alecto | reverse complement strand
TTTTTTAGACTTTTATTTACTTTAAATATTTAAATCTTAGATCCAGTTGGAACTTACTGTAGAGTAGGATTATCTACTTTTGCACCATTGTATAGTTTTAAGTAATAGATGTAGTTTATTTAGCCAGTTCCTATTGATGGATATTTACATTATTGCCAGTTCTTTCAGATTATAAACAAAAAGCCAGAAAATAAATATTTTGGGTTTTGTTGCCTACTTCAGAGCTGTTCAAGTCTTGTGTTAAAGCACAAAAACAACCATAGATAATATGTAAAAGAGTGGACGTTGCTGTGTTCCAGTAAAACTGTTTACAAAAGCAGATGGCGGGCCTTGATTTGTCTCATGTACCATAGTTTGCAAACCTCTGTTTTAGAGCATGGGTTCGTTTCGTAGATCTGGAATTGACTCCTTGATCTGTCATTTACTATATGGGGGTAGTTTTGCAGTTTCTAAGCCTCGATTTCTTTATGTATGAAATGGGGGAACCTAGTACGTACTTGACAGGATTTGTTGATAGGGTCAAAGGAGATAAAAATGTAGAAAGTTTTCATCACAAATCCTGGCACATACTGAATATTCTCCAAGTAGAATATTGGAGAATATGATGCCGTATTGATGTCATTTTACTGATGTATACTATTAAATAGTCACTCAGTAATTTATAGTAGGTGTTGGATGAGGGTGTCAAAGTACTCGTCAATCAAGATAAATTATATTTTAATCTTTTTTATTATTGATTTTTTCTTCTATCTCAGACTCCAGTATGACTTCATAGGGTACTGTTACTGATAATGTCTTTAAATAAAGTGTTATATTTTGTTCATCATGGAATTTTTGCATTCATTTTAAATTTTAAGATATTTATCTTGATAACTGAATTTTGGGGGAATGCCTCATCCTAGTTCTAACATTTTTGTACATTTTTTTATTTGTTGAGTAGCTTCTGTGTGCTGCATGAACAAAATAGACAAGTCCTGACATCTTGGAGCTTATTTTTCATGGACCATATACTAGGAAGAGAGAAATGACAAAGAACAAACAGTGATGGACTTGCTGTTTTAGATAGCTAAATTAGCAAAGGCTCCTCTGATTAGCTGAATGAACAGAGTTGTTCATGTTCTTTTGTCACTGTTAGTTCTGCAAAATCTCTCTGATTTTTTTCTAAGTCCTCTGTTTTGGAAGTTAACTTACATTACAAGTTTATTGCAATAGAGAAAAGTACAACTTAAAATGAACTGTTCGCAGTGTGACAGAGATACAGAATCCATCATGTTGTTTTGGCTTTACTTCATAAAATGTTTTATGTCTAGACATTTCCCTAGATAACATTTAATAGTTAATACATTTTGGAGCATACATTCCTCCTTTTATAGTTGTCATAGGAAGGGTGTTAATCATCCTGTCTGCACCCTCTGAAGTGTTTGCCAGTCCCACACCCCGCTTGCATACCAGTCCCTTCAGCTGTTGAGTGAGTGCCTCATAAAACTGTTTTTAATTTCTTGTTCTTTTTCCTCAGCCCTTATGTCAGTAGGCTGGTATATAGACAATTATTCCTCCCAAGCACCAGACTCCCAAATTCTGTCTCTGGAAATTTTGCCCTTTTCCTCTTTGTGACTGGAATTTCTCGTGAGTTGAAGCAGTTTAGGTTTGACAACACAGTGTGAAAAAGGCGTCCCATCCAAAGATAGGGAATCCCAGGCTTTAGCTGTCAGTTTTGTTTCCCTCCCTGTGGGGCAGCTTTGACCTCTGGGAATAGTGCAGGGTCCCCTCCACCAGTCTTCTCTGTGAAATAACTTGTGTTGTAGCTCCGCTCTGAGGCAGAAGACTTTGGTGAGAGGCAACTGTTCCCATTAAAACTTTCACGGATTCTTATCCCATGACCCCGGTGTTACCAAGGAAGTAAGAATTTACAGCAAGGGACTTCAGAGCTTGTTCCCTCTCCTTTTGTCTAAATG
>NW_006440638.1:17588501-17599149 GCF_000325575.1 Pteropus alecto | reverse complement strand
GAGTGGGAAGAAAGAGACGGAGGAGGGAGGAGCAATCAGGAGATGTTATCCTTATATATTTCATCCAGCATGCAGTCCTGATTTTTACCTTTATAATCTGACATTTTTATCTTAGTGATAAATGTAGAAAGAATTGAATAATTTAACTGTTGGTCTTTTTAAACCAACATTCTGATTTTATCTTATACTTTTTAGTCACAAAAAGCCTACTCAAGCTATTTTAAATAGAAAGACACTTAAAATTGAAAAGTCTAGAGATAAAATTTTAATTTTAGGAATGGTTTTGATCAGGTCCTACATATATGTGTGTCTGTGTGTGTATGTACTTTCTCTTCTTGCCTTTTTACTTGTCAGCTTTGGCCTCTAGCTGATTCCCTGTTGGTTTCAATTCAGTCCACTCCCTTCCTCTTCTTCATTCACATTCAGAAAGGAAGTTGGGTTCTTCCCTTTGGCTCTGAGCAAAAGTCTGGAGCCTTTTTTCGAATATCACTGTTACCGTTTGGGGATGATTTGAACTTTGATGTCGCCCCAGAACTTTGGTGTCACCCCAGCAGCATAGGGACAAGGGTGAAGAAGTATAATTAGCATTATTCCCCCATTCTTCCTCATTGACTACAATGAAGAATCACAGGTCAGTGAGATTTAGAAAAACTGTTCTCGTTGCAGCCAATCAGAGTTCCAGTAACACATACCTCTCAGTCCTTATCGCTGATGAAGAAATGAATTTCAGTACCAACCTAAGTCATTCCCTCTGACAGGAAATCCCATGCACTAATTGGCTTAGTCCTGAGTTAACTCCTTCCTAAGTCAGTCTCTTTGTCAAGGAGTAGGAAAATAAACTAGTTGCCAAATGCCAATCAGGAGCTATTTCTGGAGCCAGGAGCAGGGCCATGCCATCCAGAACTTAGGGCGAAGATGCCATTCTAGAAGAAGGCATAGACAATCACGTTTACTGAACACTTCGTATGTGCCAGATACTGTTGGACATGATCTGTATGTAATTATTTATTTAATCTTTATCGCATCCCTATGGTTACGTTTAAGAATGTGTCCAGTGGGGTCGAAGGTTTGCTAGACTATCAGCAGATGTTTTATATGCCTATTTGATTCTTCCAGGTGTTTGCAAAAAGTGTTTAGAATTTAAAACTCTTAAGAGTTTTAGACATGATATGATAGAATCTTCTAATTTGTGTGTAAGGAGGTTGAATTATTATAAGACTTGACCACTGCATCATTCGATTCCCCTTTCCAGAGTAGAAACGGAAATGGAAAGAGTAAATTCGTGACATGACTGCCACCACTTGGTCCTCTGGTACCCTTGTCAGCATTGTTAATTAATCTTGTCTTTATCAATAAGTAATCACACATAGTCATTTGGTATTTTTCACTATGCCATGTGAACTTTTTAGTCCTCAGATGTTTGTTTATAGTGACCATCAGAATTCTGGTAGAACTGATCTTTGTCATATGGAGAGTGTTGATTGCTTAAAGACAAACTTGATTTGAAGGTTAAAAACCTCAGATCTGGAGCAAACTTACCTATAGTTTATAAACACTTCAGATGTTTGGCATTGAACAATAAGAGTAGTGACATTTTTGTTAATAGCTCAGTTGCTTTTTGTAACCAATTTCGTGTAGAATTTATAAGAAGCAAAAATAACGTTGGCAAAACTTTAAACAATATCAGTTAGATTTTGAATGAATAAACCATTCCAATTAGTAGTAAAAATTTTGATTCCGTGTTTGGATGTGGGTAGATTCCACTTGAGATATATAACTTTTTAATTCAGGTACATCTGCACAGGTGCAGACTTTGTCTTTGAAGAACCTTTAGGATCCTCCGGTCTGTGAATTGTATGCATGCTTACAGTGCAGAACAGTAAAATAGGCACCAGAGGGATCTTCAGCATCAGAATTCGAATCTGGGACTCACAATATAGAGATTTGTGCTGTTTTACATTTGACCTGAAATTACTTTTAACATTCAGTGCTAAAATAGAAACCCTGGGAAATGAAGCAATTAATAATTGGCTAAACAAATTAAGTAGTTCTCATTTCTGGTGTTACTGTCTGATATATTTTTGGTACTATGGTTAGTTACTGAAAATTACCTCAAAACACACCATTGATATGAAATGGAGGAATGAAGTTTTTATACCTAAAATTGTTAAATGAAAAATTTACCAAACTTTTATTATTTGGAAGGTAAATTTACCTTCTCAAGGGCTTAAATATTAGAATATTCCTATCAACGATGTTGAAGAACTTCATAATTATACGTGAAAAAAATGAAAACAGAGAGATCAGCAATATGAATATTTTTTAGCAATTTTTTTCTTTTCTTACATATATTTTTATATATAAAACAATTGATGCACAAAAGGTAATTAAGTTACCAGTAGTGGAGAATGCAAATGAATCATAAGCTAAAGCCCATAAAGCTTTTTAATTAAAAAACGGAATAGTTTAAAGATGTGTTTTAGATTTGGCAGAAAAAGCATTAATTATACTATTAAGTAACAAAATTGAATATACATATTTTTTGGATTGTTGCTGTTAGCTAAAAGTAGACAACAAGATATAGGATAATAACCCTGGATCTAGGTAATACTTCTAATATAAATTCCTTGAGGGAGGCATTAATAAGCATATTTGACTAGAAACAGCACATAACGTGTATATTATTTTTGTTTTTAATTAGATTTAGACAGAATTCATTATTTTTAATGGCTTTTCATTAGTGAATAGAAACCATTATTTGAATATATTATGGTAAAATAAATTCAAGGTGTATGCTTATTTTCTGCAAAGAACCTCTTACGTATTTAAAGAAACCATAGTTTAGAACACAAATCATAGGTATTTGCAATTCCTTTCTTTTAGACAAAAGTGTGATTTATGTGCTCCAAAAGTAGCATTTTTATCTCTTTTTCTTATGTCAGGTATTAACTGCAAACTATAATGAAGTGAGACAGTTAAATTGTAGAGAAGTCTTTTGCTAACCAGTTATATTTGTTATTATTTGGACTTTTCAAGTAATGTTGCTGAAGTTGGTAGACAAAATGAGATTTTGCTCTCAAAAAAAAAAAAATTTTTTTTTCTTTTAACAAAATGGTTTGATTCAAAATGTATACATGTCAATCAACCAAGTTCTTTGGGTTAAATCAAGTGAGATCTCAGATGTGAGCCCAGATTTATAATATTTGTTATAATTTTTACTTGGGGAATTCTGTTTGCCTTAAACAGGCCAGTCAAAATTAATCTCCAGTTCTGTGATTTATTCACCCTACTGTAAAATATGTCTTCCTGATGCTGATCTACTGACTGTAGCATCTGCAGAGGAGAAAAATACAGTGACTTGTTAATGGTACACCAAGGAGGTAGAATTGGGTTCTTTTACTGTATAAATGAGCCATAAATTAAGCTAATAATTTTGTTTCTTAACCGTAATTTTTAAATGTGAATATGACCAATGTTATAAAGTTTTTGTATAAACTTAAATAATGAGGTATTAGCCATAAGCTTGCTGTATTTTCTTTAGGCCTGGCATCTCTTTTCCTTTGACTTTGCTCCATGCAAATTACTTTTCCACAAAGAGGATATGACAGCAGCCCCAGCATTATCTATAAATCAATGCCCATCTCCTTCATCTGTTAGACTTTAGACCTGCCCACAAATATATAACAGTAGATCCAGTAAAATCTGGATATTAAAAATGTGACCCATTTAACAAAACTTAGATTTTATTTGGTTTCTGTGCAGTTTCCTAAATATGTCTTCATCTTTGTTGTCAGAGTACCCACAAAAAAATGACCCTATAGACAAAGATCAACGAGGAAACAAATATTGGTGTGTTACTATTTACTGAATTCCAAACTTTATTCAGAGCCAGGAATTTTCCTGCTAATTTCCATGTTTGGGTCTACCAATCTTGAATAGCACACTGCACTTTTTGTCATGACTCCCTAGTCTTCTTTGGTCTGTGACAGTTTTTTAGTCTTTCCTTCTTTTTCATGACCTTGGCATTTTTGAGGAGTATTGGCCAAATATTTGTAGAATGTTCCAGCAGTTGCTGGGATTAAGCTCCGCCTCACCGAGGGGTCAGTTGTACTTTTGATTCTTGTCCTCTGCCTAAGTGGAAAACACTAGGGCTTAGTAAATTTCTCTGCACTTCAGGGACTGAGTCCCTTCCACCGTCACATCTTCTCTAAATCCTGTCCTGAGGGAGGGCCCCTCCTTTTCTTTGTATACCACAAAATGCATGCCTCCACATACCTTAGATGTGGAGGTTAGACTTCACATTTGTTTCTTCCATTATATAGTCAGGTTCTCAAGGGTTTGCTGCACGTTTTATAACACAGTGACAATGGCAATGGTTACAGCAGCCACCACTTGCTGAGTTTTATTGTTCGGTACTGGTATAAGTACTTTTACATGGATTATCTCAGATAATCCTCACAACCACCCTTTGATGTGGACACCATTAATTTTCCCCATCGTGCAGATGAGAAAACTGAGCCGCAGGCAGCTTACATTGCCCGAGGGAATTGGGGCAGCCCTGCTCCTCTCGAGCACCCATTTCTCAGCTCTGCGACTGGTACTGAGCAAGTATTGAATTAATATTTAAATGAATACAGTGATGAATTGATTAACAAAACTAATTTTCCTCCTTGATTGACCTTCTTTGATTAGCGAACTCTGTTAAAACAGAAAAAAATAAGAGAACTTGAAAAATAATCACGCTTCACAAAAGGCATTGAAAGCAAAGTTCGGTCACTTCTAAAAACCACAGTCACTGTCGGTGGGCTGTTCAGTCTGCACACAGACTCCAACATGCACTTGACATACAGCTTATTTTACTTTATTACCATTCAGACTTACTTAACGTATTAATGAATAGAGAGAAAGAAACATCTGAATTTGACACCCTGACTTGAAGGGAGTGAGAAAAGTTGGTAAGAAGTCAGCAGATAGAAGTATAAAATTAAAACCAAAATAATGTATAGAGAACTTGATTTAAGTATCATTAGAGGACAGAACTATGCAACTTTTTAACCTCATCTTTAAGTTCACTTATTTGTGCCCCCCATAATATGTATTAGGAACTCACTATGTGTAAGTTCCTGTGCTAGGCTTTGGAGTAAGGTTGAACAGGATGCAGAAGGAACCTGTTCTCATAGAGTAACTGCCTAGTGGTGAAGACAGTCATAAATTACAATAGTAGTTAGAAGGCCAAAGGAAACCAAGAACCCACTGCCAGGAGAATGCAGAACCCTGTGCATTTTTCATGGCAGCCTCCCTGACCAGGGGATATTTACACTGAGATCAGACATTTAGCAAGGGATTTCAGATGCATTCTTTGAATTTTTTAAAAAAGAAAATATTTCTCATTATAGTTGTGTGAGAAACTCAATCTAAACTGGTAGATTCATTTGGTACTGATATGTTGGCTATTGGCAGTATGTCTCCATCAAAATCTCATTCCTACAAGACTCTCAACATGGGAAATTATTTTTGGCAGCCCAAGCTGCTCTGTGCTTTCTATCCTGTGCTGCACCCTCCCCTTTTGAGAACATAGCCTTGTATATTAGATGGCCACGTCAGAGTCGGTGAGCTGTTCAAAATGAGTCCAGTTGCAAAAATGCAAATATCCTCTCATTCAAGCAAGAGTCAATAAGGGGAAACTAAAGTGCAAATGACTTTTTCTTCTTATTTTAGATAGTTAATGTCATACCCGAGATAAGAAGGCTTCTTGTTGATTTGTTTTCTTTCCCCGAAAAATAGGTTTAAGTTACTTTATTTAGTATCATTTTTTTTTTTTTTTACTTAAAAGCATTTATTCAAAGTTTGGAAAAACAGAGCATTCAATACTATGAGACTTGTGCAACTGCAAATGATTAATGATATAATTCTCAGTCCTTTATAAAGTGTCTCTTAACACTGAAGAGATTTATACAGTATGGAATGGAAATGGTGCTTCGATGTGAGAATAGGTAATCAATACCTGCAAGCTTGGAAAAAGTGTTCTATTTCCTCCACTAATGACATAGGGGTTTCTGCAAGGCAAGGGTGTCTGGAGCATGATGCACTCCAAAGAAGAATTAATTTAAAATCCGAAGTGGAAGATCAGTTTCAATTAACATTGCGCTTGAACGTGTATTGGGTGGAAGTGTGAAAGCAAGCATGCAGTCAGCTTAAATCTTCAGGTTGTTAACAGTGAGTAAATGAATCCAACTGGTAGGGATCCCGATTATATTTTTATAGAGTGCTAAATTATATTCCACCCATGTCTGGGAGGTTATGAGAAGTAATATGAATGGCAAGTACTTTTCCGAGGTTGCAGAGTATCCTTTTCTTTTATTAGTTTGTAAATTATCAGGTGTCTGTGATTTTACAGGTGATAGCTTGCATTCTTCTTTGGAGTTATACATGTTTGGATTTATTTTACTATGCATTTATTTTTCCATCGAGTGTAATTTCATTGTACTAGTGAGTTTCTAAAAGGTAATATATACACACGATATTAAAATATTAGTTTCTATAATTTGAATATACAAGCCCAACTGTAGCTAAACAAAATTTACATTTTGGTCAGCCAACAAATATATCAACAATCATTTTATTCAATTTTTAATGGAATTTGTTGGCATCCAGAAGAAAATTTAAAGACTCGACAGGATAATTGGAGCCATTCATTATGTGCTCTTTTCTTTCTTTTTTTCCTTCAAATATATTGATACGACATGAAAATAAAGTTTGCCTAGAATATATACAAATTGACTCTGTTCCTTTATGACTCATAATAGATTTAAGGGAATTTGACCAAGAGGCAAAAAAATAACACGAGTGAAAAGACCTTGACCATTCTGAATTTAGTTGGGGAGTTCTACAGCAAAGAAAATGGTGACTTTCACTTTTTCTAGAAAGTGATATAGCACTTGTAACTGATTTTGAAAAGTGCTCCAAGGTTGCTACATCTTTGTCAATGAGTGAACAAGTTATGTTGTTGTTGTTAGTGCCTTTTATCTTACTGTTTGGGATGAGGATTAGAGGAAATGACCCAAGCACAGAAAGAGGCTATTATTTGCCAGATGATAAGTATGTGAATCATTTTTAGGGAGCTACATCAACTGCTTTTGCAGCCATGAACCTTCCATTACCATGTCCGAAAAGATTTTCTGTGTTTGTATCTTTTTCATGGTACCATTTTTTACATCAGCTGTGAGCACTTTCAGTCTTACTGGGGACGGGAAAACTCAAGGCAAATAAGTATGTGGTGGTGGGTTGGACACAAGTGTGGGCTCTTATTCCATAGTGGGGAGACTTGAGCTATCTTTGTGTCCATCATACAAGGTTAGGTATAGAGCGAAGCCCAAAAATATGGGTTTTGGATGGGTGCATCTCCTAAAATCACTTTGGCCATTCCTCCTCTTTTATCTGATTGATATGTGAAGAAATGTAGAGCTAAAAAACCTGGGAATACATGTGTATGTGTATGTATGTATACACACATACTATGCTTGATTGATATGGTAGCCTAAGTTCTATCTTCTAAAAAATATAAAGTTTAGATTTACTGTCGAATTCTCAAAAAGAGATTTACCTTAATCTTTATAGCAAAGGATCTTGTTTTTCCAGCAAGCTACTCCTGCTTTGTCATGTCACGAAAGTTAAAGGTAGGGTGCAGAAAAATCTCAGAACTAATTATCAACTTAATAGACATCACCCCAGAATATTTTATTTTCAAATAGGGCAGAGAAGCAGATATACAGTGTTTTCTCTACCTAAGCCTGGTTGGTACCCATTAGGATTATGTGTTGTAGTTGCATTCCCTTCCTTTATTTCTGTGGCATATGTCCCCCTAAAGTCTTTATTTATATGAATGCTGAGTCCAGTCTGAAAGTAAGTTTATATCCCCATCTCCTATGACAGAGAGGGACTGAGAAGGAGAAGTGAGAGCCTTATTTCACAGGTGTACCGACTCTGGCCAAATTGAAAAGTCTTTCAACTAGCCACAGGAAAATCCTACCTCACTGGCCTGCATTATTTTTAATGCCTCTTGTCCAGTGTTGTGTTGCTTTCATTTTAAATTTATTTTTCCTTTGCTGGCTCACTAACTAACTCCTGGGAACTAAGAAAAAAGTTGTGTTTAGGATACTGTTCACAATAGCAAAATATGCTAAATCGATTATGGTGTTTTCTGGTGAATAAATTGTTTATTTTAGGAAATATTTAAATTTTTTTTACAAATGTGAACAGCTCTAACCTGCTCAACTCTCTTAATCTGATTACTGATAAAGTTAGCAAATGTTTGATTACAAATCAAGAAGCAAACCCTTCTTAAGTAATGTATCTTTCCTTAAATCTTCCTGCTCTATCAAGCAAGTGGCTTGGATCCAAGGTTTTCAATGCACTGACATTTTTAGAGTGGAGAGGAGTAGGAAAATACTACTACTTGGGAAATGCAGTGCTTGGCTTCCTACTTCTTATTTGTTCAATTCCTGACCCTTCGACCATAAGAATTGAAGTATTGTTTTCTTTTAACAGGTGCCTATGGGCCTCAGCACTGGGTAACATCTAGTGTCAGCTGTGGGGGCCGTCACCAGTCTCCTATAGACATCTTAGACCAGTATGCTCGTGTTGGTGAAGAGTACCAGGACCTGCAGCTTGATGGCTTCGACAACGAATCTTCTAACAAAACCTGGATGAAAAACACAGGGAAAACAGGTAGACTATGTCTTCTTTAACTGTCCATAAAGCACCATGAAATATATCTGGATTCCCTGATATTTACCTTAACTATGACTTGCTCCTTAAGTAGGGCACATAGCTATCGAGAACACATCGCTGAATGAGAACTTTGGAATCAGCCCTTAGTTTGAGAACCAGCCTCTTGCTTTATGAGTTGTGTGATTTTGGGCAAATTACTTAACCACTCTCTGCCTTTGATTTTAAAAAATGTGATGATGTAAGTAATAAAATTATATCAACCTGGTAGAGTTGTAAGGATTAAATGAATTGATGTATGGAAAATATATAGCACGACTTTCAAGAATCTGTTCTGTCCAGTATGGTGGCTACTGGACAGGTCCCCTGATTTCAAAGCCTGTGTGTTAGTTCTTCCTTCATGTGTCTGCTTCCACTTCTGCACTTAAGGCTTTTCTTTCTTTTGACGTAGGTTTATCACAGTCACAATTTAGTCACATTTGGCTAAATTTAAATTTTAATTAATTAAAATTAAGTAAGATTGAAATCTCTCACTCATTTTTACTAGCCACGTATCATTTCTCCACCCCCACTTTGTGAGATTGTCCATTTGCAGTATTTGAAAGCAGAGAAGATACACATGCAGATCTTTGTGGGGTTTTTTTTGGGGGGGGTCACTTGATTTATTTATTTTTTCCAGGTTTATTGTGATTTAATTGAAATATGCCTTTTTGTTGTTGTTGTTGTTGTTGTTGTTGTTGATTGTTCTTTTTTCTCTGCAGAGCTTTTTAGTTCGATGTAATCTCATTTGTTTATTTTTGCTTTTTTTGCTTCTGCTTTTGGTGTCATGTTCAAATTATTATCATCAAGACCAGTGTCAAGGAACTTTTTCCCTGTTTTCTTCTGAGTTTTGCAGTTCAGGTCTTAGATTTAAGGCTTTAATCTATTTCCAATTAATTTTTGTGAGTGATATAAGGTAGGGGTCCAGTTTCATTCTTTGTATGTGAACATCCCATTTTCCCAGCATCATTTATTGAAGCGACTGTCCTTTCCCCATTGAGTGTTCTTGCCTCTCTTGTCAAATATTAGCTGACTATATCTCCGTGGGTTTATTTCTATGTTCTAGATTCCATTCCATTAGTCTTTCTGTTTGTTTTTAGGCCAGTACCATACCTTTTGATTACTCTAGCTTTGTAGTATAATTCGAAATCAGTAAGTATGCCTCCAGCTTTGTTCTTTTTTGTCAGGATTACTTTGACTGTTCAGGATTATTTGTGGCTCTATAGGAATTTTAGGACTGTTTTTACTACTTCTATGAAAAATGCCATTGGAATTTTGATAAGGATTGCATTAAATTTATATACCACTTTGAAGAATATTGTACTAACCACATTTCAGGTGCTCAGAAGCCACATATGGCTAGCATCTACCATATCAGGTAGCACAGATAGAGAACATTCTGTTGTAGCAAAAAGTTCTATTTAACAGTAGAAATAAAATTCTTATCTTCTTCAAGATTTTACTTTCTTAATATTTCTTATTGTATTAGAATGTAGATGAACGCTTTCTTAGCCCTTTGTGTATTGGACCATCAATTTGATCCTCCTATAGAGATTGGATTTTGGGATCTATGAATTTGAATCATCATATTTTCACCATTGCTAATACAAAGAGCTGCCTCCTTCTTAAGTGCTGTTATGCAGTCTATCAGCTATAGATTGTCCACGGAAATAGCAGAGAATGCCTTGCTGTGTCCCACTGTATGATCTGAAAATAAACATCAGGGTGTTATGATACATCTCTGCCTCGTGCTACCTGGAATTCTGTTGATGCTAAAGATATTTTTCATATCTAATTTTTGAATTCTTATAACCCTAACTCATTTTTAAAAAGCTCCGAGGCTGGCCCACAGGTGCGCTCTCTCCCTCCTCCCCTCTTTCCC
>NW_006440638.1:17580242-17588483 GCF_000325575.1 Pteropus alecto | reverse complement strand
TTCAATGATCCCTTTGTAACCGAGGCTGTCACTGCACACCACTTTTAGTAATCCCTTTTGGAGCCTTGGCTGCCTGAAACCCTCATGCTGGGCTAAAATTACTTTGCTATCAGCCCTTTGATCCCATTCATGTTGTGGGTCACAGAGTTGCCTTTTCTTTTAACCTAACTGGCTGCACGTACAACTTCGGGGATCCATTTTCTTACTCCAAACCAGCAATTTTGTCTGAAACTTTGTCTGAAATTATTCATGATTGATTGCTTTTGGTTGCCCTGATTTGTCCATAGAATTGCTTCCTACTCAGCACAGTGATTCCTGGCTTTGGGCTCTTTTTCATAATGTCTCCATAAACAATTCTCATTCTTGCTTTACAGCAGGCTACTCTCTGCTATACCTTGATTCACTCATTTGACTAGCTGCTCAGAAAAAACATATGTATCGTAGTGTTATTTGTACACAAATTTTCACCATCCCCTCTACTCTGCTAATATAGATGTGTGCTTATTGTTACAATCCTGAATTTTTCTACCAGTTGTCCTGCTTTATCTTTCAAATATGAGTGTCCTTTGGAAAACTGTGATAGGAATATTGCTCCTAAGACTAACTGAATATGGTGATCGGGAGTATTGCCACATTGGGTGTAATCAGAGCTTGGAGATGAGCGCCACCTGTCAGTGCCACATTCCGGAAGCCCGCCAAAGGCAATTCACTGGGCTCTCTGATGTGGTTTTCTACTTGACTTGCAACGCTTGACAGCTTCTGAAAAGATAACACATTTCAGTGACAGCTTTCAGCTTGGTATCTCCAATGACAGTTCTTAGAGGAGTGTAGGGTTCACTCAATGCAAGTTGAGTCATGACCTTGATCTTCCAGAAGCTGATTATCAATCTCCATCACTCTGCTGACTTCCCAGAGTGATCCACAACTTGTTGCATATCTATGAGTACATGCACTTGATTTTAGACACAGCCATCCAAATACGAACACGGCTATTTAAGAAATTTCAGAAGAAGCACCACTGCCACTGGGAAGAAGAAATAAATTCTTGTTCCTTCCCAGACTGTACTTATTGCTATGAAATTCATGACATCATACTAGATAGGCCAATATCTCATAAATAAGATGATTCTATAGGAGTAGTGTTTTAAAAGTGGCAACCATTTATAGGCAATTTTATACAAGGACGTGGAAATGTTTGTTTTTTAAAGATTTCAGTATATAGTGGTTAAGAAACTTAGATGCACAAATCAACCTGTGTTGTTCTTTTTCTTTTTCTTCTTTTGATAAGCACAAATCTAGAAACTTTTTCATTCTGTAATCCTTAAAGTGCCAAGCAAATTCATAAATTTTCCAGTATTTTAGAGAAATGAAGATTTCAGTTGCTTTACCTATTAGCATGGATCATATAAATTCAGTTGAACAACAGTATACATACAGTGCAGTGCTCTGTATGTCTAGATTAAAGTTTGGAGTTGATAATATCCACAGTGTGTAGTATTCATAGGGATAATATCAGGCTAAAAAAGCACCTGTCATTGTACTATAGTTGTACAAGATGGTACCATTTGGGGAAACTAAATAAAGGGGACGCAGGACCTCTCTATTATTTCTTACAACTGTGTGTGAATCTAGAATTATCAAAAAAATTAAAGTTTAATTAACAAAAAACCCCATATCATAATCCATAAGGTCTGTCTTTGTTACAGTTGTTCATTTTATATCTAACTTGTCCGAGTAGATGAAGAAAAGCCTTCTTTAATCATTAATTTTTAATCAACATATTTTTCTTCTCCAAAACTCTTTCTTGAACTTGTGCTTTTAGAAAATAAATTCAGGAAGGAGAATTTATTTTTTCTAATGGAAATTTACAAGCCATTTATCTGTAAAATAGACTGCCTTTTGGATATGAGGATATGAATATATAAAGTTAATATTTAAAGCAGCTTAGTACATATGGACAGTAACTTTCCCATAAAACAGTTTTGATGCTTATATCTTTCTTAACCCCTTCAGAGTGTTATATATCCAATCAAGCATAATCGATAGAACAAGTTGGTTATATGTAGCCCACTTCTCAAAAGTCGTCTAAAATATCTTTACGAGACAGATAGCATCTCTCTATTTCTTGCTGAGGAGCCATAACTGTCTTTTGTGCCAGTTCTTATTTGATTTCATCTAAAATTATTTTCCTTTCTTTCATTTCTGTAAAATGAAAAGATAATGCATTCATCAAGAACATTTCAAGATAATCTGGCTGTTTTTAGCATTAGCTTCTAGCTAAATGATAGGGATTTAAGACTTAGTGCTTCTGATGTATGTTAATAAGCCACAGTCTCCTATAAATTTTAACCATTCGGAGGGCTTTTTTTCCCCTACTACTTTTTCTTTTTATCCCACACCAAAAACAAATAGTAAGTGCATTTGTCAATAATGTATATTACTTCCATCTACCCACTTTATATTTGTTTACTATTTTTTTTTCTTTGCCTATATTTTCTCCTGTTTGTCTGCAAATATCATAGTGTCTGGCTTAAATGATTTCAAGAAATAATTATTTAAATTTTAAATTTAAATCGATGGTGAGGAAACTAGGTATAGATAAGTAGGTCAGGAACCTCGTCCCAGTATGTTACAGAGCCTGTAAAATTTAGACAAGGTTGAAGAGGCTGTTACATTCACTTTATTTTACCTGACCCTTGGAACTTTTATAATACATCGGCACCCTAAGAACCTGCAGATGTAAACTAAGAAAAGAACCTCATTGCAGGCTGGTATAAAGAGAAGTAGAAAATCTTAACAACCTCAGTCACTTCTATGCATTAGTTCCCTGAGTGAGCTTGTGACCCCTGCTCAGTGTAAAAAGAGCATCAGGCCCTGCTGCTTGCTTGCCCACAGGTTAAGGCTCCCCCAACGGCCACACAATTGTCTGACATTAAAAGAAACTCTGTGTTCTGTTGGTCATTGCAGTTCGCAGCTCAAGCTTACTGTTGCCTCTCTGCTGCTCTCAGGCTTACTGTTGCCTCAGTGTTGTGTCCAAGGTTGGAGAAGCAGAAGCAAGTCTGAGAGTCAGCACCTGACTGCCATTACAGGCACCTTTCAGGGCTGTCGGGTGGTGATCTACATGATGTTTGATTTCCTCCCAAGCTGATGGACTTGAATGCTTAGCTCCTACTCAAGAATTGATTGTTCCATACTAGCATGATTGCCCAAGGGTAAGATACATGGAAAAGCCTTTAACAATCTTGAGATTGGTAAGGAAGGTTCTAGGAAGTATGTGTGTTTTATCTTTCTATTTGGGCTTTTTCTTCTTTATATTTCTATTCTGTGTTTCTCCTTGTATCTCTCTGCCAGCTTTCATGCTTTTGCTGCTTCGTTCTCTTCCGCCTTTCCTTTCTGTCTCCTCCTTGAATTTCCCTCCTGTGTGGCATGTCTCTCTCTCCCATGTTCGTCTGTTTTCATTCCCTGCTCTTAGCTTTGGCCCTTTTCTCTCCTTTCTTCTTTCCTTATAGCTGGCCGCGGATGAGAACCAGCGTTTTTAAAGTGTTTTTATTTATTGTATTTATGGACGAGAGATTTTGGTGCTGATGGTGAAAACCTGAGTATGTTCTCATTTCAATTAAAACTTCTGTATTCCTGATCTGTCGATAAAGAGGGCCTGGGCAAGTGAGATACACATTGATTCCCCAAGTATGTGTTCTTGGATTTTCCCAGTTTGCTTGATACCAAACCATTATTTTATCTTTATTTCGTCATCCCCCATCCCACCGCAATTTTGAATGATCTTTTATAGGTGTAAATGTGGGCACCGAAGATGGACTAACTGGAGGGCTTCATTCCTGGATCACAATTTTTTAGCTCTGAGTTTTGTTTGTGTCACCGATGAATTGGTCATTTTCTCACAAAGAAGCTGCCGAGCTTTCTGATTAAAAGCATGCTGTCAGCCAAGGAGACAGATGTTTGGAAGCATCTGAGTGCGGGCATCATTTACGTTAGGCGTACCCAGCCCTGACTTTGTAATACCCTGGCGCATCTCTAGTTAGCTCAAGGTTGCCTCAAAGAGAAAACTTAAATTTAACTTTTAAAAGATCCATTCTTTTGAGGGGGCATACAAAGTGTGCTTTGGCTCTACACTTTAAAATTTCCTTGTCTCAAATGTCCACATTCTTAGGTTTCTTCATCCTAACTATTTAGTCTGCCTGAATCCTGCAATTTAAGGTGGAGCTCTTTCACTGAGTCTCTTTTCGGCAAGACACACTGCAAACTTTATTTCATGTTTACTAAGCTCCTTTTCCTTTCTTTTATCCCCACAGCCCCAGTCCCTATGTTCGGGTGATAGTTTCTGGGTAGACACAAGCCTAATTTACCAATTACATAAGACAAGTGCTATTTTACACTGATAGACTTAAGTAAATTTTGAAGAGTCTTTCTTTTTTAAGGCACAGAACCGTGCCTTAAAAATTGTCATCTGTCATCTTATATAATTAAAGGGTCAACCAATCCACTTTGTTCACCTTGTTCCATTCAGCAGAGTTAACTGAGACCCAGGATAGTCTCATGACTTGACATTTCTTGGATATCTGAGGTTGCTCCAACTCAGCATGTCCAGTTTCTTTTTACTAGATGACTGTACTAACCTCCTAACTTTAAGTTCTTTTGACCAGTGTTTCTTTACTCCCAGGTCTTCTACACTTAGTAGTCAGTTCTAATCTCTCTCTCTCTCCCTACCATACTGTTTTTTCTCCCCTTCTCTCAACCATTTCCCTTGTGGATGAAGACAGAGTGCTCACTGTGCCTGCCTAGTTCTCTAGCCTCTAGGAGTTCACTCCATGCTCTCTGAGCGCTATTCACCTTGGCTTCCTATTTACTTTGCCTACCACAGGGCCTCTGCATGAGCTCCCTTTCCCCTGCTTTGTTTCCCTCTTGTCAGCACTTCCCCAAGATGGCTCCTTTAACTCTCACCTCAGGTGATTCCATCAGTCCTTGGTGAAACCTCCTCTCCTTCTTCTGTCTGGGATTGGATGCTCACCCGTTAACACTTGTCCCTCTTGCAGGCTGATGGGGCCTATGTTTCCACTGACCATACACTCCATGAGTGTAGAAGTTGTGTCTGATTTACTTGCCTTTTCTTTCCCAGCAATTACTTGGTAAATAATTGCAAAAAATAAATGCTAGTGCCTACAGGGAAGTTAGTAGAAAGCTGGAAGTAGAGCTCATGTTTCTTGACTTCCAGACCAGAGTGTTCTTTTTTTTTTTTTTTTTCACCAGGGATCCAAAAGTATCCCCTTGATAGACTCTGATATTGTGGGTGGTCTGGGGGTCCCACCATTATGATTCAATAATGGTAGTCTTTTCCCATCTTATAATGTTAAAAAGTGTCGGGAGTAGTGGAGATAAGATATTAAGCAGCTCATTTTCTCTCTCATCCATTTTTATTTAACTTTTGGCGCCTGATACTGTTTACTCAGATTTTGGTGTGAACATTTGTTTGGCCCAGCATTATACAGACATGTTCAGTTTAGTTTATAAACAGTTGGTGGATGTCCTACAAAGAATGACATGAATGCCAGGTACTCAGTCATCCCTCCAAACTCAGGAGAAAACTAATTCCATATCTATGGTGTGACTCTTACCTGCCCTTGCCCTGTACACAGCATTTTTACTTGGTGGATGCCCCAAATACGGGTGGAATCTGTGAAAGCTACGGCTTCTCTCCCTAGGATGATAATGTTTATAAACAACACTCACACAATGCAATCTTTATGCTATAATGTCCTGAATGAATTACTATTCTGTGCATTCTTCATATGTCAGCCCTTGTGATCTCATAACAAACCTGTGAAGTTGCTGTTGTTTTACTCCAATTTTATAGAACAGGACCTGAGGCACCAAGGAGAGCAGTAACTTTCTCACTGCTGGACAGTGGCCAATCTAGACTCAGATTCAAAGTTACTAGCTGTAGAATCCCAATTGTCACCTTATCAAAGTTCAACTCTTACTGCTATTATTTTAAAATTTAAGTTAAAATTCATTCATTTATTTAGTATTCTGGTATTATTTACTTAATGTTTTCTTTCAATTGACTCACTTTATTTTAAATAAATTGATTTTAAAAGAAAACTTTTTATCAACACCATAATGGGAAAAACCTGTGCTATTTGACATGGATAGACTTATGTAAAAAAAAAAATGTCTCTAATCTGTGAAAATAAATCATTACCAAAGTAACTAAATTCTAGCATAAGATTTATTCTTGGGTAAAAAAGGAAAATGAATATCAGGCTAGCGAGGAGGGCATATTAGCACCTAATTGAATTTTATTATTCTTTGTTACCAAAGGATAAAATAATCAAGAAAAGGAAATAATCATTTTTCTCTGTGTTTTAGTGAACTCAAAGCATTTACTCAACACTTAAGATCCCCTCCCAAGTGTTTGGGCCCCACGTACCCTGGCTGTTGTCCCTTTCCAGTACCCTTTTTCCTTTGTGGGAAAGATAGTATTGCTTCAAAATTGAACTCCGTCTGAAAATGGAATGCTATACCTGTGTGGTTGCTCTTCTCTGCTATACATGAGCTCTGTCTCCACGTCTCTAAAAATGTGTTTGACAATAACTGCCATTGAGTGCATACATGCTGAGTTTCTGGCACTGTGTTAAATGCTTTCCGTGTGTTATTTCCTTTAGGCGTCAAAACAACCTTCCCAGGTAGGCACCGTTTGAACAGTAGTAGAAACCAAGGCACAGAGAAGTAGAGTAACTTGCCCAAGATCACACCACTGTCATGTGACAGAATGGGATTCTAATTCGGATCGAACTCATCTGCTGAGCTCATGGCTCTTAGTGCATGCTCTGTTCTGCAGTGACCACCTCTGGTGCATTTTGTTTTGAAACGGAGCAGTGTTATTTTATGATAGCTAGGAAAGTTCTCTCTTCCCAGTTTTATATGTAAACAAAAATATAAGCTACTTTTGAAAAGGGGGTGTGTGCATGTAGCATGCTGTGTGCCTTAGTGAGAAATACTGTAAAATGAAAAATGAAATGAATGTTTCAGATTTTACAATTTCCTAATTATGCTTTTAATTATTCATACAAAACAAATAAAATGACCCCTGACAGAGAAATAAATGATTTAGGTAAAATCAAATATTTATAAGATACTGTGTGTCCCTGGGTGTGTTGTAACAGATGCACTCAAAACGATTTGCTTTTGTCCTTTGGATATAAAATATTATACATAGACTTTATAACAGGCTAAGAGTAATCAATGGTATTTAAGATACTACTGAGCTAATTTATAGGTATTTGGGCTTTAGACCTTAAGAGATATGATTGTTTTAATACAGTAGTTTATCTTCTAAAATATGTCGTATTTTAGAGATCACCAAATGACGCCCCCCTTCTTGTTTCTGTATTTTCTAATGGTTGGAAAAAAATGAAAAGGAAAGTAGTATTCCATGACACTTAAATTATATTCAGATGTCAGCATGGATAAACAAATTTTATGCAACATTATCTGAGCCATTCACTTATGTATTGCTTTTGGCTGCTTCTGTGCTACAGAGACTAGGTTGAGTAGTTACAATGGGGACCGTCGGGCTCACAAAGCCTTAACTATTTACTACCTCAGTCTTCATAGAAAAAGTTTTCCAACCCTTGTGCTAAAACTTGCTTAGCACATAGTGAAGGTGAGACAAAGCTGTAGCTAGCATGTTTAATCAGCATTAAAAAAACTTACTTTTACTTTATTTTATCCTTGAATTTGCTGTTCTACTAATTGAACATTTATTTTATATTTTTCAGAAGTTCAAGAAAACTGTCTTTTGAGTCCAATAAAAGGGATTTATATGAGCAGGGTTCTTTCACTTGCTTTTAATGCTCCCTTTATATAAAGAAATGCTGAAAATAATTGCATTGTTTTAGAAATAGGTTAATAGTCTCTATCTTTTATAGAGGCCTAATCTTCATGCAGGATTTCTCTCTAAAACTTGAACTGGATTTCTTTAGGAAGAGGAGATAATGAGGATGGGAGAGTTTTCCTTGGCTTCAGTAAGCTTGGCTTTTGATCACAAACCATTCATTATATTGGTTGGCATCTTACATTTATTTAGCAACCAATAAGTGTTTGTTGAATGCATGAGTTCACTTTAGAAAACAAAAAAAGTGAGGTTATCACTTATAAAATAAAACGCTTTTTCTGCATTTGGAAATTGCATTCCTCTTGGAAAAAATAATTTGTTAGTATAAG
>NW_006440638.1:17517102-17580208 GCF_000325575.1 Pteropus alecto | reverse complement strand
TGTTTCAAGAAAGGAAGGGTGTGTTCTTGAAATTTAGGATTTGAATTGATTGAGGTTCCCTATGGACATTACGGAGTTTCTTATGTGTTCTTTTGGTTGGGCTAAGGGAATTTTCTTATACTTGAAATGAATAAAAACAATAAAATAAATCTAGTTATATTTAATTATTTGATTGACTTAATGAGTAGAATTTTCACTGTACTTTCCTGGACACCATTGTCAGCTATGACGAATGCAGTGCCCAGTCCTGGCTATGTTCTCTCTGCCGTTGCCTTAATATTGGAAGAACCTGCACATTTTATTTTCTGATATCTTGCCTAAGTTTTCTGATTAAAGAAATGTGCCTCTCACATCTGGCTTATGATATATATTTCCCATCTCATTCCAGACCTTAAATCTTGGGGTAGTCCCAGGAATCTCACTCTCTAGATAATTTTGATCATCCAGCAGATTTAGGAGACTGATTCAGAGTGACTTACTCTGTCATTGTCTCCAGTTTTTTTCTCAGTTAAATGGATAAGAAATTCTGAGACCATTCCTTGGGAATTTTCATGATTTAGAGTCAACTGGTTCTTGCCTGAGTACACTGTGTATCTAAAATGTGCTAATTTATTCAGACTCATTGTTTTTGACTTTTTTAAAAACAGGTGTGTGTGAGGAAATAATTCACATCGTGCAATTGTGAACTTTATTTGAAGCAACAGAAGAAGTCTTTCCAGTTTGGTTCTGAAACTCAATTTGTTTCTCTCCCCTTCCATTTTATGCAGTTGCCATCCTTCTAAAAGACGACTATTTTGTCAGCGGCGCTGGCTTGCCTGGCAGATTCAAAGCTGAGAAGGTGGAATTTCACTGGGGCCATAGCAATGGCTCTGCGGGCTCTGAACACAGCATCAATGGCAGGCGGTTTCCTGTTGAGGTGAGAGAAACTTGAAACTTAAGATGTCAAAGTGTAGCCCTGCTTTGGGTCTTTACATTAATGAGTTGCTTTGTCTTTACTCCCAGTCAGTCATTTTGCAAATCAAACGCATACTGTCTCTACCTTTGTCTGTGGAAATCTTTTATGTACAGCATGACAGGTGAATATCCATCCTCAAGTTTCTCATTTTGTTTAACCGGAGAAGTGTATAGGCATCACTGGCATCATGGTTTGAGTAGGTTTCACCTCCGATCAATGATTTTCAACCATTTGGTTCATTTGACACAGTTTCTTTTCCCTGTCGATTTCTGAAACTCTGCTTTTTAAAGGTGAAATTCTGTATGAAACTCAGGTGACTTTATTTTAACTCTTCAGAAAAGAAAAAAATTAGTTGGTATATGAAGAACAGTCTCAGAATCGTCTCTCAGTAGGGAAGCTATTTTAAGGTTTGTTTACTCCTGTCAGCTGTTGAAAAAGAGCCTGTTAACTTTGCTGGGATCAAGAGTGACATTTTGCCTCCCCTATGTCGGTTTTCAGAAAGCTCCATGCTAAAAGGTATGGGTGCAGTAGATCATATGTATCTCTTTGGTGAGGAAGGAAAGGGAAAGGAACAAGTCACCATAATCCTTTATTATTATTGGATGGGGACAGAACAGCCCTTCTATTCATTGCTAACCTTATTTTTACCTTTAATCATGATTAAGATGTGACAAACATGTTTGTTGGTTGTTTGGTTCTCCAGGTGGTAAGCTTTACAAGTTTGTGGAAGAACCGAATGGGTGTGCATTCAAGCAATGCCTGGACTCAAATATGGAATGACAACTCTTAGTGTTTTTATAACTTTTATTAGGTAATGACCTATTTTGATAAGCTGATGGATACTTGAGACACCCCCCCCCATAGAGAAAATAAATGTATGTATGCACATATTTACACATAATTTATAAGATTTCATCACTCACCCTAGTTCCTCAAGCCCATTTATGGCCTCTTTAGTCATCCTTGAACCTTTGATGAAGATCCCTACAAGTTGAGAAAGTATTTGTTTGTTCATAGATACCTATGTTCACATATAGATTTGTTTCTTATTTATAATTGCTAGAGGAACCAGAGGCAACTACTCTGAGTGTCTGTGGAAATCTTTTATGTCCAGCATGACAGGTGAATATCCATCCTCAAGTTTCTCATTTTGTTTAACCGGAGAAGTGTATAGGCATCACTGGCATCATGGTTTGAGTAGGTTTCACCTCCGATCAATGATTTTCAACCATTTGGTTCATTTGACACAGTTTCTTTTCCCTGTCGATTTCTGAAACTCTGTTTTTTAAAGGTGAAATTCTGTGTGAAACTCAGGTGACTTTATTTTAACTCTTCAGAAAAGAAAAAAATTAGTTGGTATATGAAGAACAGTCTCAGAATCGTCTCTCAGTAGGGAAGCTATTTTAAGGTTTGTTTACTCCTGTCAGCTGTTGAAAAAGAGCCTGTTAACTTTGCTGGGATCAAGAGTGACATTTTGCCTCCCCTATGTCGGTTTTCAGAAAGCTCCATGCTAAAAGGTATGGGTGCAGTAGATCATATGTATCTCTTTGGTGAGGAAGGAAAGGGAAAGGAACAAGTCACCATAATCCTTTATTATTATTGGATGGGGACAGAACAGCCCTTCTCTTCATTGCTAACCTTCTTTTTACCTTTAATCATGATTAAGATGTGACAAACATGTTTGTTGGTTGTTTGGTTCTCCAGGTGGTAAGCTTTACAAGTTTGTGGAAGAACCGAATGGGTGTGCATTCAAGCAATGCCTGGACTCAAATATGGAATGACAACTCTTAGTGTTTTTATAACTTTTATTAGGTAATGACCTATTTTGATAAGCTGATGGATACTTGAGACACCCCCCCCCATAGAGAAAATAAATGTATGTATGCACATATTTACACATAATTTATAAGATTTCATCACTCACCCTAGTTCCTCAAGCCCCAAGCCCATTTATGGCCTCTTTAGTGAACCTTTGATGAAGATCCCTACAAGTTGAGAAAGTCAATAGTATTTGTTTGTTCATAGATACCTATGTTCACATATAGATTTGTTTCTTATTTATAATTGCTAGAGGAACCAGAGGCAACTACTCTGAGAAAATGCTTCATATTTTTTTCTTGTTTTGCTGAGAATTTGTTTGAAAATTCTTCCTGTATTAAGATTCATCTATCTGTGGGACTTCCTGTCCTACTCATACTAATTATGTCTCATGAGTAGTGTTTCTACTAAATGGATTCTGCTTCTCTCTTTAAATTGAATGAATGAATCATTTCTTAGAAGTCTTAGCTTTATTTGTATTTGGGAAACTTGATTCTTAGAAGCAAGATTACATCACATTTTTAAGTTTGGGTTTTCCCTTCCGTTCTTGCTGACCGGTTCCCACGGGCAGTGTGAGTTGAAGGGACAGTTTGTATCCTGCGAGCTTTGCACTAAAGCCTCTTTATCTTAGAATTGAGTTGCCATTTGTTCAGTTAATGTTGTTTTGGACAAAAGATGTGCTTGAAAGATTGAAAACTTATTTTTGGCAGCTGCCTTGGAAAAGAAGGACTCTGGTGCTAGGATCTAGGAACTTCTGCCTCATTTCTAATCACATCCCCTCATGCCAAGGCGGGCCTGTCTCCTCCTATTTGATTTTGGAGAAATGCATAGACTAGATGCATAGTCTTTTGGAAACATTACTTTAAATGAACATTTTGGTTTTCTTTTATTCAAAGAGTGCCATGAAATTCAGAAGCTAATGAGAAACGGCAGCTACAATGCCCAGACTTATTGTTTGTCCAAGTTGTTTAAATTTATTTCTTTTAAGTAATGTCAGATGGGAAGGCTGCCTGTATTAATTGGGTTCTCATCCAAGCCCATTACGTTCATAACTTTTTTTTTAAATGTGATAAATATGTTAAATTACTTAGTGGATATACTTAGAGGAACTTGAATTTCAAAGATCAAAGGTAACAGGATCAAATTTAACTTTAAAATATGCACATAAAAGTTTCTCACTTTTACCCAAAACATGTCTATAATATTTTATGTTAAATTGTTTAATTTGGACTCTTTATCAATACCAGCTCTTCCTGAGACTTTTACACTATTGGAACATCCTAGACTTGATTTTTTTCTTTCCATGTAACTACATAGTTTTCCAAGAAATTAAAGTAAAAGTAAGAAAATTTTGATGTGTGAAGTAGTAATTTATTAGCATTAAGGGCATTATTTATTTGTCTTGTATGCAGTGTCAGAGAAAAGTCGTTGTTGAAGATCGCACTGAGATTGGAAGAATATAGCATTGTTCTCAACTGGAGATAATGTTCCCCACACCCCCCAGGGGACATGAGGCATTGTCTGGGGTCATATTTGGTTGTCCTTACTGTGAGCAATGGAATGCTACTAACATCTAATGGGTTGTGGCCAGAGATGCTGCTAAACATCCCAGTTCATAGGACAGCCTCCATGGCAAAGAATTATCCTGCCTAAAATGTCACTGTTATGAGACTCTGGATTAGAGAAAGTAGTATGTTTTGTAGAATCGAGCCTTCCTTTACATGTGTAGCATCATTTCAAGTACATTTGGATAATGAGGACTCGTTGCTTGAGACGTTCCAATCCCCTGTGGTTTTTAGAGGGGAAATATACCTTGTGTTATGGGAAGAGCATCCTGCTTTTTGTAGATTCCTTTTGAAATAAAGTCACGACATTGAGTATTTCATCAGCTGCCTCAGTGCTTCAGCTCTGCAGGTGGAATTTTAAACATATGCCCCACAAGAATTTGGATCTGCTCCCTGAGGGTAAATTGCAACAAACCCAATTTTGTAAGTTTTGCTGCTTCCCAGGAATTCTTTGAGGTCATCTACAGCTTTGTACACATCCAGAAATTAGACCTCTCCACATTTTCCTGGCCGAAATCCTAGACTTGGTCTTGTAGTTCCTACACTTAAAAACATCCAGTCTAATAGAAAAATAAATGTCCTTGTAAAAACAAAACCAAAGCCCTTCAATAGCCAGCATTCTTTACAGCTCAGTTAAAGTTAGGAAAGAAAATCAGAATCAGATTACAATGCCATGCCTAGGAGACTAGACCCGATTTGGATCCTCAGATGTCCTCATCTCCTATTATTCAGCTTTATTCCTTGCCTAGCAACAGTTTTTTCTTGAGTGCTGGGTTATGGAAGGTAAACTGGAAGGACAGAGTCCCTGCCCTTAAGGTATTTACAGTTTAGTCACAACACAGAAATTGAAAAAGCAATCACCTAAATAGCTGTGTAATATCAGTTGTGATATAGTCTCTGAAGGGGAGGGACGTTTTGTCACAAGCTGGAAGAGCTCTATGGAGACAGATGTTTATTAAAATATGAGATACTCATTAAGCAATATTTATTAAGATGGAAGAGATGAATTGGAGCCTGTCTGTTGAACAGGGATATGCAGAGGCCCTGAGGTAGGTGCTACTTGGTAAGTTTAGAGAGTAAAGAGAGATCAGTGGGGATTTTGGTAGGCAGAATAATGCCCTCTCCCAAATGTCCGCCCTTTAGTCCCTGAAACCTGTGAATATATTACTTTATTGACAAAACAGACTTTGCAGATGTGATTCAACATTCTTAAAGTCAAAGGAGGAAGATATTCTATTGATGTAAACAGTAGCATCAGAGTATTCTGCTCAAGTTCTTCCATGGCTACTAAACTTTGTGTTATCTATCTAATCACAGTTATTTAAGACAGTTTCTATTCTATCCTAAATGTTCTCCCTATTCCATACTCATTCCCTGTTCTGTGATAGGTAACTTAAATAAATGTTCATGTAACACTAATAGGGATTGAATCATGCAGTGTTTCCACTAATAACTGAAGTTGGAGTTAATGCAAAGAGAAATCTCTAGGTAAAACCTCTGAGAAGTCCATTAAAGTGCAGGTTCATTGCATGCTCGTTGTCTAAGGTAATTAAAATCTTGTTTATTACAATAACAGATCGCAGGAGTTGTTGATTCACACTTACTCGTGCTTTATGAGTTGGTCTTCAATAAGCTTAAATGATCCAAATTGATTGTGTGTGCCCTTTCCAGTGAAACTCACAGCTGGTTCATTTCAGCTCTGGTTAGAGCATCTTAGCAAGTGAATAGAGACAAAGACATTTTCCCTGATATATACCACGTACAGATTACCATATGGTACAGGTCTATAATCTTGTAGCTGAAACCCTTGAGGCCAGATGTTTTAGAATTCAGAATCTCTTTTTTGGAAAGGTATTATGTGCATGTGTCATATTTATTACAGAAGACATGTAATAGGATCTAGGACTATACCACTTGAATATGTTAATATTTCTGCAGCATGCAAATGAACATTCACACTAAGTAAGAAATACCAATATTCTAAATAGCTTTGCATCCCTTCACATCAGGTTTCACCACCAAATTACTTTTTGCACCAATATCATAAATAACGACAATAACAAAACACCTTTGGTCTTAGAAGCTTTTTAGATTTCACAATCACTGATAAAGGATTTATGGACCTGTGTTTTAAAAACTGGTTCCACAGCACGGCATCACTGACTTATGTCCCAAAGAGCAAGGGTGAGTTACAACCATGACACAAGCATATTGATTTACTTGTCTACATGATATGCTGGATATATCCAGGTGCCTTTACGTATATCTTCCTCCCTGCTTTATTGTGGTGTTATACAAAATTCTTAGTCAAAATCAAAGTTTGCTCAGGGACAAGAAGTTGCTAGTCTTAGGCTGATCTCGTTCTGTGATTCATTTCCATTTTAACCTTCATCTTAGCTCTGCAGTTACAGTCAGTATCCATGTCTTCGAGTATGTTATCTTGACCTCCTCCTGTATTCTCCCTGCCTACCCAGTTCCTATCTTCTTGCCTAGAGTAATAATTTGCCTTTCCTTTTGTGAAATGGATCTTTGTTCTTCCCATGCTTCTGTTAACATTCTGGTTAGATGGTTATCTTGCATTGGACTCCTAGGTTGTGGCCCAAGTGACTTGCATCTGCTTTCCTTCTCCCAGGTTGAATTCATGCACTGTGACTCACACAAAAGTGTCACACAGTGTCACCGTCTGCACACTCATGCCACCATGGCAAGCTACTACAGAAATCACATGTGAATCAATTCAGCCAGAGACTGGACCTCTATCCGCATTGAACCCTGGTTTCGGTGGCTTGATATTCTGAGCATGGACTAAGTGTTCTGTTCGGCTAGCATTCCTTTATATATACCTTCTTTAATGCTCAAAATAAATTTAGACATATGAAATTCCATCTCAGAGATTTCTTTTGTACATTGGTCTGCTAAAGGCTTGTAAGAGTCTTCCGTTGAGGAAATCTATTTAACTCAGATTTTTCCAAGCTAAAATGATCACTTTCTCTCTCCTAGTTTAATGTAAGTTAGTAATATCAGTCTTTTGGAAATGAGGCTTATAACTTTCTTTTCCTTTAGTCCATATTCCTTAGAAATGGAGTCCTGTTCAATTAAATGTTTTCAGAGGACACCGATGATGTTTTGGATTTTCGTTACCTTGAAAATTATGAAACCAAATTGGCTTGTTCACAAAACAATTGTTTAGTGTCTTTTGGAACTTGATGCTATCTTGCTTTGTCATTAGAGAGAATTATCGTTAAAGAGAACAATCATTGAAGGGAGTTTGAGCACTTTCTATTAAAAATAACTTTTGCAGTATTATACATTTTATTTTGCTCTGCCTTGTCCTTTACTTAAATTCCTGGACTTGTTACAGGTTCTCTTAAACACTGATTTGTTCATAGAGGGACCATTATCAATGGAGCTCAAGACAGTGTCTGTTTTCCTTGTCCTGCCCTCTCATGGAACACTGGAAGTGATAAAGAGATTGCTCTGCAGCTATCTGGTGTTTGCTATTCTGTGGTGTAGTCAGTCGTGTTTACCTCTGTAGTGACGACCATCAAATGGCAAGGGAATTGGTTGAAATTTAATTAATGACTTTATCGAAATAAAGATTCCGTTTTAGAGCAGGATGTTTCATCCTTTACTAGTGAAATATTTAATTTCCATCTGGCTGATCTTTTTTATGTGTATGTCCTATGTTAAGAAGAACATTTAAGGAGTCCCTGGTACTTAGAGTAGGCTTGGTGGAGAAGTTAATGCTTGGTTGTACAAAGCTGGAGAACAGGTTTTGTGAGGTAAAAGCAACTTTGGTCCCTGGTGTGGTAAATCTCTGTGATTTCTGACAGTCCTCATCACGCACAGTCATCCTTAGATGTGAACTTGACACAGTGCTGTTTGCTGGTGTGTCACCGACACGTGGCATGCTAACTGATTGAATCATACTGAGAATTACAGACAAACAAATAATGCTTTCTAAAATGAAACTCAGTTAAATTGGGGATATTCTCAACATAGAAACTTGATGACTCCAGGGTCCCTCAGACAACCAAAGGGAAGGCTTAAGGTGGCATGGATGGTGTTGCAGTAGTACTGGTGGTCGTAAGTGTCATGAGAATACTATAGATACCATTTAATAAGCATTACCTGTGTCAGGAACGTTCCAGATGTTACCTCATTTAATTTTCTTACCAGCCTTATGAGAGAGGTACACGTCTTAAAATGGAACAGCTGAGCTTCTGGGAAGGTAATTGGCTTGGCTGAGGTTTCCTGTTAGTACTCCGGAATTTAGGCTCCAATGTCTCCAAAACCTGGACCAGCATTCTTTTTGTTTGATGTCATTTCATTGTTTTTCTTGTCATCGCTTTAAGTTGCTTTAGAATCACTAATGCGTTGGAAATAATTACATTGGAATCTTAACTGCTATTTATTGTAGAAAAGAAAAAAAAAAAAACTGGGTTTCAATTGTTTGGAGTTGATTGAACCAGTAGTAAAACATACAAAGAGGAGAGGGGAAGAGAATAGAAAGTGCTATCAGCTCTTTGCCTAGAAATATCTGTAGAAAATGCTACATATTTATCTGGATTGACTACTGCAGTCTATTTTTAATCACATAGACCAACACTGATAAAAAATACAATGTGAGCCATATGTTGTAATTAAAATTTTTTGGTGGCCACATTAAAAGCGATAAAAAGAAACAAATGATTTTATTTGATAATAATAATTTATTTCATATAATTTATATAATAATTGTTATAAAATCAATGAAAATTTAATTGAGTTTAATAATCTATACCCTAATACACAGAAATATTACTGTTTAGACGTGTAGTCAATATCATCACTTATTACTGAGCTATTTCACATTTTTTATAGTATTTTTGAACCTCTGGTGTATGTTTCCAACTTACAGCATATTGTGATTCCTACTGGACACATTGTGAATGCTCAATAGCTATGCAGCCCATGGCTACTGCACTGACATATGAAGACTTAGGGGTTCCAGACCACACCCAAAGAATTTAGAGAATAAACTCACCAAAAGACTAACATTCTGTGGGAGGAATTCTTGTGCTGACTTTGTAGTAATTGTCACACTTTTCTCATTCAATGAAGAAATATGTAGAGTAGTTCAGTTTTGACATGGTTGTTGAAAAGCCTTCACCTAGATGTGGTATAGGTTTTAGTCTTTATAAGCTTTAAGGTTTTCTTATTTATTTGTTTGTTTGTTTGTTTGTTTGCCATTTGTTCCTGGGCTTTGAACAGTATTCTTCTCAGAATCCATTTCCAAGCTGAGAAACTCATAAAGATGGCTAGAGAACTCTTTGTGCACTGAAGGTGGAGACCTGGGGCGAGCAGATCATGTGTATTGTCAGTTCAAGTCAAGGGGATTTATTATGGGCATATGGCTCAGGAACGCACGAGCCCCTCCCCCACATTTTTTTGGTCCTGTCAAAATTTGAGCAGGAAGGTTTCAAGCCATTTTAAATCTAAAGACTTTAGCAAGTTCTTTAGTGTCAACGTCACTCAAAAAGGACAGTCAGAAAGATTTATAAGGAATAGAAAGGAGTCAAGATTGAACGAAAGTCTATTTCCTCTCTCCCCTTTAAGTCCCCGCATAGAATGTCATTGTGTCCCCTATTAATGGAATGGAATGGAAGAAATTGCTAAAGCATCCCTCTTCGGATTGCATGGCCTGACACTGTGTTGAGCACAGATATTGCTCTGGGTACATTTACTGTGATATACAGAAACCAGCTGGGCAAATTCACCAAAACCCTATTTTATTTAAAAATATAAATTTCATCTCTTGTATGTTTGAGGATGTCTTAGAAGACAGGGCTTTAAAACTTAGGTTAATACATGAAAGATATCTGGGTTAATAGTAAAATAACTTCTAAATCCCAGCTCTTACTGTTCAGGTAGAGCTATGATTTCTGAATCTCCCTATTAAAACCTTTACTGCACTGATTTATAAAGTTTAGTATTTCAGAGAATCTTTTTAGTTAATGCCTCAGTGTTCACCCTAAGACGAGAGGAAACAAAATTTGTTCCGTGTTTTTCTGACATTTGTCAGCCTGCCTTTGAATTTGTTTCTCAATCCCTCCTTCATTCTCCTTTTTTTTTTTTTAACCACTTTATTTATTTATATTTAGTTATTGGCAGTGTACATGTGGGCTGAAATATAACCATACATAGTCAGCCCCTTAGAAAAATATGCTCCTGGTATATTTTCTGGATTCTTGTTAGTCAGTTTAAATGCTCTACATAAAAAAGAGATGTATGGTCAGATATATTTAGGAAATGATGCATAATATGTCATCCTCTTATAGCTTGATAATGGGCTAACAGTAAAATTCTTGAGAAATATTCTAGTACAGATACCTGCTTAATTTTCACTTATCCAGGAATCTCCCAAACTCCACTGGCCATGGAACTCTTTTTATTTGTATATCCTGAGAGACTAATGATGAGGAGAATATGCAAGGGAAATGCTACCCCAAGTAGTTCAAGACAGAGCCCTTCTTCATGTCCTAACGCTATATAAAATATTTAAATTACTTTGTTACACTGATCTCCAATTTCTAAATTATCAACAGTATTTGCTCATTCAGTTGATAAAAGAGCCTTCTCTGTGTGGGGCACAAAGTGCCCTGGCCTCAAAGGGCTTTTATTTCAGCGAGTGTTAAGTCCCTGGGGCAGAGACTGGCTTGGCCTGTTAGAGCAAGCAAGGGGCCAGAGTGATAGGAATGCAGTTAGCAAAGCAGTCAAGGTTCTGCTGATATGAGGCCTTGTGGACCATGGGAAGTTCTGTGGCTTTTACTTCAGTGGGAAATTGGAAGCCCTTTTCCAGCAGAGGAATGACATTATCTGGCTTATATTTTAGAAAGATCTCTCTCAGCAGAGGAGTGACATTATCTGGCTTATATTTTAGAAAGATCTCTCTGGCTGCACTTAGCACCTGTGGACAATGAAGTCAGAAAATGTAATATTTCAAAAGAAATGATGGTGGCTGGGGGCCAGAGATGGCCACAGTGAGAAGAGGTTGAATTCTGATTGTGCGTGCTGATCAAGGGAGATATGATAGTAACATTATCGAAGGTGCTAAAGTTTGTATTTCTTCATTTAAAAAAAGAGCAAAATGAGGAGAGGAAATTATAGAAAACTGACCAATCTGTAATATTTTATAGCATTTAATTCATTTTTTATATTCCTATTAAATATGTATTTATATATAATATAATATTCAGAATTTATTTGTGTAATATACATTACCGATTTTCATTACATAATATGTTATACACAGAAGAAGAATGTAACACAGCAAAGTGACTAAACATAATGCTAATGAAACAAACTCCCTTGTCAAAGGCTTAATTTGAGTTAATATATGTAGAGTGCTTTGAGCAGGACCTGGCATATTCTAAGTTTATCAGTGTTAGCCATTAGTTTTATGTCTGTATTCGCTCGTTATGTTAGGCAGCAGATCTTCAATTCATCCATTTCTTTTCTTTTCCACTATTTGCACTCTGTTTCAAGCCAATCATCATCACTGTAGACTCCTAAAACATTTCTCTTGCCCCCACAATCCGCTTCTTATCCAGGAACCAAAGTTTTCTTTTAAATATGTGAATTGCATTATATTTTTCCTTTGCTTGAAATTTTCCGTGGTTTTCCAGTCCCATGCTGAGTAGATTCAGAGATCCCACCTTGCCCTACAAAGCCCTCCTTGATCTGGCTCCTAACTCCACCACTACCCATGTTCCCCACCTTGTTTTCACTGGCTGTTTCCTCCGTCCGGAATGTTGTCTCCCTGATTATTCCTTCTTGTGGCTCATTCCATTCAAGTCCTACCCATTATATCATTGCATGCTCTCTTCCTTTGCAACTCAGTTACTTTCCTTTTATCACTCAGTTTCATTTTCATCTTAGCACCCATCACTTTTTGAGATGACTTATTGATTTGTTTACTTGTTTGTTAACTCACCTCCTTCTCCCATACACATACACTGCATGTAAGCTTCTGGAGGAGAGAGGGGTCTGTCTGTCTTGTTCACTGCTGAGTCTTGGCTGCTGATAGATACAGTCCCAGAAAAGGGTAAGCAGTAATGCGTATTAAAAACTAACATTCTCGTATTCTGTCTTCATCTCATTTGTTGTCTCAGTGGTTTAAAAGATGAGAAACTCCAATCCCTGAGAATGAAAAGTTGTAATTCACTCATAAAAGGGATGTTTAAAGAAGCAAATCCTCCTCTAAAACTACGTCTCGTATTAAGGATGTGAAAGACCCAAATAAATTAGTTACTCCCAAATAAACACATTCATCCTGTTGCCTCATGCTGTGAGGCTGAGGGTTAGTCATGCAGCTCACAAAATGATCCTTTTAAGATCTGTTCTTCCAGAGTGTAGCTTATATTAACAACCATTATATCTACATATCAAGCCAGATTGTTCCAATTAGTCAATGAAGTCCAGGTTTTTGAGAGCCGTTAATATGTACACAAACAATTACTTTAGCAGAGTTAAAAGGCGTGCCTTTGGGAATTTTAGATTGAGATTATCAGTTTCGTTCATGTGCTAAGGCAGTAGCCCTGCTAATTGCGTGCTGCATTTCTCTGAAGTTTCATTCACTAGAAGATTCTCCAGTTCCCGTACACAAAGAGTAATGGAGTTGCCAGGTTCTTCTCCTGTGCCCCACCCTCACTCCATTCCAGACAGTGCCTTCCTCAGTATTTATTGAGAACTGGGCATTGTGATACACATTTGGAATTTCCTAGTGAACAAGACAAATAAGCTTCTTGACTTCATGGCACCTAAGAGGCCAGCAAAGTGAATCATAATCAGAATTTACATAAAAATCAAGTGGGCAAATTTTTTTTTTTATTTCCCAAAACCAAATTCAAGTAATTTTCACTCATTCCTTAATACTGGTAAAAATGAAAGAACAAAACAGAACAAAAACCCTCTATTGATATTTTTTCCCATATTCAAATGAAATGCAGTGTATCCTTAACGTGAACACCATGCCTCTCCGCTCTGCTCATTCTCACTATTTCCTTTCCAGAGTTTACTAGAATATCATGATATAAGTAGGAAGTAGATTTGGAGTCGAATAATAGATGATTGTAGACTCTGTGGGTATTTCCCCACTCTGTCCAGGAGACCAGTATCTTTGAATGATTGAGGGCCACCAAATCAATCTCAGAAGTGCCTGAAACCCCAGCATTTGAGTTCAGGTATTGCTGCCTCTTCAAATGCTAATATAAGGGAAGGAGTAAAAAAAAAAAAAATAGTTTCCTCTTTATATTAAACACATTAATAATACTCCTCAGATCCTGCCCCAGTGGTAGCAAGCAAAGAGTAGGGCATCACTTGGAATGAGATGCGTAGGAGGCAAACTCTGAGAGGACTCAGAGTAGATATGGCTGGCTGAGACACTTCCCAGGGAAGAAAGAAGGCTGAGATATGGTGAAGGCAGGTTTGGACTTGAGAGAGGGACTTTAGATTTAGAGGGAACACTGGTTTTGTCATTGGTAGGTGAGTCCGCCTTATCTGGAAAGCAGATGATTGGAGTGAACAGTGGTGTGCAGATAGAGTTTGATATTTTCGAAGGGATTCTTGTAGAAGAAGGAATCAGCTTAGTCTTTGGAGGCCCAGAATGGAACGAGGACCTACAGAAGCAGACTCTAAACAAACTGGTTACAACTCGGGGCAAAGCACTGAGGCCAGCAGCAGATGATTACCAGAAGCTCATCTCTTTCACATAATTCAGAGGAGATTTTTCAAAATCTCCTTCCCTCAGTCCCTCTGGGGACCTCCTGAATCAGGTGTCAAGAGATAAATGTGATATTCCCCCATAGTTCTATCAGAAACAACTCCTGGTATAACAATAATAGAACTTAAAGTGCTCTACAAATATTGTGTCTTTTCATAATCACTTATTAAAAACATCTTTTTGTGAAAACAGCAGTTAATAACCAGTGTCTCTATTTTTCTGAGGTAAGGATCATCCTGATAGAAATCTCAGTAGAACCTGAAGTTGTCTTGGTAGAAATCATCTAAGGAGCCTGGAGTCTGAGTTTCAGTGCCACTTTCTGCTGATCTATTTTCTTCTAGTGTTTGGCAGCGGGCAGGGCAAGATAAAATTATAGTCAGTGTCAAAGTGAATATGATCATAGCCTGCTTTATCACTTCACATATTATGAATATTTTCCATAGTTTGAAATATTCTTCACTTTCAAAAATGAAATCTAATTTTTTTACTTGTTCCTTGCTGCATTCTATAAACTTTGCATAGTAAATGCATTTTACTTTAAGATTAGGGAAGAAATAACAGAACAATGGGTCTAATTTAATGTCATATCTGAGACCTTCTTTTTTCTAAGCAGAAACAAGTACAAAGGCAGCATATGAAAGCATAAAATTTTTTTTCTCAAAATGCAAATGGTTTCATAGTCTTTTGATTATCAAAGTAATATATGTTCATTATAAAATAAGTCAATACATGAGCTAAGAAGTATGTATTTTTCCTGCAAACACTCCTTACAAATGCCAGTTTGCTGCATATAGTTTTACAGGCTCATTTCCACTTAGAGGATGGAAGACTTCCACTGTCAGTAAGTAATTATCTACATCATGATGTTTAAATGCTGCATAGCTCAGGCTTGAAGCCAGATTACTGAGGTTCAAATTTCATTATTAGCTATGAGACTCTGGACAGCAATATAACCTGTTACTTTCTCTGTAAAGTGGTATTTAATACTAATATCTATCTGATGAGGGTTTTTGAAGGAATTAAAAGTATAATATTAAAAGCACCTAGTTTAGTATCACATAGTAGGTAATCCGTAATTTTTTTGCTTCTCTTCATGGTATAGATGTGACAGCTTATTTTGGCAATTCCTTGTTCATGGCCATTTGGGCTCTTTCTGTTTTTCCCTGTTATAAACATCGCAGCTGTGAATAGTATAGATTTGGGATAAACTTAGGTTCTCTAGGGATCAGCCATGTGACATGAAAGTGAAATGTAGGAATTATCTAAAATACTATTGTTGACATTTGGAAATATAAGCCAACATTAGTTAGAACTTCTGGCTTTTTCAAAAGAAGCTGGAAATCTCTTAAAAAGCCAAAATCTCGGCCTTTATGTGTATACTACCCCCTTTCTGTAAAACATACTATTTGGTCTTCGCAACTTATTGGTGGGCTAGAATTGGTGATCAATTAGCCGGGATGTTTAATCTCAAAGCTAAAGTTATTTGTGTTAACAGCTCACTATGTTTGTCTTTACCTTCACGTATTAAGAATGTGCAAGATGCTATATGAAGTTAATTAGTTTGATATTATATGATAATATAATTGGGTGGTTTCATACATAAATTATGAAACTCTCTATAATAATACTAATTACTTTCCCCCACGATGATGCAGAGTTCCTAATATGGGACTAATAAACCTCTTGGAACTGCATGTGAAATTTCATATATTTAGGTGTCTTTTTATTTGGGATATTTAGTCCTTCATTCAGACTCGTGTTGCTTTCTGATAACTCCTTCCCTCACCCTTACCTTCCCAAATAGTAAAGAATCTGGAGAGAAAGGAACATTTTTTTTTCTATGGGACTAATTTAATGTCTTTTACTTCCAAACATACAGAATGTATAAAATTTACATGAAATCTTATTCATAACCTCGTCACGAGTCTCATGAATTTTCTAGAGTTTCGGAGCTCACAGTGAAGTGCCTGTTCTACCAGCACCGATGGGCAGAGACTGTAGCTGGCCCTCTCGTTTCCTTCTATAACCTCGGTGTCAAGCACAGAAGCTTAAACATTGTAGGTGACCTATTTAAACTTTTTTTTGCAAAATAGAAAAATGAATCCTCTGCTCTTTACTCGGTTAATTTAGACATAAGAGTCTTCCAGCTCAGGTTCACAAGAACGAGCTCACAAAATGTCTCTGTCTTTTATTCAAATCTGGCTCTGGTGTCAGCACCTGGCGTACCAGAGTCAGTATTGATGGGTATTTCGTTTTGACATACTGACTGGCAGGCGCAATGCTTGTCACCTTCCGTTGGCTCAGGAGAGGTTGGAAAGTTAAGCAGGTTTTACCCAACAGGCTTTGTTCAATTTAAGTAGATTACAGTGTGAACGATGGAGGTGGAGATCAGAACTGGCAGGGAGCTGGGATTTGAATAGGACCTTCAATTTATTTGACATATCTAATGTTCTTGTGAATGGGAATAGAACCCTGTTTTTTGGTGATGGGTAGAAAGATTGGCTCCAGAATTGATAGAGTCTTGGGTGGATTAGTAAATTGATTTGCTAAAAGCTAGAATGATATGCCTTTTGGGTCTGGTATTTACCCAGCAACAGCTTAAGATAAAAAACCTAATGAGACTAGCCTTTCAAAGGTATTTTTGGACATGAGCGATATGTGGCTTTTCTGTAGAACTATTAGTAATATAGAAAAAAAATGATTAGTAAAAATGGGTAATTAATTGCTTGGTGACATTGTTTATTTGAAGCCTTTTATTTTCTGGCTGTTTTTTTTTTTTTTAAACATGTTCTTCACCCTTCTTATTGCATGTTTATTAAATAATATGATAAATTCAAAACAAAACGAACTCATTACTTAGAGAGATGCTCCACTAATTAATTAAATTTAACCTCAAAGGCTGCAGTTTAACTGTATTACTACATATGTTGTGGTTAAATTACCTATTTTAAATAGTTTAACAAAACCAAAAAAAAAAAAAACCTGTTGTCTGTTCAATAAATTATACTTCTGTGTTATACTTACACATAACACTGAATCAACATCAGATATATAAATATATTAATAAGAAGATATTGAGGTTTTTATCTTTATAATCCTGACAAAAACATTGGGAAATCAGGATATTTCCTTGACTAAAGTTGAGCTTGATCAAAAACAGAATTATGATGACATTTGCCTCAACTGTCCATTAGCACTACTAATACAAATGTGTGCAGCCATTTGGAGATTTTGGCCAAATATCCCCGTCTCTTCCAGTTCTCTTTACCCCTTCTTGCTGGAATTTCTCCAGCCATTTTTCTTCTAAAGCTATTAGTAAGTGCTCCATCTGGTTTGGAATATTTCTTATTACTATGCATTTCTTCAAGTATTATTTTTAAATATGTATTTCTTCTCTCCCTCAATCTTATTTACTTCTGTTAAGTAATCAAACAAAAATAATTTTCAGGCAAAATTAACAAAAATGACTAAACTTTCTGAAATTTAAATGTATCTAAAATCCTCCCTTTTTTTACTGACATGGAAACCCAAAGAGACAGATTGTTCTGAGATGCCAGGGCCAGCATTGACAAAGCCAAATCTTGAATGTGAGGAGGTTAAAATCTACTTTCCTAGTCTAAGGTAAACGTTAGAAGAGGTACTGGTTGTTTTAGAATGTTGTAAACCCTGGATAAATGTAAGGTTTATCAAAAATACTAACAGGATTATGAGATAGTATGCAATAATCCTTCAGTAATAGTATTATTAACTATATTTCTGTTGGGGAATAATTGAGTCTTCAATGAAAGGCTTCTCTTAGGACATCGGGCTATTTTCTCAGACAGCAAGAGGTTCAGAGAAGTCTAACTTTGGTCATTGTTGGAAAGACAAATGAAATAGGGATGTTTTGAGAGTGTCTGCTTAAAGGTTACCAATCACTTTCATCCTTTTCCAAGTACTTTTTGCCCGAATTCGGTATGTACTTTAGTTTAATTCAACCTGGTGTTAGTAACGAATGCATTTCTTTTTCTATCAAGACTGTTACTGATTCCCCCACTTTTCCATGTAATTTATTTTGGCAATAGCTATAACAAAAGTTCACTACTTTATCTTTGTGGTGTTTTTGCCAGAAATAAAAAAGTAAATTACATATGTTTTTTTTTGTCTGTTCAATAAATTATACTTCTGTGTTATACTTACACATAACACTGAATCAACATCAGATATATAAATATATTAATAAGAAGATATTGAGGTTTTTATCTTTATAATCCTGACAAAAACATTGGGAAATCAGGATATTTCCTTGACTAAAGTTGAGCTTGATCAAAAACAGAATTATGATGACATTTGCCTCAACTGTCCATTAGCACTACTAATACAAATGTGTGCAGCCATTTGGAGATTTTGGCCAAATATCCCCGTCTCTTCCAGTTCTCTTTACCCCTTCTTGCTGGAATTTCTCCAGCCATTTTTCTTCTAAAGCTATTAGTAAGTGCTCCATCTGGTTTGGAATATTTCTTATTACTATGCATTTCTTCAAGTATTATTTTTAAATATGTATTTCTTCTCTCCCTCAATCTTATTTACTTCTGTTAAGTAATCAAACAAAAATAATTTTCAGGCAAAATTAACAAAAATGACTAAACTTTCTGAAATTTAAATGTATCTAAAATCCTCCCTTTTTTTACTGACATGGAAACCCAAAGAGACAGATTGTTCTGAGATGCCAGGGCCAGCATTGACAAAGCCAAATCTTGAATGTGAGGAGGTTAAAATCTACTTTCCTAGTCTAAGGTAAACGTTAGAAGAGGTACTGGTTGTTTTAGAACGTTGTAAACCCTGGATAAATGTAAGGTTTATCAAAAATACTAACAGGATTATGAGATAGTATGCAATAATCCTTCAGTAATAGTATTATTAACTATATTTCTGTTGGGGAATAATTGAGTCTTCAATGAAAGGCTTCTCTTAGGACATCGGGCTATTTTCTCAGACAGCAAGAGGTTCAGAGAAGTCTAACTTTGGTCATTGTTGGAAAGACAAATGAAATAGGGATGTTTTGAGAGTGTCTGCTTAAAGGTTACCAATCACTTTCATCCTTTTCCAAGTACTTTTTCCCCGAATTCGGTATGTACTTTAGTTTAATTCAACCTGGTGTTAGTAACGAATGCATTTCTTTTTCTATCAAGACTGTTACTGATTCCCCCACTTTTCCATGTAATTTATTTTGGCAATAGCTATAACAAAAGTTCACTACTTTATCTTTGTGGTGTTTTTGCCAGAAATAAAAAAGTAAATTACATATGTTTTTTTTTGATGCCAGAGAACTTCAAAAGAACATTTGGCTGTGTTACTATCATTGACCGTGTTCGATTTTCCATTCTATCAAACTTAGGTAGAGATGGAAAGGGTAGTAGACTCAAATTGGAGTTGATCTGAATTTCATTAGCCGTGTGTGGATTTTCCAGTTTATTTACTGACTTCTCTGTAAACTCTTTTTGGCCATTTTGCCACTTGTTACCGTACCTATCAGGTGAGTATTTGAAGAAAAGTAAAAAGTTTTGGACACAAGTATTTCTTCTCTAACTCCTAACATATTATCTGATAAAAATTGATCAATTAATGAATGAATTTAAACTCAGTAGATCTGATAAGTGCTTTAGACTTAAATTCATATTCCTGGATTTAGGATCATGAATAAGGCTTTGTTTTGTTTTTCAACATGAGACTTTCCAGTTTGCCAGTATCAGATAATGGGAAATTATTCCACAGTAATAATCTGTATTTAAGAGCAAGTTGTTATCTCTGTCATTTTAACCTAATGTATCTTCCTGGAGTGTGAAAATCATGCTTGTGACCCCAATTAGAATGAAGATGTTTATGTAATAAGCTGGAAGTTAAACCAGAAGGTTTTCATATGTGGGCAGTGAAGTCAGAGTTAGACACTAACAAGGAGTGGGATGAAGAACTAAAAATTTTTAATATGTGGTGTCTTAGCTGTCACTACCCACCTCTGTGCTTAGGAGAAGAACTTATTGTTAAAAAAAAATTATAGGTCTGAAAGCATATATATAGCAACACATGTTCTTGATACAGATGTACTAATGTTACTGTGGGGAACTTTGCTTTACTTTTGCTCTGGCATTTGAGAACTTAGTTTTGCAACCTTGGCAGAAGGGCTGGGAAAAACTCTGAGAATGTTTGGCATTTGTGTTCCTCTAGCTACAATTAATTTTTAGGAATTCTCAACTTAATATTATGAAAAACTGTTTTTCTAGTTTCTTGATACTATTTTGCCTTTATTACAGTAACCAAATTTTCATCTTTTTTTTTTTTGAATTAACATGACCTGATTTTAGGTTGTTAGGACTTCTAAAGGTATCTAAGATTTTGTTTTGTTGACAAATCTAAAATGTAACCATTGTGGAATAAATTTTTCCCTTTGAGTTTTTATCATCTGACTTCAATTATTCTAATGTTTTCTTTTTCTCCCCTTGAGTTAGTTACTACCTATTCTTAAAAATCACCAAGTTTCAGAATAACTCTCTCATACCAATGTGAAACTTACCAGTGTTGTAGCATAAAGACACAAAAACTAATCTAATTGGAAAAAGTTGCTGGGATGGGTTATGTAGTCTTTATGATGACCCGACCAATGTTTATCAGAGTTACAAGAGAAAACCTTGAGCGGTATCTTCCTCAAGTATTGGCCTTTAAAAGACAAAATCATTTTTATATTTTTCTTATATATTTCTAATCACGAGTTTTTCAAAAGATTAATAGAAATGACAGTACTTTATTGTCATGTTGTTTAAATGATTTCTTTTTTAATAAAGTGTATGCTATTAAAGAGAAAAATGATTTTGCAACCCATGCATTAAACTATGTGATGCCATCTCTCTTAAGACTTGGTGTTCATTGGTGTAAGTGAGGCTGGTTTATTTTTCAGTTACTAGCATCTCTGAATAACTAGCCATAATGGAATTGATCTCTTAGGCTGAAGCAGGTTTTATCACATACACAGGTTTGATGATGTCTGTATTAAACGCCGGTCTTTGGCTAATCTTAACTGTTCTTGGAGACAGAGGTTTCAGAAACTTCATGCTTTAAAAATTGAAAATGCAATATTTTTGGCATTAAAATTTTTTTACATTAACTGCTCCACGTTTTATACTTCCTAGACAAGTCCCTACATTGCGTGTATCTTGACATTTCTGTAGCTCATTAAAGTATTATGGTTACCATGGGCACCCACTTTGTTTCCACCTCAGAAGCACAAAAAATAATATGGTAAGTGCATAAGATTCAAATTCAAACATGTGTGCCTGGGGTTGAATGCCAGCCCCTTCACTCCCGTCTGCGTGAATTGGGCACGTAACTTTACTTCTGCAAGCCTCAATTTTCCCATCTTATAAATGGGAATGAAAACCTTACTTAGAAAATTGCCTAAAGCAAAACAAATATGTGTTGCTGGTACTTGTCAAGGTGCCTAAGATATGGGCAAAGAAATGGTAACAATTATTATTATCCTATCTGCTCTTATTATCCTTCTGAGTCAAAACAAGACTCATTCACGGTAATGATTTAGAGTCTCAGCCCAGGTGTTGTATTCTCTTGAGGAAAAAGGCCCCTTACTGTTTAAATTTATTCGTTTCCTTATTTTGTAGTGTCCTCCCCCACCATGGCTCTTTAATAGGTTAATTGGGCAATGAAGCTCATTATATTCATTCAAAATTGTTTCTCTGCAGAAGATTAAAAAATCAATATCAGGACAGAGAAGACCTGTCTTCTGGGCTGGAAGATCAAAGTGAGGGCAGGGAGGCTGTGTTCCATCCGGTGCCTTAGCTGTCTCCAGAGTAGTTCCCCTTAAACCGGCCTTCACTGCCTATACTTTATTCTGATTCTAGTCATAGAAGGTGACTGGCTGCTTCACTTCTACTTCAAAGCCACAGCATTCTTACATCACCCCCACCCCTCCCTGGAAAATGTAGTTTCCACCCAATGGGCTTGTGTCAGAGTAAATCAGCTCCTCAGACACCATTCAGCAGCCAGAGTCTTAGGTATGCAGGATCCTGGCTGTAAGCAAGTGTCTGTTTAAAAATAATTTGTCCCTTACCTGAAAAAGCCTCTACACCATGCTAAATCTAATTTCTCCAAGTATTCTCTAGTGCCGACTCATATTTTAAGCCAAGCAGCTGACAAAAATTTACCTGTAGGCTATCTGAATCAGATTTTAACCTAGTCAGAGGCCGTACCAAAGAAATAAACTTACTTCATGAGCGCAGATTTCCAAATCCATCAAAAAACATGCCCCACAGCCAAAGTGATTTTTATAAAAAGGATTTGCTAAATGATCATCCGGGAAATGTATGTGTTCATCTATAGGACAAGGCCAGGGCTTAGAAGAGAGGCACATTTTTGTGTTTCAGTAAGTAATTTTCCTTGTTATACTAAAAAATTACATCTCTTGTTGGAAATCTAGTTGGTGCCCAAATGCTCTGGGCAAGTGTTTGCAACTTGTGATTATTTATTCCCCAGATCTTTTTAGATGTGCTATGTGTGATTCAGCCCAGCCTGCATTTAAGGCTTGAAAAATGTTCTTTAGGATACTTTGGTATCACAGCATCCATTAATTACGGAAAAGATAAGATGGTGGTTTACTGGAAGTCAGAATCCGCATGCTTCTTTGTTCTGAAGAGGAGAGAAAAAGAGTCCTCTGTAGAAAGGAGAACCACTTTTAAAGGTACCCTATTAATATCCCGTTGAAAGATATGCATTATTTTTTAATATTATAAAGAGTTCTTTCAAAACGATTTTTCTGTGGTGACATCCACATTATACTGGAAAATATTCTTGTGTATCTGGCAACGACATACTAATTACTACCTATACATTTTTAATAGTTTAATCTGTCATATTCTAGGAAAGAAGTGATTCTGATTCCAAACAAAACTGAAATGCATGACCAAACACTTTATGAAATATGTGGTTTCATTAAATCTTGTTGTTAATTCAGTCAGAAGAAAATTGTTTAGTTCAAACAGAGGAACAGGGGTGTTGAGGTATTATGATTGCATTTCCAAATATGCACACACCTTACTATTCGTAGTCAAGTCTCACAGCCATGTTGTGTTATGTTGCCTGGTAGCCATCAAAAAAGGAAGTCATGGCACGATTTGAAAACAAAATGTTGTTATATACTGTAGCTTTGTTAGCTCATGGGTTGCATGGAACAGAAACCAACTCAAGTCAGCTTAAACATAAAAGGTTAGTTTCTTATAAAGATAGAGGAGTATCTCATGGAACTCAAGGGCACAAATGTGACTAGAAAGGGGCTGGAAAGTGTTCAGAAATCTTTTTCTCCCATCTTCAGTTTCTTTTTGTATCTTCGTGGTTTCTACTTTTGTATCTTCTGCTATACAGGTTCTCACAGTCAGAGTGATGCATTTTGGTTCCTGATGCTTATTGAGTTTTTAGATTATGGGTTGATCCCACCAGTCCTTTGAGCCTAATGCCAAAGACTCAGGAAAGAAGGATACTTGACGAGTCCAGTTGGGTCAGGTGCACTCTACCTAGTCCAGTTGCCTGGGGCCATGGTGTACAAAACATGGCAGATCTGGGCTTACTCTTACGATCCTCTGTGCGAGTGTTTCCAGAGAAATAGGGGCTGGCCGAGTCCTTAAAATGTTCCTTTTTTCATACAATAAGAGCTTGTTCATTTTTACCTCTGAAGGGCTATCTGCATCTCAAGAGTGATGGTGCTGCAAGAACTCTCTTGTGTTTATCTGGACATGGTTTAGCAAGCCTGACTACCCAGGTCTGAGTTAGAGTCCATTCATAGAAACTGCTTGTTACTTCATTCTCACGGATTCATCTCTCATCTTCGAAAGTTTCAGATTTACCTCCTAGAACAGAAGAGAAAGGTGTCTGTTATTTGAAGACGAGCTTATTATCAAAAGGTGACCAGAGGTGTCCTGGCAAGCCCTTAAAAATGGCTAAAACATTAAGTATTATTTATGAATAGCAGCATGTCCTCTGAAGGGAAGTCTGGGTTATTTATTTATTCATTCATTCATTCATTCATTCATTCATTCATTCATCTCTATTGGAAAGCTTACCATCTGGATGCTGTCCACATTTTAAAAACAAATAAATTAAAATCCAAGGCAAATTGGCTGCAATGTGGGTGACCTTCAAACTCCCTTTTTTCCCCAGCCAGCCAGTTCTTATTCTGATTGTGCTGAAAAGGGGCGGACAGAAAGGGGAAAATGCATACGCACAGATATATCTCCTCCTATTTATGTGGTGAGATCAGGTCTTCCTTCATAAGACCTTGCATTTACTTTAAACTTTATTATAGGCGATGATGAAATGTGAATTATGAATACCATGCAAGAGTAACGTTCCTAAAATAACACAGTGCATTTCCTTTTGCCTGGCCACCTTCCACCTGTCACAAGGCATTGTCCAATCTGATATTCCAACTTGCATTTTCTGGCTCTGGTCGAATGGCTTTATAAATTGCTTTTATGATTATCCTTATATTACTGTTAAAGGATATGGGTTTGATGAGTAAATATATTGTTTATAATTTGCCTCTATTATTTGTGTATTCTGAGTGACTCAAGGTTTAGGTTGCATGAGGCTTTTAGTGAAATCATATGTATCCAAATACAGGTTTAACTTTATGCAGATATGTATTCTACAAAAATATACAGTTCTATAAGGATGAAAATTTTTTTCTATGATTTTTAACTTAATTCACTTCTTACATTTATTTAAGTACATTTTGACACATTACCGAAAAAAGTTTATTACATTTTTTTGTTGTTACTGATATTTTATGGTAACCTAATGTTAACCTGTCAAAATCCTCATATATTTAGTTACTTGTAAAATCACTCTAATTGAAATATTGCTTTAGGGAATTATTAAAGGTAGGTAGGACATAGTATACATAAGACTAATAGGTATTTTTAATAAATGATACATTTATATAAATTAAGACTTTCAGTCTAGGGATTTATTGCAGAATTGTGGTTAAATCAGGATTAGTCAGCTTGAGCATGTTTCATAATTACGGGTAAAGGGAATCAAGCTTTTACTGGAAATACCATCATTGGTCAATCAGTTGACTTTCAAGTGAGTATCAAGGAGGCGTAGGTTTTGGAGTGCTGACGGATTCATAAATCATAAAACCAGTTTGTGATATGAGATGCACTCAGGAACAGTTAAAGAACAGCAAATAGTATGAAATGAATGTCGAGTTGCAGACAAATCCAAGGATAAGGCATGCATGTCTATAATGGGATTAATTATGTAAAAATATAAATAAGACAAGGAATGAACTGTGGGGCAGGAATTGAGATATTGATCCTCACTGCCTTTGTGACAGTCAACAAAGGGGTATTTACTTACCATATGCCAGTCTCTATATTAGGTGCATAAGGTAGAACTAGTATCCTAACTGCAGTAACAAGACAATAGGTGACCTATAGGCTACACTGAAAAAAAATGAGATGAGAGATTTAACCAGCCTATAAGTTCAGGGACTTTTCCTGAGAGGAGTTACACATTCTCTGAAACCTAAAGAATGCAGAAGAGTTGAATAGGAAAACCTGGGAAAAGCATGTTCCAAGGACAGGGAACAGCATGTCAAGGCCTAGAGTTTAGGGAGAGATGGCACATTTGAGGAAAAAGTTCAGGATAGCTAATGGTCAGAGTAAAAGCGTGGTAAGAGAAAAACAGCGATGTCGATGGGAAATGGCAAGGGTGAGTCTGGATTTTATCCTAAGGGAAATGAGATTCCTTTAAAGTGTTCTGAAGAAGGAGAGTGATGTGATCAGAGTTCTTTATTAGGCAGTGGACAATGGAATGAATTGAGGAGGCCTACAATCTGAGGTCACCTCCGGAGGTTCCTGCAGTAATACAAGTTTGTGATGATCTAATGTATCTAAATCTGACTGGAGGCAGGGGCCAGGGAGAGAAGTGGACAGTTGTGAGGGATACATTTTGGAAATGTGGTTGATAAGTCTTAACATTGGGTGTGGAGAAAAGATAGTCGATAAGGTTTTTGGTTTGCACAACTGGGTCCATGGTGATATCCCACTGAATTAGCGAGCCCAGACCAATGGACGGGGTGGGATGCATTCTATATTAGATATACAAGGGTATGTCCAGTGGGTGATGTCTAATAAAGCAATTGGTTAGATGGATCTACCAGTCAGGAGACAAGTCAGAACTGGAAATAAAGATTGGAGAGGCATAAGCATGCATGCCGAAATTCATGCCTTTGTGCTGATGAGAGTGACTAGGGACAGTTGAGTTGAGTGAGAATGGGTCATCCAGAGCTGGGAGTCACACTAGCCTTTAGGAGACACCTGGGGTCAGAGCGGCCTGCAGAGAAGGCTGAGGTGGAATAGCCAGAGAAGTCGAAGGAAACCCTGTGCTCACACACAGTAAGGGACACATTTGTCTTGAGAAATGCAGAAGCAGTCAGCAATGTCAGGCGTTCCCTCAAAATCACCTGAGGATAAGGGCTATGAGGGAAGTCAGCTGTAAGAAAGCTTATTGGTGACCTTTCCCCAATCAACTACTTTAGATTTACTATAGATTTAAATAGAAATAGCCAACATTCCATTTACCAAACAAATCTGAATACTGAGTATATCATTTATTATAGGAAATTCTGAAGTTTCCAGTAGCAAAATTGGCAACACCGATAGACCTTTTCTGGCCCAGGGAGGGATGATACCACTGAATTTTATGAAAGAGCATTTCAATTTTACAAAAGTATTGAAGGAAGGAGGGAAGCAACAAATCTGATTTAGTGAAGACATTTTCCTTGACAGCAGGATTTACTCCCGGGTTATAAATTCGCCATGATCGAAACTAAAATGCAGTGAAAGTTAAATTTCACCTATATCTCATTCAACACCTAACATGATTTAAATGACAAGATTTCAGAAGTGACATGTAGCCTTGGATCTAAATATATTTTTTATGGCTGGAAATTTTAATTTCAGATCAGTGAAAAATCATGATGCCTCTTCACGTGTAAGAGACTTAAAGGCTAGAGTGTTAGGCTGGGGCAGATGGTTTTGTCAGGCAGAACTATTAATGCTGAGGGGAATCAGATGGCAGAATTTGCACAGGCTTATCTATAAATTCGCTCCTGCGAGATAATATTGAAATGGTTGAATGACCGACCTAGTTCTAAGATAGAGACACGATAAGTTCATCTTGTTTTAATCTCATGTTGGATGTTCAATTTGCCTGTGACATGCTGGCCTAGGCATCCTAAATAGTATTACATGTGCATGCCCCAGCCCTGCCCTACCGTGTCAGCTGCATCTGCAGATACTCTTTCTCTTGTTCACTCTAGTTTCAGTGACCTTTTTCCTTCTAACAGCCTGGCCTCTTCCTGCGCCAGACCTATGGACCTGCTCTCCTGGCTTTTCTTACCTCAGAGCAGACTCCTCCCCTTTTTAAAAGTCTCAGTTCACATGTCACTTTTGGAGGAAGTCTTTTCTCTTACTTTCTTGCTGAGATCTAGCTAGTGTTCCTATTATTTACTCCCATTGTTTCTTGTACTTTTTTGAGTAAATGCAAAGTAGAGAGGGAGGGGGCCAGTGGGGAGAATTTGGTAACAACTGCCTTTACTCCTCAAGGTTTCCAGGGACCCTTCTTGTTAACTGATGTTTCGCATAGAGAAAATGAGAATACAAGTTAGTGTTTACTGAGTGCTCATTATGTATTGAGCATACGGATTATTTTTATTTTCACAGGAGCCCTATAATGACCGTATTATCTTCATGTACATTATATGAAGAAACTGAGGTACAAAGAGGTTAAGTCATCAGCCCCGGGTCACCCAGCTAGGAAGTGAACTGTGAGGTGTCACTGCAGTTCAGACCCTGGAGTTGCTTCCTTTTTGAGGTCTGATGGTGGGGACTTTTTGGAAGGTAGCTGCTCCAAGCTGTGTGCTGGGTCATTTGGTAGAATGCCTTTCAAGACCCTCTCTTGTAGATACACTTACTTAGCAGTAGATGTCCGTTAAGAGTCTTAACAGCTGGTGTAGATTTCTCAGTTGTGGTGGTGACTAGTCAAATAATTGAGCGAAAAAAATTATAACAGAACCAAGTCAGCACCCCCTCTTCTAAAACAAATTTTAAAAATGTCCATTCCAGCAGAAAAAAAACTGAATGATTTTAAAATAAATAAAATCAATGGCATGTCTTTGCTCGGTTTTCCAATGATTATCTGCAATGGACTTGGCCTCCACAGCAGCCCGTCACTGGAGGTGCTGGTTCAATAAATGTAATGGGAGCAACTCACTCTATTACTTTTAAATTAACTTAAGTCTGTGTGGCTGTCCTCATCCATGGCTCCTTCTTGGGGCCATGGACTGCTCCATATTGATTCAGGTGATGGATGAGAGTAGGAGACGTTCTGAGGCAGGACAAGAGCCTCACATTGTGGCCACCACTGAGCAAGTCCTTGGCCTCTGAGTAAGTTAGTACCACTAGATCGGTATAGCAAAACCCTGGGGTAAATTTAAAGTTGAAATCTGAACATCAAGGCTCTGCTTGGAGTTTGAAAATGGCAGTTGTCAGACTCTGCATTTGAAGACTTTTCTGCAAGTATAAGGCAAAGCTAAAATAGAGTGACATGGATTCCTGGTCATCAGGCAAGCCAGATATTTCTAAAAACCTTAGCAGTACCTGGAAACAGGATGGCAGCCCCTTCAAACACAAAGCTGATTGAAAAGGTTGCAGTTCAGCTCTCATGGCCTGAAAAATGGATGGGGTGGGCTGGGGTGAGAAGGTGTAAAGATTCTTCCAGGACATTTCAAAGTAATTGTAACAGTAATGCATTAAAGTGTCACTAGGGGAAATGATTAATTGAATTTGCCTTCATTTTTCTCATTTATTTGCTTGTGGTCCATTTTTCACTATCCTCTATTTAAAAAAAAAAATACAAGTAGTCCTTCTCTGCCCAGGCCCGAGCACTTTCTCTGAAGTCCTTTATTACTGCAAAGTGACATAAGTGAAACCTTGCCACTGACATTCATAGACTTATAATCCTACTCCTTCAATTGCTTTATTAATGCTTTGGCTTTCAGCATAAAAGCCAGCACATTGAAAACCATGGAAAATTTCTGATTATGACAATGACATTTATCATTCCCTAATTGAGGAGCTGTAGCTTCTAGGTGGAAAGTTGGAGGGTGCATCCAATGTGAAGCTCCTCGTTTGAGATGTGATCTTTGCTGAGGGTCGCTGTTCTCTTGGGCTCTGGTTAATACTTGAGCCTCACACAGTTTGTAGGTGCATGCCCAGCAATTGGTAGGAACACTGTTAATAATTTTTAACTCTAGATTTTATAGGTGAAAGATTGATGTCATATTAATTCAGTGATGTTGTCAACATATTATCAAGTGCTTTCTGTATGCCAGGCCCCGTTCTATGCACTTGGATGATATATCAGTGAATAGATAAAAATTCTTGTCATCATGGAACTTATTTTCTAGCAATGGGTAGGCAGACCAAGAAACATTATAAATTATCTTATGATATAAAGGTGAAAATTACTTGGGGGAAAAATAGAGTAGATTAAGGGAAATCAGGCTAGGGATTTGTTGGCGGTCAGGGTTACAGCTTTAATAGGCCTCATAAAGTGACATTTAAGCAAAGCCTTGAAGGAGGTGAGTCTGATGTGGAATATCCCACAACTCTTGCAGTGAAGTCCAGATTCGATGGTCAAAAAAGTTCATATTGCAGAAAAATAGGTTATGGGTTATAGGAAATTAAAAGTGCTTTTACTTTTTTCTTTCCGACTCTGAGTCCTGTGTCCTTCTCTCCACACCTTGGCATTATTTGGAGACAGTAGCCAGCCCTCCTGGCACTCCTCACTCTACTGGGAATTAGATTGAGTTAGAATTCGGAATGAGACATTTGCATGTGACGTTTACAGTTTGTCATGAAATCCATTCGAGGGTTAAACAAAAGAAGGGTGTTGACTTCAGGCAAGCTTTGCCTCATTTTTATTGGTGTTCAGTGTGATTCACTGACCTGATTCAGTTCTAATGGTTCACTTATATATGCAGCTTCTTGGGAACGAAAAAGATAAAAATGTCCCCAGAGCACTTTTACTGAGATTTTGGTCCGAAAAGAACAGTGTAAATAAACAGCAAGAAAAACAGTAGCTAAGGCAATGGGCTATGGAACAAGCCAGAAGACAAATGCTGGGTAATTTGTACCATCCTCTGATTAAATGGCCGTGAGCAAATCATCGGGCCTCCGGGGCACACTCAATTCCTCTTCGTTGTGGCTGTGGGATGCCACACGCAAGTGCATAGCTCTGCAGTCAGATAACTTGGGCTTAATTTGCCACTACTTCTCACCACACTCAGTACTATACTCATAGAGTTCCCTAATGTACAAGAGCTAGTAATAGTAATTATTTAATGATAATAATCTTTGAGTCATTACCTTATAACCTTATTAGAGAAGTGCTTTTTTTAATGTTCAGTTTACGGTTGTGGAAACCGAGGCCACAAGTGGGTTGCATAGCACACACAGCTAGTTAAGTGATGGCATCAGGGTGGGAACACAGGGCATGCAAGAATATATTCAATTATATCCAAATAAGCCCTTTATATTTCTATGATGGCTGATTATAGGGTCTATTGGATTTGTTTACCATCTCTAATCTACATCTCCTTGCCCACGTGCCCTCTCTACTTGGATGTCTCCTTCTCTAAAAACCCTGAGAGAGGTTATACCTGTTGATAAAATAGGTCACCTTGCCTGCCATAACTTGCTCAGTGTTTCTGGGAAACATTGCTGAATATTAACGCACTTACAGAAGGACTAGTTAGTACCTGGTTTTCCTTTGTGGACGCTAGCAATGTTTGGCAGAGTAGATGCTCAATAAGTACCTGTTGAATTCATCCAGAAATTTGTTCAGCAGTATTTATTGAGGACCTATTATATGCCAGGCATTGCTCCAGAACAGAGTTTCTCAAACTCAACACCACTGACATTTTAGGCTGGATAATTCTGTGGTGTGGGCATAGTCCTATGATTTGTAGGATGTTTCGTAGCATCCCTGGCCTCTCCTCATTAGATGCCACTAGTACCTCCCCTCTAAGGTTTGACAATCAGAAGTGTCTCCACACATTGCTGAATGTTTTTTGGGGTGGGAGGGGCCACCCCTATTTGAGAACCTTTGGTTGAGATGCTCGGGCTACACAGACCCACTCTGGTGTGCCAAAATTAAACTTCTCATTTCTAGTCAAATTTCTAAACCATCTAGAAGCTGTACAGCTATGACTCAATGTATTAGTCAGCTTGGGCTGCCATAACAAATTTCAAGAGACCAGATGGCTTAATCAACAGAAACTTATTTCTCACAGTTCTGGAGGCTGGGAAGTCCAAGGTCAAGGTTCTGACAAGGTGAGTTTCCTTCTGAGGCCTCTTCCCTTGGCTTCCAGTAGCAGCAATTTTGCCGTCTGCTCACATGACCTCTTTGTTGTTCACCTCTTTAAGCTTGCTCTCTCTCATAAGAGCACTTGAGAACTTCACCCTCATGGCATCACCTATTCCTAATTAATTCTCAAAGGCCCCATCTCCAAATGCCTTCTCATTGGTGGTTAGGACTTCAACATATGAATTTCGGGGGAGACACAAACATTCAGTCCATAATACTGAGCCTTGATATGTTAGAAGAATAAAGAAAGCATGAAGTCAAACAGACAAGCGTTCACGCATGTTCCAGCTTATCATTTGGACAAGTTTTTAAACTTTTCTTAGCCCAATTCCTCATCTGATAAATGAGAATAAAACTATTTGCCTCATAGGGTTTGTTTTGAAGATTAAATGAAATAATGTATCCTAAGTTGTATAATTTTTTACAAGAAGGGGATTTTTTTCTTGTCTCTCCGATAGTCTCTCCATGCATACCCTCACCTGGGTGACGCAGACCTACCTTCAAAGTCAGAAGAACATATTAAAATAAGTTTGTAGCACTTAGTATAATCTTTGCAGAGCATTTGATTAAATATATTATAATTTATCCAGTGAGTAATTATGCCTTATTTCTTAGTCACCAGAATTGTTACAGTTGAAATGAGGCTGAGGGTGTGTGTGTGTGTGTGTGTGTGTAGAGAGAGAGAAAGAGAAAGAGAGAGAAGAAAAAAGAGTAGAAGTGTTTATGTGTACTACTTAAGTAAAAAAAAAAAATTTTTTTTAAGTTAGTAAGAAACTTTTGGAAAGTGTGTTACCATATCTGGTAAGAATCAGTGTTTTCATGTAATGGAGAAAGAAATTTCTTTTCCTCTAATAAAATCGTGGAAACAAGATGAGTAATAACAACATGAAAACATAGAATATATTCCAAAGACTCTGGTTTTTGTCCCACATTTTCCTTCACTTAAGGCGAATTATGATCTTGTACACAAATTTGAACTTCAGATCCATTTTGGGGGCCAGATCTGAAGAGAGTCTATGTACAGTACTGTTATTTATCATCCTGAGGAATTAATTTCATAGATGATAGTTAAACAAATGCGGCTGTGTGTTAAACTGATTTCAGAATACGTTTGGGGTAATCAGTTACATAGGGACTCCTGCAGCTGATGAGCCTTAAATGCGCTGTGTAAAGATTCGATCTGCTGCCAACACAGCTGTAAATGCTTGGTGATTTTGCTTTGTAATAGTTAAGGCACTTGTCTTTTTCTCCCAGTGTTAGAGCAGCGCTAATCATTAAGTATGTTTAATAAAAAATAACTCTCAGCCTCTGAATGAGTCTATGTGTTAAATATTTTAAAAAGTTATTCTACTCAGTAAGACACTCTTGACATTAAATAGATTAAATAGGAAATTATTGGTTTCTGATGGTTTTCAGTATTAAGTATTTTTTATAGGTAGTTACTTTTTTATAGGTAGTTACTTGACAACCAGTTCCAAGTCTTTAATATTTAAAAAGTTGCTTTTATAGCTGCTTGGTGCATCTGTGTATAAAATATAATATGAGGATTGCCTCTAAATTGTAAAAGACTCCTCCTAATGAACATAAGAAGAAAGTGTTTTCATTTTCTAAGCATATTTATATTTCATACACCAAAGTGGATTCCAAGTTTCACAAATTGGAGACAGTTTCCCCCAAAATATCAGTTTTTAACGTCTTGTAAGATGCCAGGCACAGAGGCACAATTAAAGGAATATATTTATCTAGTATTGAGCACCTATGTGGAATGTGCTGTGGCTAATGATTAAGACATATAATCTTGTTTTCCATGAAGCTCTCCGAGACATTACAGATAAGTCAATCTGTCTTCACAGAGTTTATTTAAGGTTGCACATGGTTCTCATGAGTAGAGATTTAAAGTGGAACATAGAGTTGTGAAATACAGGAATTCAGACCTTGGCCAGTGACATCAGATCAAGCAGGATCCACACACCGATTTCTGCTTTGAGAGAGCTTCATCCTAGGCCTTTGCAGTGCATGTCTCTTAAAGCTAGGGTGTGCACTCTGCACATACAGCAATTTCGATAATTTTGCCAACTTTGATTGGGTGGCTTACCTAGTTAAAGCACTGAGGTTGCTATGCTGCCGGAGGCAGTCGTAGAGATTGGTGATGTTGGACAGATTAAGCTTTGAGGCCTGGCTCTGCCCAGTTTGCTGAGTGCATCTGAGTGAAGTCACTTACCCTCTCATTATGTCAGTCTCTTCCTCTGTAAACTGTGAATAACAATATCTGATTCTTGTCGTGGTTGTGAGAAGTAAATGAACTAATGCATATTAAAGCTCTCTGTGCAGCACGTACAATATATTAAATATTCATTAAATATTTACTATTTATTATTATTATGTACAATTGAATAGCAGAGTTAATTCTTAGGAGCAATGCTTTAGAGAAGGATTGATTTGGAGACTTAGAAGTCTCTTCAGATGCCAAACTTGATAAATCCAGAACACAGAATGTTGTTTCTTCTCTTGTAGCGCTTGAAGAACACCAGCATATTTCCCCATGTGTGAGTGGATTCGTGTCAGAAGGTTGAGATGATACCTCGTGAATTCTAGAAACATTAGACACTCAACCTGAAATTAACAAAGGATTGAGGATGTCCTTGGATTTCTTCCACTTTGTAATGCAGAGAAATTCTCCAAAATCTCTCTCTTCAGATAAAACCTACTGCCCCTTACTTGGAATATTCAGAATTCTGCTACAGTGCTTAGAAATCACCTTTTGGCCTTCATTTCTCCCTCAACCATCTCAAATTCTGGGAGATTCTCTTAGATTAAAGTGGTGAACTAAAAGGAACTTCTCGTTTCTGCCTGCAAAATCTTCCACTAGACCTTTGTGCCCAGCTATGTTGAAGGTGGTAATTGTTGCATGGTGATGATTGTGACTATTCTGATGGAGATGATGGTGATGATAATAGTAATGGTGATGGTGATGATGGTGATAGTGTTGACAATGGTGATGGTGATGAAGATATTGATGATGATGACTTCAATGATGATGATGCTGGGGATGATGGTGGTTCTAGTGGTGGTGGCGAATATGAGGATGATAGTTCTCTTATGTTGACTGTAACCATGTGATTGGCACAGTGCTAAGTACTTTGCCTGCATTATCTCATTTAACCCTCATAGCCTCTTCTTGCTTCTGTATCATCATCATTCCTCTTGAATGGACAGGGTTTAGTTTACCCAAGGCTTTAACCCAGTAAATGGTGAGCCGAGGCCAGAGCCCAGACCTGCATTAGCTCTTGACCACTTTATGTGCTGCCTCTCAGAGGGTCACTGAAGATCTGGCATGGCTGGCGTGCCAGTTATTCCTGGAACTCCTAGAATTTGGGTTAAACTCAGGAGCTTCCCCTCCAGTTTGGAGGCAGAGATTTAAACAGTATTTTTGGCCCTAACAAGGATCCTCCTACTGCCCAGGGATTGATGTGGAGTAAACTTGGGCTTTGAAGTTGGGATCCAAGCGACCATGTGCCTTCAGAACAAGACCCAGGGTGGTTTGCTGTCCGTGTTTTAAAGACATGATTTCTACAGAATGTTCTTCTTTTGCTGAAACACTTTCTATATTTAGCCTTTTTTGATCATCGGACAGTTATTCCAGGCCACATGCTTTCTTTCTGTATTACTGGTCCTTAAGCATGTTGTTTCTTTGCCTGAAACTTTCTTCCTATTGCTCCCCTACCTCATATGCCCAGTCTTTACTGTTAATTATCTCATCTTAATTGCTTTGTCTTACAAGTGTGTAGACCTCCAACTTCCTACTTCAGTACCTCTCCTAGGTGTAATTGTGGCAACTTCTTTCATAGCCTCTGTCACATTATGCTGGAAGTACTTGTTTTCTCTTGAGCTTCCTGAAGATGCTAACTCTTCCTGTAGAAGTTCATTCTTGTGTGCTCAGCATTTAGTACATGCCTTGGTACAAGATAAGTGCTCCATAACTATTAATTGCCTGCTCGAATGAATTCATGCCATGTTTGTACATCAGAACCATGTCAAGGAGCACAGAATAAGGAATTAGAGGTGTGAACTTTTATCTTTTGACCAATATCTTAAAAGAGTGGAATCTTTTACTTACATATAATTAACCATACTGTAGTAGAAATAAATATCCAATTGGAAAGTACTCTTTAGAATACACTTTTTTGTTGTTGAGCAACATGTGTCAAAGTGGTTGTTATGCTTGGTAGGGATAATCAGTTCATCAGTTGAAATGTTCATTTTTAACAGACAGAAGGCATGAGGAAAGGCAAAACTCATTTTCCCATTCTGTTTAATTTGATCTTATGAAATTATATCAACAAATATAAGGAAGCCCAATATGATTTTTCATTCGGCTTCTATATTTATTTTGTAGAATCAACTCTATAGATACACCTCCAGCATTTTGTCTTCCAAAATGCAATATTGTTTATTTTCATATTCTACTTTTTCTCTCCAGCAGCACACATCAAGACTTTTTAAATCAACGTTCAATTATCACCAAATGACTTTTCTGCCTTTTGCAGAATGGTTTTAATGTGATGGTGTTTATTTTATTAAAGAATTTTCATATCTGCCTTGGGATAATGCAATTAGAATTTTTCTCCTTATGCAATCACTTGGAATCCTTTGCATGACAGAATAAAGACAGAGAGCAGAGGAGGAAAAGTGGTTTTGTTTTATTTTTAAAGGGCAGTTAAGATATTGTCCTGTGTTTTAAAAGGTATTTTTTGTCCCTGTGTTTAAAATTTGGTAAAGGAAGGAACTGTATTATGTGCTTAGAATTTATAGCATCTTGATCAAGGTATAGAAGAACAAGCTTTAGTCATGGCTCATTTTTTCTTTTTTTTACTCTAAGTTTCTGCCAGTTTTATTATTGGGATCACGATGGCTTCTCTGGGCTTCAAAAAGAATAAAAGACCCAACCCCTGCCCAAGGAGTGGTGTAATTCAGTTAGAAAGAAAATACATGAAAGAGAAAACAAAATTGTCAGTGAAATGAAGATTTGAAATCTCCGTCAGAGGCCATTAGAAACCAGGGCAGCTTTTTCAAAAATTATAGTGGTTCAGTGTAGATGATTAATATGTATAAGGAGCTAGAAGCAACATAGAAGATTAAGGTGGAAATTTTCAGTTTTCTTGGATAAGGTATTTGAAGGATAATTTGTTCCCATTGGTAGTGGAGCCAGCACCCTCTACCTGGCCATGGGCCTCTCTTTTCTTGGCCTTTCTCTTTGGAACCTTTCTATTCTACTGCCACATTTCAAACGCTTGCCATTTTCATTGGCAGATTTGCCAGAATCTGATTATGAATGCAGATTCTCAGCTTTGCTCCTTACTAGCTGTGCAGTATTGAGCAAGTCATATGACCTCTCTGTGCTCTTCTCCCCGACCTTTAAAATTAGTGAGTTAATAGGCATGCTTACCTATTGAGGTTATTGTAGGATTAAATGAGCTGTTGCATTGAAAGCAGTTACTTCAGGTGGCCACACAGTCAATACTCCTGAAATCTTAGCTGCGGCTATTAATAAAAAAGAAAAATAATCAGTAGCATGTGTTACGTAGCCAAATTGTCATTTTTGTTAATACCTTTCTAAGCTCAGATTGTCATTGCTTAGTCTAAGTGCAGCTCTTCCAGTAAGCTTTCCCTCTTCACCCATTGGAATTAATTGCCCTTCTGTATCCTTATTTACTTTTTCCTATATGTTTATTATAACCCTTAATACTTAATGCATTTTATTATGTATGTCTTGGAAACTTGGGACCAGTTCTTACCCATCCTTTTAATCAAACATGAACATAATAATTATTTTAAATTAAACAGCACTGTGGTAGAGGAGAGGGTAAAGGAGCCTGATCAGGATGAGTGTTTTAATTTACTTTCATTGGATGAATGGGGAGTGGGTGGTGTTTTGGGATGAGGGCAGCCATTTCATGAATGAATTGTACCAGGATGCTATCTTGACTCTTAGCTGTGTGTTTGGGTATTAGCTTAGATTCAGTTGTTGGTTTTCAAATGATACAAACTCTGTTTTAGGTCGAATATTCGTTATCCAATTCAGGAAGAAGTTTCCCCAGATGGAAAGCCTTGAATTATTTATGCAGTGTTTATCTCTGAGTTTACTTCCCATCACAACCAATTAAGGCTATTTGGTTTCATTAAAAATAGCATCTTCTCATTTGGGAAAACATTTATCTGAAGGAAATTTTTAAATTTACCCACTTGGAGCCTCCAAAGCTGGTGTTGAGTTAGCTGTACAGCCCTTAGCCAAGAAACAGGAAAGGAAACTGATGTACTTTTTTCTCACTAGACTTTTTCTTTTCTTTTTAATTCTTGAGAAGACATGAATTATGTAGAGCCCCACCTCATTTTGTCTAGCTTTTAGACTTAAATATCTACAAATCAGAAAGCACACACGTGGCGTGTATAAGTAGATTGCATCTCCCTGAAAGCTGTTTTCTATGCTGTGTCAAGTGCCCTTAGTAATGAGTTACGATACTTTAATATGTGTAGAGTGGGAACAGTCACTCAGCAGTTACCATCATTCACCAGTCATTACCGTGCATAAAATATGTTGTCTTCTCTTAGTAGGTCATGGCCTACATAACTCATGATTCTGAGCTCCTCCCTCACTCCCTCTAGGCCTAGTGGTATTCCATTGAGAGCTGTACTCAAGCTTTACCTTTTATAATGCAAGCTTTGTGATGATTCCTAGACATCATTTTCGAAATGAGACTGAGTTACTCTTTGGATGGGCAAGGTGAGACAAAGCAATAGGGCCAAAAGCAGTGGCTGTTCAGCCAGTCAAGGACAGTGCTCCAGATGGGCCAGCACAGTCTCGGATTCTTCGGTAGAAGGTGGAAGACTGTCCAAAACATGCTCTGCTCTCTTGCTTTCCCCACATGAGATGGTTACATAAAGCAACATTTTCCTCAACAGCTGTTATTGAAGGCTGCATCTATCAACTATGGAATGCTCCAGTTAGCTGACCAGGGCATCCTCTCCCCACTCTAAACCTTCTGCAGAAGGCCCATCATAACCTGTTAGGTCAGAATGGAATTGGAGCAAGACTTCAGTTGGATAATGTTGATGATTGATGATACCAGGCTGTCTCCCCCAAAGGATATCCTTGTGTACTCTCATTCACTCTGCCTTATGCATACTTTGAAGGTGCATGTGGGGATGAATCTTGCAGGGTTTCTTCTATTTTTCTCCCTTCTGTGTGACTGTCCACCTTCCACTGACCTTTTCTTTCTTTAGGGAGAATAACAGTAGTACCTTATCTATATACCTCATGAGCCCATGCTGGACCTCACTAATTGATCATAGAGTCTTTTCCCCTGAGTCTCATAAGATTTCTTAATCTTTCCTGAAGACTGGACCCAAGGAGCTACTACCAGTTAGTCAGTATTCGCATGCTAGATTAAACCTATATGCTACCTTCAATTTAAATTCAAGTCTTTCTTCCCTATGTTCAGAATTCGAACTTTCAGGATTCATGTATCACCTGCAAATCTGAACTAGTCATGTTTCCCAAGCAAATATCTCTGCATGATTTCATTCAAAGTAAGAATATATGTGTGCGTGTGTGCACACGAGTGTGTGTGTGTGTGTGTGTGTGTGTGTGTGTGTGTGTGTATGAAATCCTTTGGGAAGATTATCCTTAAGTTTAGTGGTAGATGTCTGTTATTTATCTGGATTGTTTTGACTCTTGCTTAAAGGATGTTTTAGATCTGCTGCACACATCAGAAAAATATGCTAATAATAACCACTACTTTTTATTGGGCACTTAAGTGGGTGTAAGATTGTGTGTTCAGCTAATTATGAACATTATGTCACTTAATTCTCACAAATGTGCTAAGTAGGTAATATTACCATCCCATATTATGAATGATGTAAGTGGGACTTGGAGTGGATTATTTGCTCATATGTGTAAGTGCCAGAGCCACAAATTGGGCTCAGAATTAGAATTCATTCTGCTGGATTCGCAAGCTTCATCTCAAATTAAAATAAGTCTTTCTGTTTAAATTATGCTGTCTGACATGACCCCATGTACTTCTATATAATTGCCCTATGCTGATTTGAAAGTAGCTTCTAGAATGCAGGGAATATTTGGATTCCTTGGTTCACATGCCCAGCTTCCTGTTATTTAGTTTCCCTTAATGCCTTGCTCATAGTTTCCGACCTGCATGAAGTTCAAGTTTTACATAAGACTTTTCTACCCCATTCAGCTGTCACCTTCTGTAATATGCGTTTCCTCCTCTCTTTAATGCTGGATGTCAATCCTGAATTCCTCAGAGATAGCATATACCTCAGGATGGAAGGACTGCTTTGTCCTAGATAGAAATCCTTCTAGCAGAGCCCTTTGAGTTCATAAATGCAGCAAGCTTTTCTCTTTATACTTACCAATTCCTCACCCCCCCCGCCCCGCCTTTAAAAACTAGATTTCGAGTTTAGATTTACAAGAATGCAAAAAGCCAGCACAATTATTTAGCTTCAGTCTGCAGTTAAAATAGTGGGATGTATAGCTAATTTCACTCATATTTTCTTTTAAATGTGCATTAGTAATCTGACACTCCATTAATTACTATATTTCATATTGGGAAGCTAAACTTGCTTTTCTTAGAAGCCTGCTAAAAGTAAGACAATTACCTCTGCAAGCCACCTCCGAGTGTTTCATATTTAATATAACATGTTAACATAATAATGCTGCTTTATGGAGAAAGAGGGTGAATTTAAATACTGATGATAAAAAGCCTACTTTAACAGTCTTTTAAAAAGAAAGAAAAAGAAGAGGCAATAAATGTTGCTCTTTCTTAGGATTAAAGAAAACACAACCACATGAGACCGTGTCTACATAAACCAAAAAATCTAGTCAGGTTCAGGTGGGTAATGCGTGTTTTAAACTACTTGTTTGGCAATTTCTGACTTTTCTGCTTCTTGCCTTTGAGTCTTAGGGGGTGGGGACAAAGGGAACAAACCAGTCTAGAGTGGATCTTTAATTCTCCCAATATATATATTTTGTAACTGCTCAGTATAGACAAGAAAGGTAGAAAGAAAATTCTTTTATCTGTTTGTTCATTGGAAGACTATGATAGCTATTAATCACCTCTCGTAAAGTTGAGATGTAGGGAGACACTGTATTGTTATCAACAGGAAAGACAACCTTTTATATAAACTTAGGTCTTTCTACCACCTTTTAAATTTACCACCTCGTTTCCTTCAGAGCCTGGAAGCCCCTGGAACATTCGTAGACTGAAATCGAGAGAAAATATTGTGGTCCTTATTTCTTCGTCTAGAATCATGCAAGTTTATCTGCATTACGTAATTGCTGTGTCATCACATTTCATTTGATCTGTCAAGGTGAACGTGTTCGTTTTCCCCTTCTGCAAGGAACAAAGCTAGAAAATACTTATAACTGAAAAATTGGTCCAGTGGAGACACATAACTTTCATTTAATTAAAGGCTCTGAGCAAAGGAAGTTTGAGATAAGCTTAAACAAGCGGCCTGCTGCCTATTTCTCTTTGGCCTTTTCAAAGCGGTACAACGTATAGCTGAATATTTTGTGAAGTGTCTGAGGAAATATCAAAAAGGAGAAGTGACCTTGACACAGACTTGAAGTTGATAACCTTGAAATGGAGTAAGAAAGTGAAGATCCTAAAAAGTATGTTTTTAAAAACAGAATCTGAAAAAAGGAAAAGCTCTCGTTGTATTCTCTTTGTATCCTTCGGCTAACTCAGAAGCCAAGTTGTTTCCTGTCCATTGGAGATCTGTGTAACGTGAGCAGCATGTCTGCTCTTTCAGGGTTTTACCCCAGATTATGCAAGCCTCTTTTCGCTTTGAAAACAAGTCTTGGTTTATAGAATTTCTTCATTTCCAAATAAATGAAGTGATTAACCATTTGGTATACAGGATAGAGAAGGGTTTGTTCAGAAGTAATTTTGAAAGTCTCCATCAGATAAAAATGTTTTTCTCATTTGCTATATTTACACGGTAGTGTAGGTATAATGAAGTTTTGAAGGTGATCATTGTTTCACATAATTAAGTGAATCTTTACTCAGTAACGATTTTTAGTGAGTGAGTTGTAGGATTTTCATTGTCTGGTGCCCATTAAAATCATCAACTGGAGTGGAATGGCTAAAAAAGTCACAGAAGATGCCGGGAGGTAATTTCTTCTTGAACTTGTGTAGGTTTGGAATACCATAACATGTTGATGGGAAAACTGGGAAAATTTATATGTGGAACATTTTATGAATTCTGCAGTACTCAACCTGTTTGATAAGTCAAAGGGAGTTCGACACAGTGAAGAAAAATATTTCTGAGCTGTTCAGATAAATTCTGTAGAAAGCTAAAATTTGTTGGTTGAAATAAAGTGATGTTAGGAAGTAATTTTCATGTGGCTTTCTATGGAATTGTTTCTCCCGGACCTTGAAAAACATCAAAAAATGGTGTTAAGTTGGAGAAATATTAGAAATAATTGAATAGGTATTTAAAATGACACCAAGGAGTATTTTGTTTTTTTTTTTAAGCTGCCAACGGATTGAAGTTTGTTGAGTGTTTTAGTGCATGTCAACAGTACCAGAAAAAGGATAAAATCTAAATAGGGAATATGTTAAAAGAAGTACAACAGGTGAAACAATAAATCTATTATATGACGAAAATAGAATCCAGAGACTCTTGACTTGTGTAGAAAATAATAAAAATACAGACTTGACAAGGGCTTGAGAGACAGCCCAGTGGCTTTGTTTTTCACAGAAGGAAATTGAGAAATGACACTTAGTGGCTTGCACTGGTGCGTTAGTATTGTTTTGATTGGGAACTACAGAATCCATCTCTAACTAACAAATAAAATGTGCAAATTTAGTGGTTCACATATGTGAGAAGTCCAGGGGTAGGATTTGTGATAATAAACACAAGTTATCAGGAGTCTCTCTCCATGACCTGGGGCTTCTTCTGAAGCAGGCTATCTTCTTGGGATTGCCTACTGCATGCAGCTCTCCAGCGTCCATCCTCCTAAGTTCAAATCCAGTGAAAAAGAAAATGCTTTCTTCCTATTCCTGGGGAATTCCCACTTAATTGCTGCTGTGCCTGAATGGGTCACATTTTCATCTCATAGCCCAAGGCTCCACAGGAAGGTTTTCTTCTAAGAATGAGGATGGAATTGTTATCCAAAGAAAACCAGAGCGTGGTTTACCAGAGGTGGTGGTCAAACCCACAGCTGTCACATAGGCAGTACATAAGGCTACTTAGGGGCAGAAATGAGGCTCACCCTCAGTTTCCTGACTCACTAACATGAGGCTGCCGTTCTTTCCATTAGGACCATCAATCCAACAAGTATTTATGGAATGTCTTCCAAGAGAAAGATACAGAAAATAGCAAAAAGTCTCATTATCAAATCGATTCCAGTTTGGATTGGAGAGGCACTCAGGTACTAGGTACTATTGGCTGCCATAGGATTTGTTTGGCATGGCTGCTCTGGACCTACTTCATCAGGATTTCTGGCATGGGAACCCCAGAAATGTGCTCTTTCAACAAGCCATCTGATGCCCCTGATGTGGAGGCAGAGTGAAGAACTACTATGCTAGGAAGGAATGCTCTAAATGTGAATAAGTGTCTTCTTAGTAATCATTTGCAGATTATTTCTGTCACACTTACAAACCAAGTTGGAATTTCTCAAAGCTAGGGGCACGGGTTAAACTCTTTAAATTCCAAGGGTCCACTCTGGAATTTTGGATCTTGGGCTTAGGAATCTGTATTTACTTTAAGCTGTCCGAGGGATTTCTTACATATGAAAAAATTATTCTCCAAAATGGGCTGCATAATGTTGCAGCATTGGGGTTGGGGAAATATTTGTTGGATGTTATTTTTATGTTTTATCAATTAACCAAACTTTATTAATATTTGTCATATACATGGCAGCTGGCACCCTCATATGGCCTATGTGTCAGGTGATCACATGTCTTATATGGCAGGTATCCAGTGGAAAGAATGAGAATGCCACCATGCATGAGCATTCCATTGCTTTCAGCATATTGTAATCAATTGCATTTTATGTATGCCTGTATAAATGAATGTGTTAATACTTTGTTTTAACTAAACCACCAGTCTCAAAATAGAAAATAGCTTAATCAACATGTTCTCTGTCAGCCATCTTAGAGGTAAAAATTAATGAGGATCTAATCAGATCTGACATGAAAATTATAAATGATCAAGACAATTTGATATGTACTTTTATGTCCCTTGTCATTAACCGTCAACCTCACCTGAAATATATTTTGTGAATTATTACCAAATGGGTAAAGGTAGCATGATATTTTGAAATAATATTTCTTTTACCCTTACTGAATTTATTTTTTATTTTTACTTTGGTGTGTTTTAGAATGAATGTATTATGTTATATACTACAGTAATCTAAGTATGTAATTTATCAGTAAACAAAAATAGTGAGAATGCATGCACACACACAAAAAAATTGTACCAGTGCGATAGGCACATGATCTGAAAAATCGACATTTCTCTCTAAAAGGAAAACTGGCCAGTTTTTGGAGCTCCGGATTGTATATTGTGGTACATTTGTGTAGCCTTTCATTTCCTTATTTTCATGAGTTTAAAAAGACAAAAGAGAAGAAGAAGAAATAAACTGCCATTTAGGTTTGGATTTAAACCATAAGGAAAAGACTTCATCTGTATTTATATGTTCATAAATCGCCTTCACTCTATTTGTCAGATTTGCATATTGCTTCACTGATAGAATAGAGGGAGATACCTAGAGTAGCCAGGAAGCTCAGCTCATACCACACATTAATTTTAAAGTATTCTTTCGATCAGAATCTCTTAAATCCATTTGCTTTTCCTGTTGCAGCACCGTTTGACAAAAAGATGTGTTAGTGTGCATTCTCTGGCTTTAAATATTTTTTTCTAAGGGTACATCAATCTCTTGATGGATATTTGAGTGTCATTTTTCTTGGTTTAATATAGACTGTATTCATATTTATAAATGCAATTACTCTCCAAAGGAAATCAGTAATTTGTAAGCGATTATCTGTATTTTGAACTTCACTGCCTTGCTTTTATATATTCGAGACTTCTCTTGCTGGTGCTTAATATTCTGAAGGCGTGAATTTGTTTGCTATAAGAAAGATAAGCAGGACATCTGATTCACACGTGGGGTGTTGGGGATCAAAGGTATGCAGTAAGTTATAATCAGGGCCTGTTTCTGGGTCTTCAGGGAATAGTCTTCATCCTGAGATTTTGTCTCATCCAAATGGAAACTAAACTATAGACACTCCCCATATTCTCCCTCACTCTCAGGGCTTTTAAAGGGTCAGAAGGCTCAAACTGATGTTTAGATAACGTGTCTTCTAGCTCTGCCAAGCCAGCTGTTCATAGAGGGCTGAAATTTTAAAACTTTGCATTGAGATATAGCATACCTTTATAAAGATTTCAAACAGTAAAGTATACAGCTTGATGGATTTGACATATCTACACCCAAGTAAGCACCATCTGGACAAGATATGGAATATTTCCATCACCCTTGACATCTCCCTTGTACCCATTCTCAATCAGGAACCTCATCTTCACCCCAAAGCTATTGCTCCCTTTGTCCCCTTTTGCCTGTTCATGACCAAAGTTAATTGCTGCAATATCCAAGCTCTGACTATGTTACAATATTACTCTTGTGATACTGAAACTTCTCTTAGTTCTATAGCTCTGAGCCAGGAAAATGTCTTGTCTGTCTCCAGAATTTTCTGGAAGGTCTTAAGTAGTATTCGAGGCGTCGATTATTAGTTAGCTACTATTTTGGATTATGGTTTGATCCCTCCATTTTCTCTCTCTCCAGTTGTTCTTTAATGTACATGTCACCTGTTTGGAGTAGCCTGTTAAGGTGTTATTATCTCCAGACCCATTCATATGGATCTGTTGATCGGATTAGCTTGTTGTTTCCTAACAGCAGTGGAGGGCCTCCGGGGAGAGGGACTCTGGCCACGTAATTTGATAAAGAGAAAAGAAATGGGAAAGTTCTGGTTCTTTTGGTGTCCCTTACTTCACCTGGTTGCCAGGAATGTCTGTCAGGAGGAAGAGGCGATGTTAACACTGGAGGTTGAAGCAGCCGCCTAATCACCATCTCTTTGGGACATTTTAATTCTTCCTGGTTTATGGAAGTAGAAACAAAAATGGGAATTCCTATTATATTTGTACCTTTTTAAAAATCACAATTAATGGTCTTAACAGAACTTCATTATCCCTTCATTTATCAAGCATGGGCAGCATGTGACAGGGCTTTCAAAGATGAAAAAGATGTGGTTTCTGACTATATGGTGCTTACACAAGAGAGGCATATGTGTTACCCAATAGGTTTATAGATGACTTATAAAGGCTGAATTATAGCCTAAATTGGGAGCAGAAAGTAGTTCTTGCCTCTGGGGTTCTGTGGGGACAGGTCATAGCAGTGATTGCTCATGGGTCAGGAAATAATTCATAGCAGGTAACACTTAATTTGAGTCTTGAAAGATGAGTAGGAGTTTTCCAGGTAGAATTACATCTTAAGCTTTTCTGCTTCTGGTTGTTCTGAATTGATACATTCACATCATAAATTGCTATTGTGGCTAAATTATAATTAAGACCCAATTATGTTTCAAGTATTAGTGGAATTGAGTCCATGCTTTTACTCCATTGCAAATTTAAAGCGGTAATTAATATAGGACTATTATTATATCATTACATTCATTTTAAAGATGACACCGTACTTACATTTTTACATTCTGGATTAGAATTGCAAAATGTGTTAGGAAAAAAAAGCAAGGGTACAGCATAAGTAGAGCTAAAAGGGCTCGGATCTTTAAGGCTGAGCATGCTAATGAGAGAGCAGCTATTGCTTGTTGAGCATCTAACATAGGCCAGTCTCTCTGCATCACTTTATCACATTTGCTTTTCACAGCAACCGTAAGAACTAGATACTATTATATTTAATGCCATTTAATAGATAAGAGAAAATTAAGACATATATAAATTTCCCTGAATTAGTTTTCTAGGGCTGCCATAACAAAGTGCCATCAACAGGAGACCTTAATACAACAGAAATTTACTGTTTCTCAGTTCTGAAGGCTAGCAGTTCAAGATCAAGACGTCAGCAGGGTTGTTCCTTCTGAAGGCTGTGGAAGAGAATCTGTTCAGTGCTTCTCTTCTTTTAGCTTCTGGTGATTTTCTGAAAATTATTGGCATTCCCTGGCTTGTAAATGGATCACCAGCCATCATTTTTACATAAAGTCCTTTATGTCTTTATGTCTATTTTTTTTTTCTTTTTATAAGGACACAGTCACAATGAATTAGAGCCCATTCTAATGACCTCATCTTAACTTGATCATCTGCAATAACCCTGTTTCCAAATAAGGTCGCACGTACAGGTAGTAGTATTTAGGACCACCACAGCTTATTTTAGGGGAACTGATTCAAACCATAACCTACCTAGTTAGCAGTAGAGACAGAATTCAAATTCAACTCCATGTGACTCCATGGCCCCAGGCTCCAACAGCTGTGTCCTCATGTGTTAGGGAAATGTGTCCATATCCAAGTGTATCGTGCACTCTTAACTAAGCAGTCGGTTGGCAGGCATCATGATGTACACATCTCATCCAGATTTGGACAAAGACTGACTTGGGAATATGCCCTGGTGAGGAGTATTAGTCTAGTTGTCATGGAACTGGAGGTTTTTGATCTCTGCCGAGATTAAATTATGTTCCATGTGTTATGAGCAAGGAGCATATGAGTTGTCATCTATTTAATCTAAATAGAACACGGTATCTCAACCTTGGCACTGACATTTTGGGCTGGATAATTCTTTATGTCGTGCACTGTAGCGCGTTTACTAGCATCCTTAGCCTCTACCAAGTATATGCCAGTAGCACCCCTGCCACAGTTGTGACAACCAAAAATGTCTCCAGACATTGCCAAATGTCCTGGGGAGAAGGGAGGGCACATTTGAGAACCACTGGTTAGAGAGAGAGGGATGGCACTGTGGCTGAACTGTGCTGGCCTAGCACTCGCTGAGCTTTGCTTAGACTTCGTGGTTATGTAGAATGGTTGCTGGTGAAGAGTGTGAGGAAGACAAGCCATCCTTGTTGAATTTGCTCGAGGCTCTGTGGCATTTGTGGACATGAGAAGGAAGATAACAGAGAGAATGGAGAGTTAAAGACCCAAATCATCTTATACGTGCTCTCTGGACAGTTTGAGATTTTTCAAAGCAATATACTGGTTTTGGAATAAATTTGAGATAAAAGTAAAGGTCTTTCATCTGAACAACAGGGGATGATGATCCATGTTTCCAGGAAAAAAAAAAATTCTGATGGCAGAACAGAAATTAATGTTTTTACTTACCATTTTGGGAGATTTTTGCAATTAAGATAAAGATTTTAGTGGGCCTTCCACCTTAGGGAGAGGGGATGGTAACCCTGGTTATACTTGCAGGATAGCTTGTAAAGTTTCTGCCTTGTTCTTCATGGTGAGAAGCTATAGCCCTTCTTAGCCAGACATAGGAGCATTGTCCAGAAATTCTGACTGAAGGATGCTCACCTGCATCCTTCATCCTCCAGTTCACATTGTTTTCTTTTCTACTGCTCAAGAAGGTAGAGAAGGACTTCTCTTCTTTTTGGAAAAATGCATCTTTATAGGTTGATTTGCCAGAACACTCAAGGGACTCTGTTTCCTGAGATGTGTTGGGGTATCTACACCCCATGGCATCCTTATGCTCCCACATCATTCAATATGTTTTCTTTTGTCTCCAAGCATTGACACGGTTGTAGGCACTGGTAACACCCGCCCCCCTTCCCCAAATTGGAAAATGAACTCAGAGCTTTACTGCAGAGGATGACAGCTAACAAAGATATCTCTGCTAAAGCCGTGTCTGGACAGGTTCACAGCTCCGAGAGCCGCAGCACTGATGGCCTGGAAGGCCAGTAGAATTGTTTTAAAAAGGAAAATCTACCTTCTGTGTAGTTAACATTCCAAAAAGATAATGCCTAAAAAGTCCAGGTGGATCATAACATGCTGTTTAAGACTTAGGAAATTCAGAGAGCTGTATGTTATATACCTCCCTGTGCTCCCAGACCGGGAACAAAAAAAACAAGGTATTTCTGTGAAGCGCAAATAGATGATCATGTGGAGGAATCATGGGTAGGAATTACTGAACCAGCATGTTAAAAATACATGTGGTGTAGTTGTTTGAAGAAATAATAAAGCTCAGTACTCCAACCTTCAGGCCAGGACATGGGGCTATATTAAGATGGAATATAATGCTCTGAATAAAAATAAAACCCTACCAGTAACCCCTTTGAAAATACAACAATGCACGTGTGGGTGTGTTTCCCTAGCATACAAATCCCCATGAATCCAGGCTTTCTCTATGTAATTCAGAAAGTGGGATGGAAAGTTGCATTTACATAGCCGTAGTCCTTCACATGAGTTCTGTATCTTTATTGTGCAGTGTTTGGTGCAACTCCATTCCTAACCTCTACTTAGTAACTGTGGGAGTGCACATAGTTGCCTTTTGGTGGGGAGGGAGTTTGACAGAGTGATGACATTTAGATGTGAAGTTTAAATATGGCTATTCTTTTATTGAAAGCTTGTCTCTCTCCCCCAGTTGTGAGGGTCCAGGTAATATCTCCTGTGGATTCTGCGGGCCCTTGTTCTTGCCCCGTGTTTATGGATGTAGGGAATTTGTGTGCCAAGTATGTGGGCAGTGGGTCTGTGCTGGGCTGCAGTACTTGCTGCTTAACCTGAACCCTAGTAGGGAGTAGGAACCAGGTTGAATTCAGAGTTGCTAACAGGATCTAGCCGATAGGACAGAGCTTGAAGTCTGACCAAAGCAGTTGTGAGACAAACCAAGTCCAGGCTCCCTAAAGAAAAAGGAAAAAAAAAAACAAACCCACAGAGCCCCAGTGACTAGAACCCACTGAAATTGAGCTCTGCTCCCAGGCAGGGGCTCTTTCCTGTCCTGAACTGCATTATGATGTCTCCTGGGTATGTCCTACCCTTTGAGATCTCCATAGCAGAATGCAGCTCTTGATGAGCAGAAGCAAATAATTCTCCAGTATCTGACTGGCCCGATGGGGCACATCCCCTGGTGTCTGAACTTTCGGAAAGGAGCAAGTCTGGGTCCCTGATGGCTCACCAGCTGTTTTTTTTTTTTTTTTTTTTCCTCCTGGCTTCATGGAAATATAATAGACAATTAGTTGCTCATATATACATTGTACAATTCAATGAGTTTTTTCAATTATAGTTGGCATACAATAATATATTAGTTTCAATTGTATAGCATAGCGATTAGAGATTTATATAACTCACAAGGTGATGTCCCCACTAAATCTATTATCACTCTTCCCCTTACATGTTTGTTACAACATTGTTAACTTTTCCTTTAGCTACACTGTATATCTCCACTCTATTTTGAAACTATCCATTTGTACTTCTTAATCCCTTTGCCCTTTCAACCCCCCTCCCTTCTAGTAGCGCTCAAAATATTCTCTGTATCTATGAGCTTGTTTCCGTTTTTGTTGTTTTTTATTTTGTTCTTTAGATTCCACAAGTATGTGAAATCACGTGATGTTTGTCTTTCTCTGACTTACGTCATTCAATGCAATACCCTCTAGGTCCATCGAGGCAATATTTTTTTCCATCCCCTTCCTTTTAGTCTGTCTTTTAATCTGAAGTGACTCTTGTAGGCAGCATGGGTCTTGTTTTCTTATCCATTCAGCCACTCTGTCTTTTGGTTGGAGCACTTAATTCTTTTCCATTTGAGATACTTGTTGATAGGAATGTAGTTATTACCATTCTTTATTCATGTTTTTGATACATGTTTTTTCTTCTTAAAGAAGTCCCTCCAACATTTCCTGTAATACTGGTTTGGTGTAGATAAATTCCTTTAGCTTATTTTTGTCTGAGAAGCTCTTTATCTGTCCTTTGACTCTAAACGATAGCCTTGCTGGATAAAGTATTCTTGATTGTAGAACCTGGGTTTTCATCATTTTGAGTTTTTTGTGCCAAGCCTTTCTGTCCTGCATAGTTTCTTTTGAGAAATCAGCTGCCAGTCTTATGGGTGCTCCCTTGTAGGTAACTGCTTTTCTCTTGCTGTTTTTAAGATTCTCTCTTTGTATTTAACCTTTGGCATTTTAATAATAATGTGTCTTGACGTGGACCTCTTTGGGTTCAGCTTTTTTGAGACTCTCTGAGTCTCCTGGGATTGTATGTCTATTTCCTTCACCAGACTAGGGAAGTTTTCCATCATTATTTCTTCAGACAGCTTTTCAACTTCCTGTTCTCCCTCTTCTCCTTCAGGGACCCCTATGATACAAATGTTTTTACATTTAATTTTGTACAATAGGCTCCTTAAATTATTATTATAGTCTTGGCTTCTTTCTTTTCTTAGCGTTCTGATTGGGTGTCCTTGGCTTTCCCATCCTCTATATCGGTGATTCGATCCTCTTCTTCATCCATTTTTGATTTTCTCTAACATATTCTTCACCTCAGATAATATATTCTTCATTTCTGACTGGTTCCCTTTTATAATTTCCATTTTCATTTTTATGTTTTTTATCTCTTTGTTGAAGTTCTGACTGAGTTCATCTACACTTCCCCTAAGTTCACTGAGCATCTTTATAACCAGTGTTTTGAACTCTGCATCTGTTAGATTGCTTGACTCCATTTTTCCTGGATCTCTGTTCTGTTCTTTCATATGGTTTCTGCTTCTTTGTCTTCCCATTTTGGCTCCCTTTCTGTGTCTGTTTCTATGTACTAAGCAAAGCTCCTAAGTCTCCTGGTCTTATTAGCGTGGCTTTGTGAAGTAGGTGTCCAGTGGCACAGTCCTGAGAGGGGTTTAGCTGCAGGCCAATTTTAGCCCCAGCCTGTGCCCCTCCGGGGCCACCTGTTAAGATTCAGCAAGCAATCCACAGATGCTGTGCTTATAGTTGTCTCAAAGGGCCACGCCAGAAACCGAGGCCAGCTGCCACCAGTGTGAGTCTTGGAGCTGCTCAACAAAAAGCACTTGACTCCCTGAGGATATACCTGGATGTGGCTTGTGTGGGGCTGTGAGTTGGGGGAGGCGGAGTTTCAGGGAATCTTCTGGGCCGAGTGACCTCTGTTATTCAGTTTGATGATGTCTCAGCTATGGCAACACTGCCTCCGCACACTGGGAGGAAGAGGACTCATCAGAGAAACAGTGGATACTACTGGAACTTCTGCCCGGGAGAGAACCTTGCCTCAGGTTCTTGCTTCAACAACTCAGTGTCCCCCTGTAAGTCCCTGGTGCGCCCCGAGCAGCCCCCTACCTCCACCTCTCCCCGGCGCTGGCGCTCAGCACGAGGGAGTCCATCACTGCAGAAATCTATTAGCGCACACGGCTCCTTTAAGAAGCGTCTACAGCTGCCACTGCCGCTGCCTCAGCCTCTGTCCCACTCAGCTGCTCAGGACGTGGCAGCCTCGCGTCTTCACCCCCTACTACCTCCTCCCATTGCAGAGTGATTTCTTATTTCTATCCCTAGTTTTAGTGCTTCTGTTCATCTAGACACCAGGTTACTCTGCTTGCTGTTTGCTCCACGTTTCTGTCACAGCTTTGATTTGGTCACAAGAGGGATGGACAGAGCCTCTATCATGTATGCCATTTTGCCTGGGCTCCTCACCAGCTGTTCTTGAAACAGTTTCTATACTTTTCTAAGCCTCCCTTTCCCAGTATTTAAAATGGAGATGACAACAGTGCCTCCCTCATAGAGTCGTCACGAGGATAAAGTGCCCTAATCTTTGTAAACCACATGGCCTGGTGGCTGTTTCATACATGGAGCTCATAAAAATAGAGATTGTGATTTTTAGACTTGTTCTCTTTCAAATGTTTGTTCCTCGGAACCCCATTCCATCTACCTTACTAGCCGTCACCTTGAAATAGCTCTATATAGATTGCCCTCTGCAAACACCGACGCCACTCCCATTATCCAGAAAACAAACCAGGGAATAAAAACTAATTGATCTTCCAGCAGTTAACTTTGTAAGAATGTGGACTGAGGCCTGGTATGAAAAGAGAGGATTTACTTTAAAGCATCATAGAATCTCTTGTTTAGAATGAGCTTAAAAGACATCTGGTCAGGAGAATGAATCTCTGCTGTTAGAAGTCAGGAGATGGTTACTCTTGGTTGAGGACAGTGACCAGATGGGAGCACTGCGGGTTTCTGGGATCAGCATTGTTACATGAGCATGATCACTCTGAAACTTCATCAAGCTTACTTAGGAATGTCCTTATGACATACACATTCTGTATGTATGTCAGTACTTTGTAAGGTTTAATAACAAATCTTGTCATCCTGTTATAGTCCTTCTTTGTGGTTGCTGTCTTTTACTTATTATTTAAAATATTTACTCTAGAAATTCTTCTCATTGAAAATTGAAAAATCTTTAAATAGTACTGATTGTATTAAGTAAAAATTGAAGCCATTGTTTCATTTCTCTCTCTTCATTCTTTGTTCTCAGAGATAACCACAGTTAAATTTCTTACAGATTGTTCCAGTTTTTTTCTCTTCTTATGTGTGTTTCTATATTTTCTTCCTTTTCTTGAAAAATGAGATGATCACGTGCATAGTGTTCCATAGCTTGCCTTTTAATTCAATAATATATCATAAGCATTCTTGCATATCACATAAAATTGACAACATTCTTTTTTAAGAGCTCCATGATATTCTGCAGTATAGATGCACCCAATTTATTTAGTCATTCTCTTATTGGTTGGCAATGAACTCATCTGAAGCATTTTGCTGTTATACATAAATGCTTTTAAACTTCATGACTGTCCTAGTAACATCTTCGACACTGCTCAAATCCCAATTAAGGAAGCCAGTTTTAAGTTTTTGATTTGAAATACGTTCTTCATTAAGATTTTGGGCTGGAATTTTGTGGTGATGACTCTCTATGGTGACTGAATCTCAAATTTGGAGGTAATAAATTGGGCTTCTTGGTCAGACATCTGAGTGTGTTCGATGTTATGTTATATATTATAGGTTCAGGACAAGTAAAACAAGTGTTTGAGCAAATTATATTTAATGTACTGTCTTTCTGAGTGTGTTCTAGTATTAATCAGGAATAGATGTGAATGGAGCCAATGATTATTGGCTGATACTCTTTCCTGTAGACACTTGGCTTCATAAAGCCATGGCTTTGACATTTTGTTGTTTTTATCCCCTCCCTTAAACTCCGTTTTTATTCCAAATTATTAACAGTTCCCTGCCAAGATGTAGCTATCAGAATCTCAAGATGTTCTCATTAATAGAGTTATTAACCCCCTTGCAAACCAGCAGTGCTTTCTCTGGCTTGGACCCAAAGCTTGGAAAACATTCTTGGCTTTCTCTTAATGCTGAGATTACTAGTTTGACAATGGCTGGCTGTCAGAGAGTGCTGATGGTTCTTTTTCCTTTAAAACTCAGTACCTGATTAAATGAATAGAGAAAAACAGACTGTTGTTTGATAAGGCAAGTACATTAAAATGTTAATGGTAGAATCTAGGTGGTGATCTAAAGGTGTTCACAGAAATATTCTTTGATCTTATGTTGAAACTTTTTCATAATAAAATTTTGGGGTGAGAGAATATGAAACAGAATGGGAAATGGGAAAATCTAATCAACAGAGGACTTAATATAAACTCGAACAATCAATGAAGTCAGTACCAAGTAATGGGTTGAACAGAGACACTAATTTTTTTTTGAAAAGAAGTTTTCTATAATAATTATAACATAGTAATAATGAGGAAGAAGATAATATTGATAATATCCCATAGGTTTTGTGGCATTCTTGTTTTACCAGTGGTGTTTAATCTTAACACAAAACCTGTAAGGTTATATCCTATCACCAAACCTTTTTTAAGTCACCATCATCTAAACTAATCTAATATCATTGTCTCAATTTTCCATGTTTTGAAACAGGGATTCGGAAATATTAAGTAATTTGTCTGTGATCTTAATACCAGATAAGATAGAGCCTGAACTTGAACTTACGTTTTCTAATCATATCTTTGCTACTCCATCATATGTTTGATTATAAGGTTCTGAAATCTAAAATCATACTCAGTGGAGATTCACGGAAAGGAGGATCTTTCAGCCAAGAGTATTTTGAACTATGATCAAAGCAATGATAGTGGCGGAGCTCTGTCTTCCTCACCACTAAGGCCTCAGACACTTCCTAAAAGCCTCCCTCTAGCTCATCCCTTTCAGATTGTACCTGGTACATCAGCAAAGCTGGAGCTTTGCTCAGCTTTGGGCAGCCCTGCTTTCTTTCTAATTCACTGATGTTTTTCTGACCCAAGATAAGGCCTGAGAGAACTGGTATTTTGTGTTTACTGGGTGTGCACAATGTAATTTTATGGCAAGGCGAGTGAGAAACTATTATTAGTTTCAATAAATATACTTTCAACAGAGCAGTTGTGTTAAATGAATTGAATACTCTGAGTATATCACAAACAGTAGTTCAGTCTTTTCCTTTTCTCCTCTCTCCTTTGGAGTATTAGTGAGCTTGAGTAGTTGTGTGTTTCATTGCAGGAAAAATAATGAAGAATGAATTGTGTCAAGGTGAGATCAGGAATAAAGGGAGGGTCATTGCCTGTATGATTTTGGTCTGTCTTTTGCTAGGGCCTGGCTAATAGACTCATACTTTTGGAGCACTTTACTGATAAAGCTGATCTTTTGAATTGAGTCCCCAAACAGATCCACCAGCTTCACCTTCTCCTTCTGCAGCAGTGGTGGGATTTTGGTTTTGTTGTTTTCTTTTCCATTTTTGTTTTTTGTTTTTGTTTTTTTTCTCATTTTAAAAGAAATTGCCACTCTCCCCCATCCGATAAGCTCTTATTTAGAGCAAGCAAATATTTTAAACAGTTGCGATAAAACAAACCACCTTTCTTGGCTCCTAAACCAATTCAAGTCCCCTCCCTAGAGAAAACTACTCCTATTTGTTTGTTATTTTCCAGAGACGTTTCTTTCCTTTCCTTATATCTGTATATCTGTTCAGCTACATACAACACATACAATATTTTGTTGTATGGATTTGTCTAAGTCAAATGTGTATTTATTTTGCATCTTGACTTTCTCTATTAATGATATATCTTTGAGACCTTTCAATGTCAGTGCCTATTTGTCAATTTCTTTTCTCCTCTCCATAGATTTTTTTTTAAAAACCAATTCTTGTATTTGCCAATTTGTTTTCCTGAAGCCAGTGGTGGTGGGGCAAATGTACATGTATATTTGTCTTTGCATTTGTAATACTTGTGGCAAAGCCTTAGTTTTCTGAATAAAGAGCCTCCTTAAATTATAAAAGGAAAAATCATTGCGAAAAAAATGAATAAGGATCTTTATTCTTTATTGGTTATTAGGAAAATTAAAAATGAGAACCTAAGTGTTCATCCAATGGGTAAAAAATAAGTAGGCTCTATAAATCAATTGGTAGCAAAGGTATAGGAAAATTGGCATTCTCATACATTGTTGTCTAGAAGACAAAGATGTATACCCTTTCAGGACACAATTTGAACCACGCCCAGGTATCTTAGAGAAAGGATTAGGGCTCATAGAGGCATGTTCGCGGTTTTTTGTTTTTTGTTTTCTTTGTAGCAGTTATTCTTAACCTTTCTGGCTTGCCAGAACCCTTGAAGATTTTGACAAAAGCCATAGACCACATGAGTTCGGGGCTGAAAATGTGTCATGAAGAGTTATCAACATGTGGTAATGTATGGGACTGTAAGAGTTCATCTGATGAAAAGTGGCAGACACTGCCCAGTGCACACATGTACAACCTTTGACAGTATTACAGATGTGCAGCCCTTCTGGAAGCCTAATCCATTACTCCATAAAATTGCCCCACCCCTACCTCCAGTTACTCACCCAAAGCTGTTGTCTTGAAAGGAAACTTAATAATGAGAGAGGTTCCTAATAGAGTGATGCAACTCATTTCCTCCTGTGGGAGAAATAACTTCTATTCATTTATTCCAGTCATTTAATGAATACCTTGAGTAAGTGCCTGGTCCTGGGGCTAGCACCACCCAATGGGAGAGGTCCCTGCATACTGTATCTACAAGAGTCTGTTGTAAGAGAAACTCCACCAGAATGCAACAGATAACTTGAGGAGCACAGAGCAGTTATGAAGAACAGATATTCAAGTTGGATTGGCCCAGCTATTTTAAAAAAGACTTCACTGTGGGGATTGTCCTGAGAACACTGGAGGATGTGGTTTTTGATTTATAGAATTCAGAAGCATTTGAGAAATGTCCAGGTTGTCTTGGATATGTGTTCTCAGAAATGTTTTGCATAAACCTTTTTCTTATGGAGACATTGATTTGGCAACATTCAGACATGGGGCAAAAAGCCGTTTTCTGTGTAAAACTGCGTAACTTTGTGCCCAAGCTTTCTTGTAGGCTTCTTGCTGGGAGAAACGGAGGAATACAACCAACTCTGTACCTGTTTTAATTTTATATAGATTAATTACAGATTCTTGGCATCATCATTTCCCCAAAAGCTATTATGGGATAGAAAATACAATATGAGAAGTGAGGAAAGAACTCTAATGGGAACTTTGAGTGAGTAAGTAACAAATAAACTACATTTCAGGTTTCTTGCATTTTAAAACAGGATACATATTGCTGATTCCTAGTTGGTTTTGAATGATTTATAACCTTTTATTTGTGGTTGAGTGTTGCAGTCTATGTTGTCATGGAAATTCTATTGAATTTATAGGTCCATTTATCCAAAATGATTTTCCAGACTTCATTTCATGGTGAATCATGTGGCTGTTACTCCCAAGTACAAAGCAATTTCTAAAAAGTTTCATATTTCAAAGAGCACAAACACTGTGGTGGTTATTTTTGTGTTTTTGAAATACAAATGAATTCCAGATGTGCCTAGGGACCCCCTCCCTCTCTATCATGTCCAAGGTGTTAAGCTCCACTTCATTTCAGAACCAGCTTTATAAAACATCTATGCAAGCAAGGAAAGATTGTTTAATAGAAAAAGTTATTATAGTAACTCTATGAATAGGTAAAAGTGGTCTTGAAGTAACTGGCTTATGGGTGGGGCAAGACTTGTACTCCCGCCCTTAAAGTTCAGTTGTAGTGGGAAAGGGAAAGAAAAACAAAGTGCATCACAATATCCATTGACTAGGTTTCCTGAGACAGTGGGCATAGACAAGGTTTCTACACCTCACCGCTATTGACATTTTGGGCAGGATAATTACTTGCTTGCGGGGAGAGGGTGCTGTCCTGTGCATTGTTGTGTGCTTAGGAGACTCTCTGGCTTCTACCCACTAGATGCCGATAGCATCTCCTGCCCAGTTATGATAACTAAAAATGTCTCTACACATTGACAAATGTTCCCTGGTGTCCACAATTGCCCCTGGTTGAGAACCGCTGCTCTAGATCCTAGAGATAACTAGTGGAAGTTCTCATCACTATTGGGAATTCTGGTCACGATACTATACAGAGAGGATTTTAAATGTGTGGGCTCTGCAGTTAAATGCCTGGGTTTGAATCTCAGCCTTATTACTTTTTAGACAAAGCCTAGTATCTCAGCTTTAATTTCTTTTTGTATAAAATGGGGAAAAGAATAGTACCTAACCCAAAAAGTGATGATAAGGATTAGGGGAATTCATTCATTCATGTAAAGTATTGTAAGATTTGGATACATTTTTTCTTTCTATTTTTAAATAATTTTATTTTTCAATTACAGTTGCCATACAATATTATATTAATTTCAAGTGTACAACATAGTAATTAGACATTTATATAACTTACCAAGTGATCACCCCAATAAATCTAGTACGCCTCTGATACCATACATCGTTATTACAATATAACTGACTATATTCTCTGTGCTATACTTTATATCCTTGTAACTGTTTTTATAACTGGCAGTTTGAACATCTTAATCCATTCCCCTTTTTCACCCCGCCCCCCAATCTGGCCACCATCAAGATACTCTCTGAAATTCTGGGTTTGTTTCTATTTTATTCATTTGTTTATTTTGTTTCCTAAATTCCACATATCTGTGAGATTATATGGCATTTGTCTTTCTCTGTCTGACACTTCACTCAGCATACCTTCCGGGTTCATCCATGTTTTCTCAAATGGCAAGATTTCATTCTTTCTTACGGCTAAGTTGTACTCCATTGTGTAAAATATACAACATCTTTATCCATTCATCTGTTGATGGACATCTAGGTTGCTTCTATGTCTTGGTTATTACTATTATTGCTGCAGTGAACATATGGGGGAGGTGCATATGTCTTTTCGAAGTAGTGTTTTGGGTTTCTTTGGATAAATACCCAGAAGTGAGATTACTGTCTTTCTTTGTCTCTTGCTATAGCCTTTGTTTTAAAGTCTGTTTTGTCTGGTATACATATTGCTATGCCAGCTTTTTTTGTTTGTTTGTTTCCATTTTCATGAAATATTTTTCCATCTCTTTACTTTTGTCTATGTGTGTCTTTCAAACTGAAGTGATTTTCTTGTAGGCAGCTCACATAAGGGTCTTGTTTTCTTACCCATTCAGCTACCCCGTTTCTTTTGATTGGAGCATTTAATCCGTTTACATTTAAAGTAATAAGTTTAAAATAATAAGTTTGTAGTTACTGCCATTTTATTATTAATATTTTTTATTTATTTTTCTTCTTCTTAAAGAAGTCCCTTTAACATTTCTTGTAATATTGATTTGGTGGTGACAAACTCCTTTAGCTTTTTCTCATCTAAGAAAGATTTGGATACATTTAAGCAGCTCTCATGAAATGTTTTATGGAGGTATCTGCCTGGAGGGGAAGAAGGAACAGGGCTTGGTCCATGTAATTGTTGTTTGGTCCTAGGCTGGCCTGATACTACATACCTGGGTCAATCACCTTAATTTGCTCTAAGCAGATTAAGTTCTCTCTGAACTTATCCAGTGGTTTAGAGTAGCCACTATCAAATCACATGGGTACGGGGTGGAGAAGCAAACTTTGTCCTGCTCTATTATTAAGTGATGTTATACTTTTGATTTATCCCAGTTTTAAAAGTGCAGCTATTTCACTAATATTATTTGTCTATTACTAAAGTATAATATACAAAGAGGAAAATTCACAAATATTAAGTGTACAACTGAACGAATTTTTATACTCATAACCAGGCCCCAGATCAAGAAAGAGCACTTACTAGCACCCCCATAACCCTGCTTCTAGTTACTGACCCCAGAGGTAACCACTGTATTGGCTTCTAACTGCATGAGTTTCTCTTGGTTTTATACTTTAGTCCACAGTATATCTTTTTCTTCTTCTTTTTTTAAATCAGGCTTATTCAGCTCAGTATTATGAGATTTGTCTATATTATTACTGTAGCTGTAGTGTATTCCATTAGATGTTACATTGTGTGACTGTGCCATAATTTTTTTTATCTATTTCATTATTGATTAGCATTAGGTCATGTTCCAATTTGGGGCTATTGCAAATAGCCCTTTAATTTATTTGTATTTGTTTCCTTTTTTTTTCCCTGCCTTTAACTAATTTTCAAAGACAGGTGAATATATTGGGGGCCTACATTGTGCCTGGTGCTTTACTTGTTATTTTATTTAATCCTCACTAATCCAGTGATGTATTTCTTATCCTCAGTTTACTCAGGGAATATTACGTCTCAGAAAGGGTGACAAACACAGTTGGGTCATACAGCTACTGCTTACTGCCCTCTTTCCTGAGTATATTAAAGGTATCTGGCGAACATAAAGCCAGATGTGAAACCCACCTCCTTTGCGTTCAAACTATGCTGAACTGTAAGAAATAACTCATGAATCATGTATAGTAAATCCATGAAAAACTCAGCTTACTACTGTAAGAGCCTGAACTCTTTCCTACCAATGGAAAATTCCAAAGATTAAATATTTATTTCACTAACAGATGCATCACTGAACCATAAATTCCAAAAATCATCTAATAAATAGACATAATGGAATAAACAAGTTACACACAGAGACTTTTAAATGGGATCCCCAAAACATTTCAGCACCTGATTGTATGTGAATCATAGCCCTGATGTGCACTTAGGGTTCTTCTCCAAAATTTTAGATTCCTGCAGTAAAGTAGTTGAAGATAATTTCATGTTATAGGTCAAGTGTAAAAAGGAAGTAATTAAGGATTAGTGCACTTCGTGATTAATGATATTGTATAAAGCAAGCGTTTCAGAATGTTTATTTAAATGCTACCTTGCCTGCAAAGATGCTGAATACCTGCTATTCTTTGGAGCACAGTTCTTCTAAAAATATTCTTCCAGCGAAGGCTGTGTAAAGCCCACACATAGATTTCTTTGCTGCACCTTGTGGCATGACTCATTGGGATGTTGGCTAGCCCATGGAAGCAATTTGTTTCCACTTTAATTTATATATCTCTTCTGGTCATAAAAAAGTAAAGATACTTAATAGTAAAAAGTGTGAGCTTTTTAGTTTATTCTTAACTTTCCAAAGCATGTGAGTAGTGAATCTTTATTACAAGAATCCCATGATCTCCTATTCTTGACAGAAGGGGACACTGGACCTTAGAGATCTCCAGTGTCTTCACTGTACAAATCGAGTCTGATGCTGTAGCCCATGTTCCTTGATCTTCATTTAATATCATCCAGTTGTGTCGTCTGCCAGCTTCATGGACATTTTCTGTAAGTCACAAGAACTGGCTTCTAACAGAGGCTACATTCTTGAGGGGCGAAGCCTTTTAGAGAGGGATATTGCTCAGAGCTCAAAGAAGCTCAGAAAGTAACTGGGTTACAGAATAGTCTTCTAATGTGATACACAGGCACAGATACATATTTCTGGATACGTCTGCATAAAATTCGAAGTGACCTTTGCGGGTGTATTAGTCAGGGTTCTCCTGAGAAATAGAACCAATAGAGGAGATAAAGGTATAGGAAGACAATAGATGTATACCTACCTTTCTCTACCCCATAAAAAGATAGATAAATAAATAGATAGATGATATAGATAACAATGTAGACAGTGATATAAATAGCTATATATATATATGTATAGAGTGGAGGGATTGAAATTGGTTCACTCAGTTGTGGAGTCAGGCAAGTCTGAAATTTGCAGAGGAGGCTTGAAATTCTAGCAAAAATTGATATTGCAGTCTTAAGTCCAAAGTCTGGAACTCAGGCAGAAATTCTGTGTTGTGGCTAGAGGCAGAATTTCTTCCTTTTAGGGAGACCTCAGGCTTTCATCTAACTGGATGAAGCCCACCACATTATGAAAGGTAATTCGATCTACTCGGTCTGCTGATTTAAATATTAATCACATCTTAAAAATACCTTCACAGCAACATCTAGCATAATGTTTGACCCAACAACTGTGCACCTTAGCCTAGCCAAGTTGACACATAAAATTAATTGTCACAAGGTAGAAACATAATAATGATCCTCTAAAAAAGTAACTGGGAGTAAAAGCTGTTCATTGACACAAAACAAAATACTCAATAACAGAGTTCTGAATTCAGAGTGTTTGTGTTATATATTTTTATATAGTATATATAGTATGTATTTATCATTTTTCTCCGTAATTTAAATAAATAGGTTTTCTTTTGTTGGAGTTTTAAAATTTCAGGCTAGAGATGCTTAGGTAGGAAATAGTTTGAATTCCTTGTAGATTAAAGAGAAAGTAATATAATCTGTATTTAGCAGAACCATACCTGGGGTCACTTAGCAATTTCACAGTAATTTTGGCATATATTTGCATCTTCTTCAGCATTTTCTCCTGTGGTTTAAATCTGTTCATTCTGTTAGTATTCCGATCTATCCTTGCTACTCGTTATTTATTCCTAGAGAGAGCAAGAACCTTATTATAGTGTCTGTGTTTTTATCATTCAGTAGTCCTTGCTTCTAGATACGCAGAGCCTCCGTTCATTTTATGCCCTCCAAACATAAATCACGAGTATTTCCAATGAACAGTGCTACTCAAGACACAGCCTCGAACTAGACAGATTTCCTGGCTGCATTGGTGTTCTCATCTGATGGCAATGAAAGAATTAAAGAATTAGAATGTGCTGGGTTAAGTATATGTGATCTGTCTTGATAGCAGTTAAGGTACAGCATAATCTAAAAATCAAGTAATGTTAAGAACCTATTATATAAAAACCTCAATTCTGGCATTATTCTAAATAAATCATCCAACAGGTGGAACCATCGGATCATTAACTGTGTTTGGATTTCTTCTATGCCTTCACTACACATTTTTAGTCTCTGGCCATTGTTTCTTGTCTACCACCATGTTTTCACTTGGCTTGCTGCAGGTTAGTGCCAAATATGATCAGAAAAAATACATTTACCTTTTCAGTTCTGTTATCTACTACCTCTTATGTGATTTTTAATTCTTGCTGTTGCCTTTTTAGTCACCATCTTTATCTCATCCTGTTTACATACATTTCATCTTTTCTCATTCTGTATTTTTTCCTATGGGCTCTTCCACTCTGTTAAAGATGCCCAATAGTATCCTGGAAATGCCTAGTGAATTA
>NW_006440638.1:17469281-17517062 GCF_000325575.1 Pteropus alecto | reverse complement strand
AATTCATCATGAATTTTTTTAGGCTATGTATGTGTGTGTGTTGAGGGGTGGTACCTATTAAGGAAATATAAGTTTTTGGAGAGGAAATTAAAATATAGCGCTTTCTAAGTCACCAAAGAGGTACTGTTGGATTTTCCACTCTTGTGTTGGGATCATTTCCTCTTGCCACCCTCATCACAGAGATGTGAGAGCTGTCTAACATCAAACAGTAGAAAGTCTACCTTCAAGAAAATGTCTCCTCTCGCCCATTGTCTGTATTACTTTAGCGTTCATTTAATATATGACTCACTTGACCATGAACCATTTATTGCCTTATACTTTTTGTGATACATTTCTCTATGATTCAACTTTGGCAGTCAAAAAAAAATATTAACTTGGTCTCATTATTAATATTTTAGTCTTCCCAAGCACAAACTGTGTTTTCATCTGTCATAGTGCCTTATACATAATAGGCATTAAGCAAAATTTTTTGCCTTTTGAAAGGAAGCATGGTGATTAAGACCTTGAATAGGATTGAAAAGATAAGGTTCCTATCCCAACCCCACCCTCCTTCATTAAAAACTTTGTAAATTCAGAAATCCTTAGGTTCTTTGGATGTAAAATGAGGATCATGGTGTTACCCACCTCAGTCAGTGTTACAGAATGGTAGTACAGTACCTGGCATACAGTAGGCACTCACTACATGTTTGAAAAATAACATTAATATAAATGTGGAAGGCTTCAGTTTTCAGATTTGTTGTTTTCTATTCATCCTATTTGACACTGAGAGTGATACAAATTGGAAACTAAGCATATACAAGATTTTCAAATCAAATTGCAACTATAGTCATTTTAAAGATAAGGCAGGAGAAAGGGAAGCTAAGTAGACATTTTGTTGTGGCTCTGTGTATATCATGTTAGTACTCAACAACAGTAGAGCATTGAGAGCCGTCAACCCTATGCTCATAGTACCTATTTCATCACCTTCTCATTACTTGGCAATGTTGCCTTTCATTCAGGCATTTTCCATATCTGTATTTTAAGCACATGCTTCCGGACCAGTGATGGGGCTTTTTCTCCATATAAAATTGTTTCCAAACATCAGGTTATGTGCTATTATGTTCTATATTATCTATCACCTTAATCTGACTAGAGAAATGCCTGGAGAATTTTCCATTCCAGCCATTTCACAAGGTAGAATTGAATGATCCATCTAGGCTTGTGACTCTTGCTCAAGGGTTTGAAAGATATTTTCAAACTGGTCCCTTGATTGCACCCTGGTGTACAACAGTCTACCAGTGGTTTTATAGGTGAGTTTCATGTAGTTTGTTTCTGTCGTTGGGGAGACTTACATATCTCATGGCACTCTGCTTGGTGGAGGGATGTCCATTTATACAAAGTTGATCTAGCTTTCCTTTCCTTGTAAAGAGGGTCCTGGTTTGAACAGATACACACAGCCTTATGCTATATAGTTTTATTGAAGAACCAAACTGTTCTAACCTCAAACATATTTAGAAAACACTTGTTAACGTTAAATATCATTCCTCACTGAAAGGAAGCAGAGCTCACTCAAGAAATGACCAATTTTAGGACTGGAGCAGGGAAAATACAAGATGAGTGCAAAACATCTGTGTCAGCTAATAAGGAGGTATTTAAAAATAAAAAATCATGGGAACATGGCAGAATGACAGAGGAATCTGTTTGAAGAATCTGTTATTGGTCACATCTGAAACAGTTTGAGCATCAAAATAAATACCGGTAGTAATGGATTATAAGCCACTGAATATAGTAAAAGCAGAAATAAGTGAATCCTTATTGATATGAATGAATGAATGAATGAACGAACGAACGAGAAAACAAACTAGAGAAAGGAAGGCTATTTCTTACACTTAGAATGCCATTAATGAATATAGAAGAATGGCGGAGTTAGAAAATCATCAATGGGTACTAAAACTAATGGATGAATGTTAGATGAGGAACAAGATATTTATATATTAAAATATCTCCCTGCAAAGTACTTTTTAATTACAAAAGGAAAATTAATAACTTTATAGTAGAGAAGCCTAGCAGACATCACCATAACCATGTGATCAAGTTAAACATTCCTCTTGTTTGTATAAACCCACTGAATGTGCTTCCTGATGTGTACTGTGAAGACAAAATATTGATACTGTGGTAACCTGCTCAGAATGCACCATCTTAATCTAATCATGAGAAACCATGAGACAGACCCCAAGTCTACATAATAACAGGGGTGTACACTTCACACTACCAAAGTAAAAGAAGAAAGAAAGTCGAAGGAAGACTGACTGTTTCAGATGAAAGTTGCGTGTGGAAGGTGTCAGGATAGAGACATGACAACTAAGTGCAAAGTTTGATCATAGATTAGATTCCTGGACTGAGAACAAAATAATAATCTCTGATGGACTTATTTGGGAACTAGCCAAAATTTGAAAATGCGCTGTAAATAGTATTGTATCAAAGTAAAATTTGCTGATTTTAATAATTATATTGTGGTTGTATAAGAAAATATTCTTAGAAAAGATACACTTAAGTATTTATAGGTAAAGGGGCATATTTTGTCCCACTTACCACCAAATGATTCAGAAAAAAAAAAAAATTGCATGTGGGAAGAGAGAGAGAGAATGTCAATGGAGTAAAATGTAAATAATTGGTGGTAGTAGGTGAATGCTACATGGGACAGGTAATAGGTCTCTTTATCGCTGGGTTTTCCAGCTCTTTTCTTCAGGTGATGTTTCTTCAGGAGGATTGCTATACCATAAGTGTCACTTAGATTCACATTATTAGAAAGAACATACTTTGGGGAATGCTGAAGGGAAGGCTCTGAGTATGGTTCTTGACAGCAGATACAGAAAGTTTATGGGCTACTCAAGATATTTAATAGCCACCACAACACCTTCCAAAGATGGTTTTGGAAAATAGGTTTTCAGCCTCTGCCCAAATCTGTCTCATCAACAATAACACTAATATAACTTAAAGTCCAATTTACTCAGCAAAACTCCATCTACTTATTTACTCTCATTTAAGATAGCTTCAAAAGTTAATGTAATTCAGTAGACAATTTGGGAAAAATACCAAGGAAAATTGGCATTTCGGACCTATGTTGATTGTTCTCTCTGTAAGACATTTTGTTATCCTGATGGGTGGAGGCATGACTCAAAGACATTTTCTAAAAATGAATTTTCTCACCCAGTTGTAAATGAAAATGCCCTTGAAGAGGCCTTAAAGTGTTTTGTATCACACACTATTCAGGTGATGCATTAATGTCGCCCTTGCCTGTGCACTGAAGAATATGAAAACATCCTGTGAACTTACTTAATTTCAGGACCCGGGTTTTAAAAGGCAAGTGTAGTTTTCTGAATATACTTGTGTGGAGTTTCTTTCTTGGGTTAGGAACAATGTACCCAAAGCAGTTCACCCAGTGTTAAACTTTTAATCTGCACCTCATCGAATGGATTTTTCTAATGTAAATTCATGATGTCTACAGCTGTCCAAATCTAAAGGCAACAAACACATTTGTAAGAAGCTGCCAGATTCAGTTGGAATTCCCAGTCTGAGAAGAGTAATTTCCTTTAGGAAAGAGAATCCTAGTAAAGAATCTTCCCATCCTTCTTCCATCCACTTGGGTACCTGAGTTTTCCTAGAAAGTGTCCTGACTTGGGTTCCCGATTTCACCCTTCAGAAAAGAAATATCACCTTCTTCTTAACATCATGGTTAATTCATTCTACCTCCTCCCCCATTTATTTATTTATTTTTATTTTTTTAAATTAAGTTTTATTATAGTAAGTTTCAAGTGCACAATTTAACAGTAAGGCATATATATGTTACATATATATAATATATATTGCATTGCGTGTTCACCACCCATAGTTAGATTTCTTTCTGTTACCACATATTTGACCCCTTTTACCCTGTCTACCTCCCCCCACCCGGTAACCACTAGTCCATTGTCCATGTCCATGAGTCTTTGCTTGTTCTGTTTGTTTGTTGCTTTTAGGTTTATATCCCACATATAAGTGATAGCATGTGGTTTTCAACTTTTTCTGTCTGGCTTATTTTGCTTAGCATGGTTATCTCAAGGTCCATCCACATTGTCGCAAACGGCAGTATTTCATCTCTTCTTATGGCCTAGTAATATTCCATTGTATATATGTACCACAGCTTCTTCATCCAATCATCTCTTGTAGGACACTTCAGTTACTTTCATGTCCTGGCTACCATGAATAATGCTGCTATGAACATCAGTGTGCAAATATCTTTTTCAAATATAGATTTTCGAGTCTTTCGGGTAAATACCCAGTAAAGGGATTGCTGGATCATTTGGTAGATCAATTCTTAGTTTTTTTGAGGAACCTCCATACTGTTTTCCATAGTGGCTATATCATTCTCCCTTTGACCCATACTCAGCTAGTCTCTGTGACTTTTTTTCCCTGCTGGGAATTTATCATTCAGTACCAAATCTTCAAACTCCATCTGAGGTGTGGTTGTTTAATCTTTTTCAGAAAAAAGCATCATATCATTTGGAAAGTAGGAAAAAAAAAGATCATGGAAAAGCTAATGATATAGGAGATTTGACTTTCTGTAAGGAATAGGTTTAGTTTAGAAGATTCAGGGAAATCCTATTCTTATTAGGAATTTTAAGATGTCTATCACGTGTTAAGTTTACAGTATGATGATGAGGATGTTGGTGGTGGTGGTGGTGGTAGTTTGTTGAGCACTGATGAGGTCTAAGCATGGTGCTACACGCTATAGACTACACTCACTTGTTTGGTCCCCATACCCACCCTACCAAGGGTTGATATTTGATTCTATACTTGAGGAAGTCGATGGTCAGAAATGAGCTTGCTTACCCGAGTTCTCACACGTGAGTAAATGAGGAAGCTGGAAAAAGAACCCAGATCTATTAATTTTATCATATACATGGTTTCAGGAGAATACTCTGTGGTCCATTTTTGTTCTCTGAAATTATATGAAGTATCAAGGAGTGTTCAAGCATTAAAACTGTATAATGATTTTAAGTTGATTTATCTGTGTTCTGCTTTTTGAATAAGGAATTCTAGCCAAATGGAAGAGAAGGTAGTTAATGTTGGGATGAGAGCACCTGGATTTTATACTCTTCTTCTGATGTTTAATTTTAGCCAAATTAACATTAACTTTCTGAAGTACTATTTCCTCATCTATAACTCAGTGTAGTAATTTTTGCTGTATCATGACAGGGGTTGTTAGATGGATTAAGTGAAATAATGTATGCGATGGCTTTGTTCAAACTGTGAAATGTAAGGCATTATTATTGTCATTACCATTTTATTTCTTTGTGAATTCAGTGAAATATTCCATTTAAGCTATTTCTCAAAGCTACTGAGCGACCCCTTCAAATTCTCATCATTAGAATGGGTGGCATTTATAAAGATGTGCCCATTTCAGCTTTTATAGTTTTAACATGTAGACTGACTCTTACAGGCTTAGCTCTCTACTTCAAGGTGTTTAACTCCACTAAAATTTTGCTTCTTAACAGGGAACTTTTCACTAAGACATGAGTATTAGGTAATAAGGAGGTGTCAGTATTATTTATTTTGGGTGACAAGAAGGCATTGTCGTTAATGAGATGTGTGCTTTAGTGACGCCTGCTAAAGTATTTAGAAGTAAAATGATATGATTATGATACGATGTCTGGGGTTTGCTCTTAAATACTTTAGCAAAGAAAAAATGGATGGATGAATACATTTGGCAAAATCTTAGTAACTGGGGAATCTGGGTTCACTGTACTATTCTCTCTACTTTTGAGAAGGTGTAAAAATTTTCATAATATATTTTTAATTGTTCTTTTACAGATGCAGATTTTCTTTTACAATCCAGATGACTTTGACAGCTTTCAAACTGCAATTTCTGAAAACAGAATAATTGGAGCCATGGCCATATTTTTTCAAGTAAGTTAACAGTGGCCCAAGTACTTCAACCAGAGAGTTCTCTCAGTATTTATTTTTAATTCACTGAATTGTTCTATGTTTAATGAATGCATCTGTTTTCTACTTCACACCTGTCTAAATGAAAGATATTTCATATTGTCTAATGTGTGATTTAAAATGTAAATAAGTATGTTTAGAAACATAATGAAAAATTTTGCATGAATTATTCTGATTTTATTGCTACTTGACTGGTGCACAGATTGAAGAACACATTTATCATCTAAGTTACTTTACTGCTGAAGCATTTTGAACAGGTTCCTTCAGCATATTAAGAGGCTGATGTAAAAAAAAAAAAGATGGTTTTCTTTGGAGCAACTTTAAAATTTGACATTACTTGCAAGTAGATTGATAAATAGCATCAGTCACTTCTCTAAAGAGACCCCTTTTCCCTCCCGGAAATCTCCATGGTAACTAAAGTTTTTATTGAGACCATTTCCAAGTCAGTACATTTATGATTTCCCATCCTTTCCCTCTCTCTTTTTTAATGTGTTTGCATTAATGAGTGTTCCTGGCTCATTTGTTGACTCCGTACCTAGAAGCCAAACCTTGTTAATGCTCTCTGTACTTTTTAACAAGTCGCATCAAATTAGTGTCGATCATCAGGTGTCTTGACCAAGTAGCCTAGAAGAGATCTGGTGCTTCTTTGTGTGGCAGGTAACCTAAGAAGTAGGTATGTGACTTGTCTCTCAGTCTTAAAATTTGCCTTAGATTCAGGTGTTCCTTTTACCGGTGAGTCATTGTTGGAAAATGACGTCTTTCTGACAACTCAAAGGAACATGAAAGACATCATCAAACCTTCTCCAACACGGGCCTTTAGCCTGTGCCTTTTGGGCAAGCTCCTTTGTCCTCGAGATGGAGCCATTTTTATTTGAAGTATGTTATTTTCACTGCCCTTTTGAGTGGGTGACACATGATGGATGATTCTCTCTACTGCTTATCTCTCCCTCTTAACTACTCTGTCTCCCTTTCCTTTTCTTGGATAAAGGCTCAATTGGGAGATTATGTGTGAAAAATTGAAAAGCCTAATACTCTTCCCAAACATCAAAAGCAGTGAGAATGGTAGTCATCAGTATTGGTTATGGCACTGGTATCAGTCTGTGAGTTCTGACCTTCTACTGGGTCCTGACCAGCATTTTAAAAATATTGAATTAGAATACAAAAAGAAAATCAGAAAATATCAGTGTATAACAATATTTTTGTAGAACTTTTCTTTAGTTATTCATACACAGAAAGACATACTGTATATATGTACTGGGGCCTGTTATAACATGTATTTCTTTTTGTGGGTCATGGTCTGAGATTTTGGAAGTCATCTGTTTATGCCATATATTGGGCTGATGTCCCCATTGTTCCTATTATTCCCACACACATCTCTTTTCTCTGATGACTTTCATGAACCACAGAAAAGTATAGTGTTTTAAGAGCTTATTCGCTAGATTAAAAAATATTTGCTTTTAAATCCCACCTGGTCTTCTTAACATAATGATGTCATTATTTAAACTTTCCAGCCTCAGTATCTATCTGAAATAGGGATAGCAACTGCTACATTATCAATATTATAGTAGTCGTTAAATGAAGTCCCTGGTATTGGTCCTGACACATAGTAGACACTTGGTAAATGCCAAATAATATGTATCCCTATCCATCCACTTCTGTTGCTATGGGATGGAACTCTCCTCCCCGCCCCCGCCACCACCACCATCACCGCCCGGAGTACCTGTCTTCTTTGCATCAACAAAAGCCTGTTCTGGCACCGTACTCTTGGCAGCTCGCTTGGGTTCTGTCTGAACCCCTTCTGCTTCTGAACCGTGATTGGTTCGCTTTTGGCAATGCTGGGGTCACCTGAACCATTCTTAAACAATGCCCACTTACATGTTTAATGCCTCATTTTTCTCTTTTTGTCATCTTGCCATCCTACTTTCATGTAGCTGACCTCTGTTCCTATAGTCCTGCCATCAAATCTAACCCCTTCTCTGCCATGCCCACGCATGCCCAACCCAACCAGGTCCTAATTTATGGGTCACCTTTTTCATAGGAAAATAAATTTTAAAAATATTTTTATGAGTACTGGAAGGACTAGTTCACAGCATGCTCTACCGAAAGGCTTTCTGTTTTTCCAGCTCTATAAACTCTTGTTAAATATAAGACCAATTAGAGTCTTAGGCAAGCGAGGCATGTTGGTGTACAAACTAGCAAAACACCTCAGTGAAATCTAGATTTTGAATTTTTAAAAGATTTCTGGTACATGACTATTAGCTCACATACAAAGAAATGTAATGTGTATTTCATCTGGTAAGCTCTTCTCTAAATTTGGGCTTGCTATCCTCTAGACACAAAATAGAGGGTAGATAAAATAAAATAGAACAGAACTTTTTTTAGATAGTGGGTGTGTTGAGCTGCTCCTTTGTTTTCTTTGTAAGTTCACATATGCGCTTATATATATTTGAGTTCACAATTTAATGTGGCATGCAATGGAAAGGAAAATTTTATTATTGTTATTTTAATTTGGAAGTCTAGTTAGGGCCCATATTTTGAGATCTTTGTATTTTGAATCTTACTATATGTATGTTAAATTTGAGAGTTTGATATCTCTCCCCCAAGTAGTCAGTTAAATCTTGATATACATTTCCAAATTCAAACCTGGCATCTTACATTTCGGTACTGAAGAAGTATTTACATCCTTTCGGCACTGATTCCATGCTGGAAATGCTACCAGTTGCCCCATTAAATATAATAAATGTATTCAGCTCATGTCTATTAGGACCCCGCAGTCCACGTGATAATGGCTAGGAAGAGGGGAGTGGAGAAGCTCTTCCGCTTGTGAAGGGGCTGTGCTCAGAACTGCCGCTCATAAACCCACATATTCATTATCTGGAGGGACATGATGTGAATGTGCCATGAGCTCATGTCTGGGCAAGGCTAAGCCTCACGTAGATGTTGTGGCCCTGATGCTGACTTACTCCATGCACTAGAATAATTTCCTTACACTCTCAGTTTTCCATTATCTTGTTTCCTTTTTCTTTCTCATCATTTGCCTCTGATTACAGGTAATTTTGGCCCTTTCACTGCCTTTGTTGTGGTTAGTTATGATGAAGTTCATGTTTCTAAAACTGAAACAAGCACAAACCCAGGGGGCACATGGGTGACCTAGAAACCATATGTTGGTCTAGACTAGAGGCTGCTTGCAGGTGGTCCTGTTGTGGCTCACTGGCATGATTGTTGAACTCACACAGTGTTTACAATTCTTTTCTTTAGTTAAATATGGAAGATTTTATGTAAGGGGTCCAGATGATGTAGCAGTAATCAGGATCTGAGTTAGGGCTGTCTGTCTACTTTGGAGGGGGTTTGCATTCCTGTTGCAGCACGGTCTTCGGGCAATGTTTTTTTTTTGTTTTTTGTTTTTTTGCCTTCATGTCAACATGATCCCAACCTAGACCCCAGTAACTTTGAGTGGTAGCTGAAATCTTTTTGGTTACAGACAGAGTTGAAAGTCAGTGTCAGTGCTGAAAGATAGTGAGCTAGGTCTTTCCTGAGTGCTTTGTGTGAACACCAGTGAAGGAAGGAAAGACCACCTCCATGTGTGGAAGATAGCAAACCATGGCAGCCATACATGGTTGTGTGCATTTGGGCCCACACAAGCTATAGGAGGTGCATTCACTTCACAGCCACGGCCGATTGAAATATTTATTACAACTTTTCAAAACATGTTAATGTGTCTGGAGGAAAGAACACCTGATTTCTAGTTTACAGACACCTTTGGACCAGCAGCCCTCTGGCAGGTATAGGGGAAAGGGTGAAGTTTGATTTTAAAGGATCTTCAAGTAAATCCTTTAATTAAGATAGGAAATGTAGATATTTGTTATTAGACCACTAAACAGGATAATTAAATGCTTGTTCAGCTAATTTATATAAGTACAAAAATTGAAACAATTATTTTTTGTTCGTTATAGTAGATCCTCCACTGTTCTTTACTGGTAGCCTGATTTCCTATAAAAATGTAAAATAACAAAAGTCATTAAATTGTTCTTTTAAAGTATTTTATTCGATAATAATACGCTGCATGGGTTATCTGTTTAAAGTGTTAAAAAAACATAAAACCTATGTTTACAGGAAATTTGAAATGACAGTGGAATGATTAGGCAATTTGTAGAAGGATACTTTGCTTTAAAAATAACTGAAAAAAAAAGATTTAATTATTTCTGATTTCAATTTATGGATTAAAGAATACCCAAAATTCAGAGTGAGTTTACCTTTAACTAGGCCTGTATTGTTTCAGACCAAGAATCTTCCATCATCACTCTCTGAATGGGGTCCTGATTTGTTTTGTTTTTCAACCTTTTCTTCACCATTCCTCATGAATACTTCTCTCCATTTTTTCTACCAGAATTGAAATATCTTCTAACCAAACAACCATCTTAATGTTATAGAAGTTTGGTGACCCCAAACTTTTTGTAGTTTTGATTATTATGATTTTATGGATATGATTGTTGTGTTTTTTCAAGGAGCATCTGATTATCATTGAATTTATGATTTGGAGGAGAATGTCTTATTCATTTTGACTCAGTTGCCATTGTTATTTGAATACCTGAAATTTGTATATCCTGATGCCATTGAACTTTGGGATGATAAATGCACAATTCTTTAAGAATGTCTACGTTTAGAAACTTTACTTTTGTGATTTTTTTTTTCAACTTTCTCGTTAGACGTATTTGGGTGTAATCGCTTCTGAATATTTGAATCAGACACAAAGATATAAAATTTTTTATCATGTCTACATCCGGAGGCCCAGTCAGTGGCATATTTCTTATATAGTTAAGAAATAAATAAATTGCATTCTGATTTATTTCTTTTTGACAACCTATCTTCAACAACTCTACTGAGGTTTCTTCATTAAATGTTAGCAGTTTTACTTCTGGGAGAGTTTGAGCCCCTTTGTACCAGTATTTTTTTTTTTTATTTAAATTTCTACCCAGAATCTAACTGTAGGCATTTGGTGTTCCCTAAGATCTGTGCTGCTCAATCACTTGCCCCCTCTTCATTTCTGCCCTTATAGTTGAAAGCAAACTTAAAAACTGAAATGTTTTGCAGGTTGCTACCCCATTCTTTATATCGTGTTGGTGGAACAGACTGCTTAATTATTTTTCTCCATCTGGAGAGGCTTAGTAATTAAATGGAATGGCAGCACCTGGGATTATTTATAGACACTGAGAAAGCAGGAGGAGTTCTTGATGACTCATTCATCCAGGGCTGGCTAGGAAGTCTTTCTCTCCACTTCTCTGCATTTCACCTTCCCACCTCCTCCCCTCAAAGGTACATGTGATTTTTCCTTTCTTTAACCCCCTCTTTCTCTTAGCCTTCCATCCTACATTAAAGCTATAATTTGCTTTCTCTTGCCTTTGTACTGTAAAATCATTAAGGACTGGCCATCTTACTCATCACTGCATCTCTTGTAAGTGGCTGTTTCTGGAGCTTGGTTGTGCAAATACTTAACTGAAGTCAGTGGAAAGATATTAAGGCTCTATGGTCTTGATTTGAAAGGAAGAACCTGATAGTCTGTCAGCGAAGGAGTATTAGAAACAGGCACTAGTATAGGACCTGAGAATACTAGAATATAAATTCTTCAAAGTTGAGGTCCATGTCTTGTTCCTCTTCTCTTTGTATCCCACCACCAGCTTCTCTCTAGACCTCACATGTGTGTCTTAACCTGAATTATGGCTCAGGAAATATGTATTGAGTAGGACTGAGTTATAAGAAACCTCTCTGTGTGCTTACCACAATATTAATGAATTGGATTTTAGAAAAGCATGTGTCTAGCTGGATATGTAAACTTCATCTAAGAAAGATGGTTATATCAGAAGTATAAGATTCTTGAGATGGTCAAAGAAGGACATTAAACTGAAGCTTGTGAGTCTGTTGATTCATTGAGGATAACTTTCTGACAGGGCTCCACTGAGTCTAACATGCTTTTAAAGGGCTGTATTTTCATTTATACCTGTAGCTCTGAAAAAAACAACAGGACTTTGAAAATCTTAAAGTAGTAGTGCTTTCAGAGGCCTTAACAAAGTGTTTTATTGCCAAGAATATCTGGATATATCTGTGTCTGTGAATGTTTTAGTAAAGTTTCTCACCAAAATGCTTTTATCTTAGTAGATGGTGGATGAAGAGACTTTTTTGGATTATTTGGCTATTTTTTCTTCTGACTTATCTCTGTCTCTATTATATCCTTCCTAGGGTCTATCTGTGATAGTTGATAGATTAGTTTCTGTGTGTTTCAGCACACCTGTATGTATGTTTCTTGATTATTCTTGCCCTTGCTATTCTTCGCATGTCTATGTTTTCCTTCCTCTCTCCCCCTTTCTCTCCTTCAGATCCTCTAAGTGAACAAAATTTAATGTTTTCTCATTTATTTTTTATGCTCTCCTTTGCTAACTCATTTGCTCATCCTGCAGTATTCATTAAGCACCTTCTCTGTACCGTTCCCCATGAACATTACAAATGTATCCTCAGAACTGTAGCCTGCCCTCAAAGGTTTTGGGAATGGTAAGTTTTGAAAAGGGTTGGCCTTTGAATGTTTTCCTTCAGTAGTAGTAGTGTTTTGTCATTGGGAGATAGGAGAAGATGGAGCAGGTCAGGTAGATGAAATATCAAGAAACATACAAAAATTTTAGTATGTATATAATTTTAAAATGATAAATATTTCATTTTGAGTGTATGAAGTTTCTATTTGTGACTCTTCGAATTGGACTCTCCTTTCTCTATTTTTTTCTTTCTTCCCTTTTACTTATCGTGACCTAAATTAATCTTGTTATTTTTTTAACCATCCCAAGGAATCTTTTTTTTTTTTATGAAAAATACATTTGCTATCATTGATGTAGATCTTTTTATTTTATATTATTTTTTTACTTTTGACTGGTCTTACTGGCAATGTGGAACAAGGGCTCCTACTCCATAGGAAGGAAGAAAGGGAGGGAGGAGATAGGAGGGAAGGAAGAAAAAAGAAATAGTAATTATACTCATCTGCCAAACACCCACCAAAAAGCCCCTGTAACGATTTTTGAGTTGGAGATCCCATGAGTTTGTACCAGGGAGTGGTGGTAGGTTGTTAAAACTTCCTTCTTATACTGCTTTTCAGGATAATTGCAGTAAACTAATACGATTCTTAATTTATTCCCTTCCAGTTGCTGCTGTTTGAATATCATCCTTCTCACATTTTCCACATCCTTGGTTTCATCCAGTTATAAGTTTAATTCTTTCACTACATTACCTAGAAGTGTAATTTCAGAATGTTTTGAGTTGATTAAGAAGACTTTTTTCCATACACACACAAAAATTAAAATACATATGTTCCAATTAAACTATTTTAACAGCCAATTGATTTCATACAACTTACCATTAAGCGAAGGTCAGAGTCATTTTTAATGTTCAGACGCAATTTTGGAACAGATTTGTGGATGTACAACATTGAATTTATAGGCTATCAGGTGTTTTCAGTATATCTCCTGTCTGGAAATGGCCTGTAATTCAAATTTCCTTTTAGTGGACATTACAGAAGACTATGTAATAATTGGCAATGCATTACATAATTAGGAGACTTTGAGTTCTTTGAACGTGACCACGTGAACATCTTCTTTAATTAAATCATTGCACTTCAAGGACGGTAACTAAGTACTTTGCCTTAGTACATCACTAAACGATAGTTTAGAACCTATCGTTTTAGTTTAGAATTTAATTGTTACAGTCTCAGAGAAAATATTAGGAAGTCTAAATCTCCCTAAAAGGACAGATGAGAGACCTGTCATTTTATAAGAACTTCTGAGAGGTTAAGTGGTTGATCATGATCCTATAGGTCTTTGGAATCTACCAGGCCAAGAATTCTGGTTCCGTGACTTCCAATCCAGTCGTCTTGTTTTTCCTGGCCATGGTCTCCCTGGAGTGTAATCAAGTAGATGCTTTAGCTGATTAGACCTCCTGGGAGAATGCTATACATAAAGCACTTTACATCCCAAGATGAGAAGCAACTGGCAACTCTCCTCTCCCCACCCTTCATCCCTCCTTCAGATGAACTAGTCGAAAAGGTCCTTCTGAATAGAATACAAATACTGCTCATAAAAGTTAATAATCATTGTGTACTTAATTTACGTAAAATGCTAAAATGAAGTCCCTACATTAAGTATGATCTAATTTAATCTTCACCGAGAACCTCTCAAGGTATTATGTCCATTTTACAGGTGCAGAAGCTGAGGCATGGAGCTTTTTTAAAATATGAATTCCCCAAGATTACATGGGCCAATAAATGTTGCAGCCAGTATTTCAGCAGCAAGAATATATCTCGAGGGTCTATGTTCTTAGATGAGTACTGAATCAGAAAAGTTGAGTATTCTATTAAAGAAGAGTGAGAGCGAAGTCTCTTTCGCTAGTCCAGTTATTATCATGTGTATGTAAGTGCTTTAGGGACTTCGTCGATTATGCTGGTACCAGAAGCGCTATTTCCTTATAACTTAAAATTGTGTTCTTATTCTTTTTGTCAATTATGCTGGTACCAGAAGCGCTATTTCCTTATAACTTAAAATTGTGTTCTTATTCTTTTTGCCCATAATTAAATCCTTTGATCCTATTCTAAGTTCTTTTCAGCTCTGTACCTGTAATTATTTTGTAGATTTGAATAGTTTTTTTTTCCTTTTGCTTCCCCTTTTTTATGAAAAGGCTATAAAGAGTATTGAATAAATGGTGTGGTTAGGTAACAATAGTGAGTGAATGGGGTAAAGATTTAAACAATCATTTATTAACCTTTTTAATGGCGTAGTTCTTAGGGAGAGGAGGAGGGAGGGGACAGAGGATTTTACCCCGCTAGGGGACACGCAGCCATGTCTGAAGACACTTGGTAAATACGCTGGGTGGCAGTGAAGACACTTGGTAAATACATGGGGTGGCATCTAGTGGGTAGAAACTAGAAATGTTGTACAACATTCTATAATAAGCAGGACAGTCCCCCAGGACAAAAAATTATCTGGCTCAAAATGTCAGTGCTGAGGTTGAGAAATGCTGCTTTATGGTTATCAGCTGATCAAGTCCACTATAATATCTTAATGTCAGTAAACTGGGGGAGGAGGGCAGTGAGAGCTATTTGGGTTATTCACAGGCTGATAGGAATAACTACTACTAATAATAACTATCAATCCCGTGCCTATAAAGTCCCCTAATCCCTGGCCAATCGACGTTTAGTCAACTGGATTCTAAGATAAGGCATAAAGATTTACATGCAATTTAAATGGATGTCTCTAACAGTTGTGTAGAGGATAATTTGGAAGAGGAGAAAAATGAGGGTTGGCGATATAGAACGATTCAGAGCTCGAAACCCATTTAGAATTCTGGTTCAGTATCTCTAACAAGAAGGGTAGATTAGCACAATAGGAGCAATAACAACTAGAGCAATAACAGGTTCAAGACATATTTGGCAAGTAAAATCAGCAGAACTTGGTGACTGATTGGATATGGGATGTAAGAGAAAAGCAGCAGCCCAGGATGACGAGGTGGATGTGAGCAATGAAATGAAGACCACGGGAGCAAAGGCTACTCCGGAGGTAATGAGTATGAGAAGCTGGCAAAACTTCTAAATGTTCTGTAGATATTTGGACGTGTGAATTTAAAGCTCAGGGGAAAAGTCAGGACTAGAAAAGAATATGTAGAAATCATTAGTGCGTATGCATGTGTCAGCTGAGATTAGGAGAGCTTTTGAGATCAAACAAAAGGTGTTGAGGGTGAGAAGAGAAGAGGATTGAGTCTGGAACATTCTAGAAGAGCAATATTAATTCAGTGGTATAGTGGAGAGCTCAGCGCTGACCTTGGCCCTTTTTCTAGGTATTCCAGCTTCGTCTCGGCCCTTTTAAAGAGCCTATATGGTGTTTGTTCCAAGACACTGCAGTGATTTGTGAAACAAGTACCAATTTAGTAGAACATTCACTTAGACAGGAAGTAAACAAAGGTAAGAGTATGTGCAAATGTCTTTGAACTCGAAATCAGTGGCAGCTGCTTAGAAAAACTCAAAGATCAATGAAATTCCCTTTAGCAGTTGTAGGAGAATTTGCCCCCCAAATCTCAGCTCTGTGCTGTTCCCAGGGCAAAAATTTAAAGTCATCAATGCAGGTTTTATTTTAGAGGTTTGTTATTGTCTCTTTCCAAATCTTTTTTCTCTCTGGCCGTCTAGGTGTTGTGTCAGAGAATGATTAACCATCTTTAACTGCACGAATCTTGACGCTGCTGTACGGAGTTGCCCATACAAGAAGAAGCTTGTGATTCTCTCATATATTTAGGGTTTACACTAAAACTACTGTTTGTTTTCTTTGTTAATAGTATATATATATGGTATGTCAGTACCATCTGAAGCCCAGAGCTTTTGTTTTTTGGTTTATTCTGGATGATGTCTGCCTGTCTTTTGAGTGTGCCTCTGACTTATACTCCCAAAGCACATGTCCTGTATACTACATGGCGTAAATATAAAGACAGACCAGTTTGGACAGAATTTCCTATCTGGTCGAAATCCATTCGATTATTTTTACACGATGTGACAGCAACTAGGAAGAAACTTAATTTATTGATTTATGTGAAGTTTTTTCTGATTCATCCAGTACCCGCTTTTTATTTAACACCTTGATCTTGGTAATTCTGTTTGGCCAACGGTGGTATTTTTCAGGGGTGCAACTCTTGTGTAAGTGGGGGATTAGGAGACAGAGACCGTGGGAAAATGTCCATCATAGAAATATTTTATCCTTCCTGCCTTTTAAAGTGCAGCGAGTAAGCATCCAAATGTATTATGGTAAAAGGCATAGTAGTTGCTATTATGCCTACCCAGGTGTCTTTTGAGAAAATTATTAGCATCTTCCTGTTTGAGGCTTTGTGGGAGCTGCGAAACGTACTTATGCATTGACTCTCCTGGGCACATTTGTACAGCAGATTCTGTTTTTCTTAGCCGTTTGTGTTCTCTGAAAATGTATTAAGTTATATGATTTTGATGTGCGTGCACATTCCTAGTTAGCTGTATATAAAATGATAAGTAGAGCTGATTATATTATATCTTGCTGATTTTGATTTGGGGTTTGTCCAGAATTGAAGTAAGGCAGGACTTACTTTACTTTAGAAAGCATTAACTAGGCACATCAGTACTACAGATAACATTGCAACAAGAGGGATTTGCTTAATTTGTGTGTTTCAATTGGGAATTATCAACCGATTTCATATAGCATTCATTTGATATTAGTCCTTTGGTTATAACAGAGAACTCTCATGTAGCATATAAATGGATTTGATGAGGGACACTCCTAAAATCGCACTACTAGTGTGAACCACGTATAATGAGATAAAATTGTATCTCTGAAGCAATAACCAGTTCTGACTCCTTGATAATTCAGTTTCTGGGATTTCTCAGTCCGTATTAATGGGGTCTTATTCTACTTTTTACATTGTTTTCTCTGGTAGTTTGGCACCCTTGAACACCATTCTAATGAGGTTTGAATGAATTATTTCTATTTTTAGACATTCTCCAAAGGCAGCTGCCAGGCACTAGTTCTATTTTTTAAAAAAACTGAACCTATTACAGGCATACCTTGTTTTACAGCGTTTTGCTGATATTGCATTTTCATCAACGTGAAGGCAAGGCACTCCACCAGCAGAAAGATTATGACTCACTGAAGGCTCAGAGGATGGTTAGCATTTTTTAACAAAAAAGTATTTTTAAATTGCGGTATGTATATTATGTTTTAGACATAATGCTGTTTTACACTTAATAGACTACATACAGTATAATGCTAACATAACTTTTATTTGCACTGGAAAACCACAAAAATTTATATGACTTGCTTTTGAATCATGGTCTTGAACCAAATCTGCAATATCTCCAACATATACCTGTATAGGAGTAAGCCTCAGATAGCTTAGAAGTGCAAGCAACCATCTGATACAAAGACAGTTCCTAAATTTTTCAGGAAAAGAAATGAATGTTTAGGTCCACATCTGAACTTGGTAGCTTGACTCCCCTATTTTTTTGTTTTTGTCTTTTTAATGGAAATCGACCAGAAGCTTGGGTTCCTCTGTATTTTGAGCTATAAGGTGAAAGATGTCTTACTCCCCCTAAACTTTAAGTTCAGACAGGTAAAATCCCAAATCTTCTGAAAAGAGAGTTCCAGTGTCTAATTCTCTTTGAATAAGAACTATAATAAAAAACAATAGGTGATAGTTACGGACCTTGGTCACGTGCCAAGCCTGCTGCCAGTTCTGCCAAACGTTCTCCATAATGATCCTATTTAATGCTTATAACAGCTCTCTGAGAAAGAGCTTTGGATCCCAGAACCTTCTACAGATGCTTAGATTCCCTTTGATTATGAAATCGGTATGTTGAAAGCCATTGGAAAACGTTGGGGTTTTGGGGTGAAAAGTTCTGTGCTAAAACTCTGAGTTGCCATTTATTGGCTTGTTCCTTTAGACAAATGTATTTTGTCCATCGAATGCAAATATTTATATCCGATTGGTTTGCTATGAACTTCAAGTGAGAATCTGTATAAGAAAGCTCTATGGAGCAAACTTTGTAGCACTCTATAAAATTTGTTAAAATAACAGTAGCTTTGATGATGATTAATTATTAAAAACTAGAGTTGAAAATGGTAAAATAAAAGGTAAAATACTTTCCCATATCCTGAAGCCTGGCCCAGAATAGACACATTGAAATAAACAGATTGCTTTTGGTATATCAAATATGTGCATTCTCGTAGTCTACTTGCATTTCGATGGAGGGTGCTTCAGCTCTCTGATTGACTTGGCTGTGAGACAAAGTTCTGAAGTCTAGTGTTGTTGGTGCGGTAACTCAGTAATTCAGGAGGTGGCAACCAAATCCAGATTTCCTCAAGGAACATCTACATGTCTCGCTTACTACTTTGAAGAGGAGCTAAAGTAATTAGTCATAACACCTTGGATGGTGAAATAAATAGTTATTTAAATGGAGGAGTTAGTCATCTGGAGAGAGAAAAGTAACATATTGACATGAGCCCAGATGCCTGCACATGGCGGGGACACCATTTGGAAGTAAAAGGTCCCTATCAACATTTTTTCTGGCCCCCAAGTGACTGCTTGATTTTTAGTAGGGAGTTCATTTCTAGTGTTAGAGTTGTAAACCAGGCAGCCTTTTTGTGGCCATGTTTGTGCTGGAAAGGTATCCTTTTTTATGAAAGCCCTTATTAGTGTCTGCTTGGGTAAAGGCACTGCCAGCAATAATGATGTGATCTTTAGGGATTTTTAAGTACTGTGGCATGTGAATTATTGCTTGTTCTGGCAGTTTGTTTCATTCTTCTCATGTTTGATATGAACTGAAGGTTGGGGTTGTAAGTGGGAGATGTGTTCCTTTCTGCAGTTTGGCAGATGTGACTCCACTGTTCCCCCTCATCTAAAGGGTGAGATCACCCCATACACACACCCCTCCTTCCTTCTCTCTCGTGGCCCTTCTTTTGCCTTCTCTGTTCATTCCCTTTGTAAAGTCATGAAATCACTTGGTGCCCCATACACAGTGGCCAGCGCAGTGTCTGGAGAATAAATAAATAAAGGACAGTCCTTATCATCAAGGAGGTTACTGCACGCATGCACGCGTGCGCGCACACACACACACATCTATAAGGTCTTTAAGACAAGGACCATTGCTTGTTTGGTGTTAAAATCTCAGTGCTTACCACAGAGATAGTAAATGAAAGCAAAAGAGATTACTCGAGAGTCTGCTTAATGAAAAAAGGAAGCTCTAGATCTAGATTGTTTGATTAAACCCTAGTTTTGCTCACTAATAGTAGTAGTAACTTTTCCGTCCCTCAGTTTTCTCATCTGAAAAATGGAAGCAATCATAAGAGACCAACCTTGGAGAGTTGTTTTGAGGCTTGTATTAGTTAATACAGGCGAAATGAACATGTGCCTGGCACATAGTAAGTTCTCCATAAATGTTAGCTCTTGCTATAATTTAAACACTAGCGGATTATGTCATTAATGCAGCGGTAAACATCAGTTACCAAGTGCAGCGGTTAATTATGTGGAAGGAAGAGTGATTAACCTACATTATATAAGAGAGGAAAGGTGTTCTCACCCGAACAAGGGTCGTGTCATTTTATCTACGATTTTTTTTTCTCTTCCTCTCTAAACTTAGTGGGCTGAGAGAGCCTAGAACACTTATCCTCAACAGTGGCTGCACATTGGAATCACTGAGCAAGCTTTAAATAATACTGATGCTAGAGTTCCACTCCCAAGATTTTGATGTCATTGATCCGGGAGGCGGCCTGAGCTTCTGTATTTTTAACAGATCCTCCTGTAAGTGCAGTGCAGGTTGAGGTCTGCAAGCATGGCCAGTGGCTGGCTCTCAGGGCCTCCCCGGGCTCCTATAATTTTCCTCCATATCCACCCCTACTCTGCCAACTGTCTGCCTGGGCAGTTGATGATCCACTTAGGCCTTACTTTGTGGGGTTCTCATTTTCTTGGGAGCATGTTCTCTGCTGAGTCCCTGATCACCCTCCTTTCCTCCACATCTCAGGATACCACCAGTCCTGCTTGGATTCTGTTCTCATTTTGTAGTGAACAGTTTCAGGAAGTGCCGTTGTCTGTTGGTGACTTCACCTTGTTTAATCCAAAGTAGTAATATTCGTATAGGTGTCAAGGAGCCCAATCATTTGTCCTACCTCCTAGTTTGAGCCAGAAGTAAGTCGAGGATGAGATTTGTTAGTGATGAGGCGGATTGAAGAGTAAGACTGGGACCAGAGGCTCACATGAGTCTATATACTTCTTCCTCTGCAGAGGGTGAGCGGGCAGAGTAAGGCCAAGCCAGCTCATTAACCCCAGGACACGTGGCCTGGGCCAGGATCTTGGCTTGGCCCCTGGATATGCTTAATGCTGGTGGCTAGAAGCAAGGGCACCCCTCTGGCTAGGCTGGGAATTGGGAACTGGGAAGGCAACTCCAGAGGGGAGCGCTGGGCTTGCTTTCCTTTGAGTGGTCAGGGTTGGGGGAAGGGGGAGCAGGAATACCCCTGCCTTGGGGAGGGGCCCATGGAGCAGAGCTGGGAGCTGGGAACAGAGAGTTGGAGGGAGGGGAGTCAGCTTCTTCCCAAGCACTTCTGACTAAATTCTTGTTGGTACAAATTCCTGGTTCTGGTGAGTCCAGGAGGGAATGTGAGAGAGAGAGACAGAGAGAGAGAGAGAGAACAAGTTTGTATCTGCCCTCTTCGTTACTTCTGTTAAAGAGGAGAGTACATTTCTGTGGGCCACTTCATACCCATTATATCCTCTGATGCCTTACACTCATGCAGCAGGATCTCCTGTCCCTGAGGAATGAGGAACCAAGAAACAGACATACAGACACACTTGATGAATTGCCCAAAGTCACAGGACTGGGAAATGATAGGACTTGAACCCATATCTTTCTTACTATAGAGGCTCTTCCCCCTTCTCAACGTTAATATTTATGTTGCTGTTACCACCCTGTAAACTCCATAGCCTTCCCCCACGCCACACACACACACACACTTTTTTCTTCCCAGAAGTGTAGACCTTGGGCGAGTACCCTAGTGATAATACTTGGGACCTAAGGCAATTAATACTTTAAGGAAAAGTCTTTACTGGGGAAAGTTATATTTTCTGAACCACTTTTTCTGCCAACGGCTCTCTTAAAATTTGAATGATGCTAAGGTTGTGAAAGCTTTATGTTTCCACTAGGCTGCCTCAGAGCACATGACTTTTTTTGGCTACCTACGGAAACTTACCTTCAAGCTCATCAAAACTGGGTTTTTATGGTTATTGCCGTGCAGTTCCCCCAGTCTCGCTGCTTTGGTGCCAGACTTGGGGTGTTGTGTGCTAGGGTTTTCCAAGCACTGGCAGCACCTGCTAGAGATCTCAGTAGCAGAGCCAGGTCTCGCCCGGCCTGATGTCCCCACTGAGGCCATCCAAGCGCCAATTCTGAGAACTCGCTAATGCACTGGGCCAAGACGGGTGTTTGTCTTATGAATTTGGGGAGGCTCAGGGGGTTCTCTGATCACTGATGGACCCCTTGGCTGCTGCTGAAACTTTTTGGAAGTTCAGAAGCAATTCTGCTCACATCTGCCTATGTTCTGCCAAGAGACATTTTTTGACATTCCCAGATTGGGAAGACTGTGCCCTGCCACACTGGAGCACTTTTACCCTCAAGCTGACTTTGCCGAGCAGAAAGATAATCTACCTTCCCTGCGTTTATCTGCTGGAGCCCCAATGTAATAACCTCCTCTCCGGCTTTATAAATGATGAAATGGTGCACGGCGTTTTTCTCTCAGGCAAATGTGTAAAATCAGCCTGGGTACCCAGCTAAGTACCGTGCCTTCAATTACATCCTTGTTATAAAAGCTTCATTTAAAAATTCTTGGGCCATAAAGCAAAGTGAGAGCAGTGTTTACCATCACAAGTTGTTAAGCAGACAGTCTTGGTGTCAGAGGGGACTCTGTTAGGCAGTGATGATATCAGTTATCGAGAACGTCAAAACTACATCCCCTGTGTGGTCGTCAGCGAGGCGAAGGAAGGATGTCTAAAAGGATATCTTTGCGACTCGGTACAGGCATGTCCTAACTGGAGACTTCCAAGGCTCTTCTGGATACAGATGATAGTAGTTGAACATTACAACAGTACAGTGGATCGTGTACCATCCAGCACCCTCAACAAACGAAGAGTGTTACTGTCTAGGCCTTTCTAGTTACATATAGAGAATAACCTGGCCTCTTTCAGTATTCATTTAGCAAATAGTTCTTGTAGCCGAGTGTGTGCAGGCACTCTGCTAGGCACTAGGGCTGCCCTGGTAAGGACATAACCATGTGGTCTTTGTCTTTTTGGAATTACAGCCTGTTAGGGGAATAGATGCTATTCATGTAAATGTGCGATGGATGCGTGATTAAACCTGTGTTAAGTCCACTGAAAGAAAGAGGCATTGGGTGCTTTGATAGCATGCAATAGGGATCAGGCCCAATCTGAGGGTTACGAAAGACTTGAAGAAGAAGACACGATTGGGGAGAGTTTAGCTAGGTCAGGAAGTTCTCAGCTCCAAGGGAATAGCATGTGAGATGGCCCCATGGCAGGAGAATTGAATGTTTGGGGACCTGAAATGAAGCCACCAGAGATGGAGCTGGAGCTGGAGCTGGACCCCATTGCCTGGAAGGCCATCAATTCTGGACTTTTACTGAAAGCCACTGCAAAAGTGGCTGGGCATGGAACTGAACTAACTTGGTTAGCATTCTGGGGCAGATCAGGATGTAGTAAGAAGACTGAGCTGAAGAGAAGCCAGGAGGATGCACTGTCATCCATTTGTCATAAAGCAAAGAGATGGTGGTAGCTGAGACCTAGGGAAAAATGATTTCTTTCTATTACCAAGATCGTAGGAATTTTATGTCTTATGTAGGAGGAAGAAAATTAGTTTCAGGCTCTGGAAGCATGCATTTGAAGCAACTTGGTGACTAATGAAAATAACACTTCTAGGATAAGAAAGCAGGTCAGCTGGGGTTTTATAAATGCTGCTCATGATCGAGTTTGTAGAAACATCCTCATTTTTGTTTTGATGCTGGCAATTTTTCTGCACTCACTTTCTGCAGCATTTCACATTTGATGTTTTCTCCTGTCGTGTTTACTTTACATGTTTTATGTGTGTTGTACGAGTGTACTGATGGGTCTTCTGTCTTCTTCTGGTTCCATTTTAATTTTGAGGAGCTGGACAGGAGCGTGATTGTGATTATCAGTTCATGTGTATTCTTTGCCGTATGTTGTCTCTGCAAATACAACTGACTGCTTTCAGTTGTGAAAGTTAATTTCGCAGCCATCTTGTAAAACCTGTAAACCCATAGATCGAACTTCTTGGGGATTTCATTAATGTGTTTCTGCAAATAGTCCTTTCATGCCTAATATATAAAAATTACAGTCATTCATAGTGTCGCATTATGCTTCTACTCTCCGGGCTTCGTGACAGATTGATGACCAGGCTGAAGTCTGATTGCAATGATCAGAATAAAAGAACAAATTAGGTAGATGGTCCCTAGCCGCAGCGGCGCCCTTTACTGCCGATCGGCTTATACTCTGTTACAATTAACAGTTCCAAAGACCTTTCATTTAGGTTTCATTTATAGCAAAGAAGGATTTGTAAACATTAACAGTTTACCAGCTTGTCTTAAAAACACAAAGCAAAAAGCCATTCATCTTAAGTGGAATTATGAAGCCAAGCTAGTTTATGAGGAATTATGGGACACCATTAGGAGCCCATTATCAGAAATACAAAGAAGCCCCTAGCTAGCCGTTATTGTTATTGTGCATTTAAACGAAAAGGCAAACTCAGATTCTCTTTGTTACTGTTTGCCTTGTTCCACTTAGTACTATAAAGGAGGTATTGGTTGTAAAACCTACTGGCATAAAATAGACTTGGTAAAGGGTGGCCTTCTCAGTTCCGTAAGGTTTTGCTCATGTCATCTTCCAGCTGAGAAGTGAGACTGTGACTCCTATAAAGTACAGGTCAGGATGTGCTGCCAGAGGTGATATTGCTCCAGACCTGTGACCGTTCCAACAAATGGAAACCTGAATAAACCCCACAACAGCACCTAGTGTTCTTTAAAAGACTCCTGGTCTGAGCATTTCCACATAAATAAACACTCGTGAGTAATGGTGCATTTTTTTATATGCTCACGTTACCTGGCGTATAAATAGGAATGAGGGAGATGTGCATGCCTCTTTTAGGGGCAAAAGAGGACTCATCTACACCCCATCCTCAAATTAGAAAATACTATAACGTGATAGGGATCCATTCAAAAAAGAAATTTCTAGATGGTATCCCTTGTATGAATTGTACGAAATAAACTACACTCAATCTTTCGTACCATCTGTATCAGAAGATGAAATTTCCAAGAACCCCAATAGTCCAATAGCCGAATTCTCTGTATTAGGTGTATTAAATAATAATGAAAATAATATCGAATTATATATTTAATAAATAATAAATATGGAGCAATATGGTCAGAAAATACCTAAGAACTAGAAATTCATTTTCCCATAAGAATCTCATCTATGGAATTTTCATTCTACTGTAGTCTTTCTATTTTGAAGTTTGGGTTAAATTAGATGATGCATTTTTAATAGAGATAAGGTATTGAATCTCTTTAGTTCTCTTTCAATTTTCTGAAGTACACAAAGTATGTTATTTATGTTTTTAGAAATATTTTAGTGGGATGACAAACATGGCCAAAAATTATCATCTCGCAAAACATTCTCTAGAAGAGAAGGCATTTGGGATTCCCAAAAGTACTTTCAGTAAAAAATTTTCACATCCACAATATAATGCTAGGAAATTAACCAGTCATTAAGTAAGTCATAAATATCTCAGAATAACAATTACCGCCATCATACTTTCCCAGCTTTGAATGGTTGCTATCTTGGAGATTTACTAATCCTAATTAGAGATGATCTTCATTATGGATACTAAGCTTTTGAGAGATGACATGACTGATAAAACAACTAGAACAAATATTTTAATATTCGTTTACCTTTCTACAGGGATTGGCAGTTTATCTCATGCCTTCACTTATATTGTTTGAGCCTAAGACAAGCAGACAAATGAGACATTGTGGATTTTATTTTACCCTTCATCCTGGCCCCAGCTTTTCTTCTGGTCATTTTTCTTAACAGACTTGGGGAAAAGAAAGATCAGAGGTTAGGTGACTTGCCCAAGGTCACAAAATTTGAAGTAGCACCAAGACCCTCAGCTTTTACGCCTGTATTCCTTACTGCCTTCCAGGAAAGTTGATGTATCTGTAGCTGTTGGCCTTCTCTTAGGTTTCATGGGTGGACAGGTCAAGTGAATATTCTGGAAGGCGTGCTAAGTATTTTTGCATTTACTCTCAGAAATATAGCAAAATTTGGTAGTTGCTAACCTTCCAAACTTACAGCTCATTATTAACAGATGGTAGAACTGAATTGCATCCATGAACTTGAAAGGTTACAGCCACAGAATATGTTCTGACTGTAAGGATGGGAGAATTAAAACATAGGATGTCTTAGAAACCAAAGTATATATATCAGTGTCACTAGAAAAATTCTGAGATGATGAGTTTTTATTCGGAATTAGAGTATAAAGTTGTTTGGGACATGAAGTACCTGTGATGGCCACCAGCCTACACATACAGCTGTGTTTTCCGATTTACTCTTATAATTCCCACACTCTGGAATCTTCATAATTTGTGCTTGAATTGGGGCCCTTGTCTGGGATTTGATTTTATAAGGAGAATTTGCTTGCACTTGTGACTAGATTCCAGTAATAAGCATCTTTATTATTTTACCACAAATTTTGGTTTAATAAGTCCTGGTGTGGAATTTAATTTTCCGATTCCTCATCATCCATCACTATTTGTACTAGTCTTTCAAAATGGTATTTTAGGCCTGAAAAATAATCCTAAGAAAATAATTCAAATATTGGATAAGTTTTGGGCACAAAAGTATTGATTATGGTACAAAAGTATTATTTATGGTACTGCAGTTAGTGAAACAAACCCAAATGCCCAACATTTTGGAAATGATTAAGTAAATTAGGCCTGTCTTGAAATCGGAATATTATGTAGCCATTAAAAATTATGTTTCTGGATACTTTAAATGACATAAAGCAAACTATTAATTAATATATATTGATAAAATGTTAGTACTATTAGCAAACAAAGCAATTAAGAATAGCAAACTCACATATGATACCTATTACCACGCACTCACCCAAGCACTTTATGCATATCAAGTCTTTAGGAGGTAAGTACTCATAGTTCTTATGAGGGAAATACTTTTTTGGTAATTTTTAGATGCAGAAACTAGAGTCCAGATATTAGGTCATACACCAGTAAATGAAGGAATCGGGATTTGAACCCCCGAACTTAGCCACTAATGCTGTTCTGCCCAATGTATCGTTCATAACGAATGATCTCATCCGTGCTGAAAAATGTGTTCCTGTGACTATGGACCACTTGGAAGGGCGTACGACCCAATTTCCAGCAGTGGTGACCTGTGTTCTAGTCTTTTCAGTATCTTATAAAGTGTATGTGTTATTTTTATTAGAACATAAGGCAAATTTAAATAAATTAATAAATGGAAGACTTCTTTACTCCTCCCAGAATTTCTTGTCACTGAGTAAAAATCCACCCATTCACTATCATTTCTGCATATTCTAGCTTCTGTGTCGTCAAACCACAGTGGCCAGGCTTCTCCTACCCTGATTTGGCATCACTTCAGTCAGAAAGTAGATCTGGACACATACCAAGTCTGCCTGGATACTTTTCTGCTTTCCAATTATAAGCAAAAGTCCGAGAGGCACATGGGAATGTATAGTCTGAATTCATGATCTCTGAGTTTTCATCTCCTAATTTTTCAGTTGACTAGGCTAAATGCTTGGGTGTTTTACCCATGGGATAAATACTATTAAGACTTTATAGAATAAATAATGGGAAGCATTTTCAAATGGTGTACTCTTTCCACTGAGCTCTGGACAGAAGAATTGTGTACGCCGTTTCAAATATAGCCTTTGTTTGTTTGTTTGTTTGTTGCTGCTGAAAAGTAGCACCAGCATTCTTTTGTTGTTTCCCTACCTCTCTACTAAACCATATTTAAATGTTTGCTCAATAAACTATAATTCGCAAATGCTAAAGGAATCTGTTAAAAGACATTTGAAAGAGATCTTTACTTTAAAATATGCATATGAAAATATTTACCAGTAAAATATGACTGAGGATTTACTTCATCATAATTGGAGGAGTGTGAAGATACAGGGGAAAGAAGATTGGCCATGAAGTGGCGTGATGGTACGTAGGAGCTCATCAGACTACTCTTTTTTTCCTTTGTTTATGTTGAAAGTTATCATTAAAATGAAGCAGACACAACTGCTATCTCAGCGATTCTGTTGCATCATGAAATGAAACAAATTTAGTTTGAAAGGGAAATTTTCAGGGAAATTATGTAGAACTTTTAAGTCTAAAAAATGCCAAAACAAGCAACTGAAACGTGAAAAAGTCTCACAGTCTATCACATTGTTTGCATATAGGGCTTAAAACCGTGCCAAAGAGTAATTCAACTGGTTTTTTCAATTCGACCAATCCTGCGATAATGATATTAATGGGTTTTGACAGGTATAAGACTGCCTTTTGAGCCATAAGCCTTTTCTAAACCCTTACTAGTTTACCCTTGGACTTTTGTTAAAAGTATGAAGTGTTCACTTTGATTTCAGACTCTCAACCATTCAGGCTGTCTTTCCTACATGGTCCCTCGAAACTAGTAGCACTTTGCCTTTATCATCCTTGTCAAGGACCTGGATCTCTAGTGGCATTCTTCCCCACATTTTTCAATCTTGGTACTAAAAATTAAGAGTTAAATTGCAATAAAATCCAGATATTTTTATCTGACCCAAACCTGCCTTCTGCAGAGTGATTTCTTCTACTTCAAATCCTTTCCTAGAGATAGAACCACACAATTAAAAGAGAATGAGCTATGTAAAAATTTTGATACTTATTTCTGAACAGTGTTCTGAAAGAGTTATATCGATTTGTACTCCCACCAAATTTATAACAGTGCCCATTTCACCATAAAGAAATAAATAGTGGGCGTTTTTATTTTTCAAAATCTCTTTTGATATGATAGGCAAAAAATGTCTTCTTTTAACTTAACTTATCACTGAGGATGGGTATTTTTCAAATTTTCATTAACATTCATTGTTTTCCATTTAAAATATATTTGTTCATACCTCCTCCTATTTTATTATTATTATATTCTATAGTAACATTTTACAGCAGGGTACAGGTTCTTCCTTCATTCTCAAATGTAATCTTCTTGAGGAGGTCCTGTTATCTGACCCCTTTTTGCATCCTCAGTACCTGGTCGAGTGCCTAATGCAGGGTAAGTCCTTAAATATTAGTTATCGTGTTTTAACACCTTTCTTTAAAAATGAAAAGAATAGAATGGTATCCATTTTGAGTGGGATTTCTATAATACTCGTTACTAGGAAATCTGTTTTTTTTGTTGTTGCTTGTTTTGTTTTGTTTTTATTGCTACTTCTGAGAGGTGACACCTGGAGAAGTCTGAGAGGGCAGGGCAGTGGCTATAACTCAGGAATAACTGCCTTGCTGATTTGTAAGCTCGCGCCCCATACCAGGATCATTATGTAGGAAGAGGAAGTGTATTGGGCTGAAATTTGAAACTTGGTCATACTATGTGGCACTTAACAGGAATTTCTCTTATATTCATGCCATCATCTAAATTGAAGGTTTAATATGATTAACAAGTTTTGAGAAGTCATTTTTAGCTTGTTGCTCTGGATTATTTCAGTGGCATTCCCTGCCCAGTTTTCAATCTTGGTACTAAAAATTAAGAGTTACATTGCAAGCCTTTTTGTCGTATCCTACTGGTCATCTTTTGTAGTATCCTGCTTCTCTTCTTTCTTCCACGATTTTTGGTCTTAAAAAATCACTTTTAAATAGATATTTTCTCATAAATCCTATTTTTCAGCTATTTCTCATCAAGTTTTCTTTATTTTGTATTTCTAGCTATTAGAATAATAAACTTAAAGATTGTGATCTTTCTGAGGCATGGCTGGACTCTCTCACAACACAGGGAAGCCAGTCTTTTGCATTCTGACTGTTCTGGGTAGATGTCCATTAATTCAAACTCTTAATGAGATTTGGTAGCACTCAGCTCTCAGCGGTTCACCACCAGTTACTGTGCTAAGTAGAGTTTTTGCCTTCTCTTCCCATTAATATCTACATCTAATTCTTCTAAAAGAGTAAAATAAGAATGATACAGTTTGAATGCCTAAAATTCTGATCTCATTAAAAAAAAAAAAATCCTTCCTGTTTCTATAGTCTGAGATGTATATACCTAGAAAGGCCAGCCCTAGAAAGGAATATTTAATTATACTGTTTGTTCCGTCTCCTTAGTTCCCATGAAGAAATTCAAGCTTATGGTGCTTTCTCCTTCTTTTCATTCTGTTATCATTTTGTGACAGATGGTGAATAAAAGCAGCGAGCCCAGGCCAGGTGGCATAGTATCTATGTCTGTATTTTGATGACACCTGTCACTGAAGAATCTAGGCACACAGACTGAGGTAGTTTCCAGGGACAAGGCAGAGGAAGTGGGCAGCCTAGAAACTCTACAAGCTGAGGAGTTGTATTGGGATCTCAAAACTTATGTTATTTTGATGTGATTTTTCAGTCAGACCCAAATTTTTATACAACCTGCATTTTGTAAGACTTGCATATAATTTAAGGCATGTTTTCTCTTACTTGACTTCCTCACCATCAGGTGCCAGATCCTGTTGCAATAAAATCATCGATGAAATAAAAGTGCAGTCAGTATTATGCCATCCCTCTAATTAACCAATGTTGTCAGCTCAGGCTCTAGAATATTAAGTATATTTTTGATTCTCTATCATAGCTGCTCAGAAATATGCTTTGGTAGAGAGTAACTTGGAATTTTCCTCCTAGGTAGATCTATTATCAAATCCACATGTCATTTTCAATTCAGTTGGACTATCCAACCTAAAATGATCTACCAGCAAAGTTCTGCCCCTAACGTCTTGCCAAGCTAACTTTCTGGAGAGGGTGCAAAATTAGAACAGTCAGTAATTTTGACCTTTCGATATTATAGGCTTTCCTGACACAAGACAAAGAAAAGAAGCATATGCTTAAATTTTCTCTGTAATCAGCTATGTCTTTCTGTCTGGCTCCTAATACTCCAGTATTCCCAGTTTCCCTCACCTCTCCTTCCCTCTTCCCTCCCCTCCACCTGGCTCTCCCCTCCCCCATCTCCTATCTCTCTCTCTCTCTCTCTCTCCCCTCCGCCTCCCCGCTTTTCTTATGTACATGTATATATAATTTTAGTTACTTAACTTCTCCTGAATGTCACCGATAGTCCGTTCTAAGATTCTCCAATTATAGCAAAGTTCTTCTAATTCTAGCTAGTAAAATTAATTCAGCATGGCTGCTGTACTCTCACCATATGGGCAGAGAGTAAGCCTTTTCTGGTTTTGACTATTGAAGGAAGCTATGTGGCATATTTGTCTCACTCGGGTTATCATTTTATGGTGCTCTTCACTTCAGGGCACACACCATGCCACAGCCTACACTTTCTGTTACATTGCTTTATTTCCTGCCAGAACACAAAATGTGCTTTATGGCAACATTGGTTGGAATCTTGCAGGGATTTTGTTTTTATTATTGTTGTGATAAATGACAGAAGGACATCGTTATGGTGCTGTTTCAGCCAACTCGTGGACTCATGCACAATTTCATAGTGGAATTACAGTATATGAGCACTGTTCTTCTTTCATCCTGCACTGCATTGTTTTGTGAGCCAAATGTGAAATTTGGCATGAAATCTTATAGCTTTGGAAATTCTAGAATCCCTCTCCGATAGCCAAAATTAAATTGAAACTCTACATGATCCTGAGAAGGTTGACTTACAGAGCTTTCAGTCCTTTGCTTTGTTATCTAGAAATTGTCTTTCTCTTGGTAATTATCTTGGCTGTCAAGTAGCTAAAATTGACTCAGTTATTCACTTAGTAAATTATGATGAAATACTTGTAATGCACCAGGCACAGTTTGGCTATTTCATAGCAATTTCAGTGTCCAGTGGAGAAATATAGAAAGATGAGTGTGTTAATGGCATCGAGGACCATTTAAAATAGCGGACTTGAGCATAATTCTGTTATTTCGTTAGGCTTACTTTTGGCAAGGAACAGAATTCATGTAAATACTTCATTAGGAAAAGGCTTTCTTATATACTGCTTATGGGGTGAAGAATAGACTGCAAATGCCATGTCGTGCTGCTGAGTCCATAATTGTGGAGCTTTACATATTTTTCTTTTAATCTGAAAAATCTACCTCTAGAAATTTATCCTAAGGAAACTAACATGAATATGCACATAGCTGTAAAAATGTTCATTTGAACTTTAAAAAAAAATAATAGTGAAATGTTTAAAATAATCTATGTGTTCCAATAGTGAAATGGCTACATATATTATGGTCTATCTGTGCAGTGGATCAGAAGCATCACTACTAAAACTGATGTTGAAGAATATATAATAACCTGGAAAAATGAAATTTTTTGTGCATATACTTTTTATATATTTGGGAAACAGGTTAATGTGGGGGTACCTGCAAATCTGACTTCTCTGTTGACCCTTGGCAAACCTTAACACCTATAAGCATGAATTTTCTTATCTATAAACTGATAATATTTTATCAGTTGCCTAGAGTCATTGTGAAAATTAATGAGATAATTTCACATAAAGAGCTTAGCACAATATTTGGCACATAATGATTGGATATTGCACTGAATAAAGACTAGAAGTCTATATAACAAAATATTAATGTTGTTTACATCTAGAAAATAAGCTAAATTTTGTAGGTTTTTTTTTAGTTTGCCTATAAGTATTTTCTAAATTTCTTGCAATTAACGTGACTTAGATAATGATGATTATAATAAATATTTTAACTATAGGGGGAAAAAAACTCAATTAAGGAAGTGTGGTCATTTTGGAGTTAGGAGTACCTCTATTTTTTATTAATAAATGTAGGAACTTTATTATTATAGTGGAATGGGGGGCTGAAACAATTGTCCACAGAAATTTATTATGGCTAGAGTTACACTAAGACAAATAACATGCCTTAGTCATTGTCAATGGGAAAATTCATTATATTTCTAGGGCATCTGTATTAGCAGCAGTGGCTGAATAGCTATATTAATGTTCTGGTGTGTGATTTGGGTTAATTACTGTCATAGTTTTATTAGGCTTTGACATGACTTTTTTTTCTTCCAGCAAATAAAACTTGAGGAAAGTCAAGATTAGTATTAACTATCTTGCTGCAAATTAATTTCTAATATGGACAACTAAAATCAACAACTATAAAACCACACTGTCAATAGGAGAATGAGGATTAACTAATATAGACACTGCACAGAAAGCCTCTTCGACTTTGACTTTTCTTTGGAAATGTGTTAGTTCATTTGCCTGGAGAGATGTTTATGACCTGAGTGTTCTGGGAAGACTTTCTGGGAAGACTGGTGGATAAGAAACTAGCTTAAGGAGCATATTTTAGAGACTCAATTTGGATGGATTCAGCATTTCCAGTTTGGCAGTTGACGGTCTACAAGTCATAGATCCTACAACTTCTAGAGATAACGTGGAAGCCTTGACATATAATTTGGGTAATCAGGAAATAATCATTTATCTAGTAACAAGTTGTCCATCATCCACATCTCAACTTAGATCTTGGTCTCGTTTCAGGTTTATTAATTTGCTCATTTAATAAATGTTCAATGAACACTGCACTGTGTGCTTAGTATACAACAATGAGCATGACAGATGCAATTTGTGCTTCAATGTGAGGATTTCCGGTACAATTATTTTCTGTAGTAATATTCACAACTTAGGGATTATTGCTACTTATAGATGTCAAGGCTGTATCACAGTAACTGATCTTTATCATAATGTATCTAAAATAGAATTCCCAAATTTTATTCTCTGGGTAACCCTATTGAATTTAATTATATATTTTTTACATATATATATAGATAGATAGATATTGATAGATATATTTTGAGATAGATAGATAGATAGATAGATAGATAGATAGATAGATAGATAGATAATTTTTACCCCGGTAAAATGACTGAAAAGGAAGTGATATGGTCAGATTTTTCACCACTTCCGTGGTTTTGTCATCATGGACACAAATGGAATCTAGAGAGGAGCCAGGATGATATCACTGGCTCATGGTGGATGATTTTTATGTATATATGTAGGTATGTGTGTTAGATAGACTCTAGCATCAGTTACGTAGCAGGTTCGTCGACCGTTCTGGCAGACACCATTTACTAAAGAGAAGTACTGAAAGGTCTGACTCAGTCAGGAAAGTGAAATCAGGTATGTAATGACTGAACATTGTCGCTCTTGGTTTGGTCCCCTAAAACCTCCTAAAGACCTTACAATGTCTTTAGTAAATGTACTAGAAATAGATACTGATGTGTTTCATGTATCATTTGCAATGTAGCAGTTGCATAAAGAAATGATCTTTTTAATTTTATCTGTTTTCATAGCACTGAATTTTTTGGAGGGTATACAACTTATGCCCAGTCTTCTTACTAAAGGTTCATATGGTTTTATGAGAAGGATATAATAATTTAATTAACGTAAGAATGTTATTGAAAACAGCTGTCTCTTGAATATTTTTACTAGAAATATCAATGTCAGGCTACTCTCAGCATTATGACCTTGACTTTGTATACAGTATTGAACCACGATCTCTCTCACCTATAAATTAGAGGTGTTCAAGGTGTTCTACTTAATTTTGAGAATAAGAGGAATGTGAAACAGCTAGTTTTAGAATAGAAATTACAGCATATGCTTGGTTATACCGCACTTTTCACAGTGGACATACCTGTGATGGATTGTGTCTCAGTAAAAATTTTGTCAATAGAATTAGATTCTTAGGTGCATCATGGGAGCCTGTTCTTCCAATGATTTGTATGGTAAATCATTTATACAATGAAGCATGTGTCTATAAAATGATTAATCATTTTCAAATTCGAGTAGAGATTTAGGTGTCCCTTTATTTTCATAAGAAGATTTCTGAACCACTAAAACTATACTGATATGCTTACACCAGAAAGACACATGAAAAACTGTTACAACAGATATTATTATAAAGACAACATTTTATAATTCAACTAATATGTTTCTAAATCCCAAGTAATAACCTATTAACTTGAAGAAATGTTTATTATGGCTATAAATGCCATTGTATAAAACAGATTAAGATTTCTCTGGAGATTTTTTTCCATGTGAATTGAGTTTTGAATAATATTTGTTCTATATTATAGCGAAGGTTTTCTTCACTGATCTTATAGAAAAGAAAATGTACAAAATACATTTTCTGATATCTGAATACTGATATTCACTCCAGAATCTGGAAGACTAACCAGAGTCATGGTCAAAGATCAAACACTAAAAACATTTGTTCATTCATTCATTACATACGTAATAAGCACCTACTTGTGTCAGGTATTATACTAAGTATTTACTGTATCTTACTTCTTCTGTTACAGAGGAAAAATTTTCAGTCAGTGCTTTAATAGAATTTTTGCATCTGTTGATTATAAATCAACGGAAATCTCTACCTTCTCACTCCAACTCTAATGAGTTTATTAGAGTTTATTTATTGCCTCTCAGTTTCAGATCCACCTTTCTTTGCCTATCGTTACCGTACTTGAGCTGAACCTTGTAAACATGTCTCCTTTGGTAGCTGGTACAGTGGTAAGCTTTATTAATAGAGGGTTCTGGGAGATACTGCGAAGGGTGAAGCTTCTGCTTCTGCGTGCTGCATGGGTATGGCAGGTGGCTGATCAGCAAGAGGGAGGACCAGTGGCAACTCTCAGAACAGTAACAGCCACACGCTCCAGCCAGTTTCTTTACCACTAAGTCAACTTCTCTTTCAGATCAACTCCAGCCCATTTACATCCTTGGCATTTCGTCTGTACTCTGCCTGTGTCTTCCAGTAAATTTCTCCACCACCCAATGAACCATTCTTCCGGGTGTGGTCTGGCCAGTTTTCAAATCTCCAACAAGATTCTCTGCTACCTAATGGGCCAGTATTGTGGACTGTTGTCAGCCCACACCTTCTGGCAGGTTCCTTGCCTTGAGTCGCATGTTCCTGTGGCATCCTCACCTTCCCTAAAGAGATCTGAACATCAGTCTTACGAGAAGGGCCCTCTTCTGAGTTATTAATTTCTTCCTTCCTCATTCTCTCTCTGCTCTGGAGATAGTGGCCATTTTCTGCCTTTACTTCTCCTGTCCCTCTTATAGCCTTTTTTTTTTCTACCATTGTCGGTGGTGACCCGCCTTTCACTTGTTAGCAAGTCCTTATATTTGAATTAATTATATGTTTTCTGTCTCCTGACTAGACCCTGACTGAAAGAGAAGGGGCAAGAGAAAAGCCTCTTGCAGAAAGAACTAATTGCTAGTGAACTGCCAACTCATAACCAACAAACTATTTTCTTCAACATACTCAATAACTGATTTGATTTCAGTATGGATTACATCAGACAGTCCATAATCGGGTGCTGACTACCCCCACCAGCATTACTGCATTGAGTACGAAACAAGTAAATACTCATTTTTTGCCTCCATAATTTGAAGGCATTTATCCACTCAGCGGAGATTTATTCAGCAACATCGGCAGGTTTGGCACTGGTGTAGGTGCTAAGAAAAAAAAAATGATACTGAGACACTGCGCTGCAAGTTTGTCAGGAAGATGGGACCTGAGTGTGTGAAAGGTTAACCAACAAAACAATAGGAGTTTGCAAGGCAGCATATAGTCCCATTAGCTTTTGTATTGCTTCATATTTCTAGACTAAGTAATATTGTAGAACATGGGTATTCTGTTCTGTACAATCCGTTCACACTTCTAAGTGCATGGGCGTTCATTTGTCTTTTCAATTGTTTCCCATTTTCTCTGCATACACAATACTTGCTGGTAGGAATTGCAAGGGCTTCAAATTGGTAGGTCCTCTGTAATCAATGAAAATAGTTTACGACACTAGATCTTTGAAATGGTGTCTGAATATGCACACTTTGGGACTTTAGGAAGCATGTTTTTTACTATATAAATTACTGGAAGCCAGCTGTGCAGGATGAAGCACGAGTGCTTTGTGGAATGTCATTAGTTTGGAAATTGTAAGACTCCATGTGAAGAGATTCTAGTTTTGGAAGCTTTATGGAGGCAGCATTCATGAAGCCAGGTTGAGTCTGGTGTCATTCATACATGTATCCTATACAGAATATTTAAGATGTTATCCTTCCAGAATTGTTCTAGTGAGTCCCTTGAGTGGAAGTGTATGCAGTTCTTGTAGAGATGTTAAATCACATTGACAGGCAATGCCTTTGCCTTCTGGAACTCTGAACCGTTGCTGAAAGTCATGCTCTGGAATTCTCTGAATGAGCCTTTCCCAACACATACTTTAAGGAGCCCTGGTCCTGGAAGATGCTTGACCTTGGTAGAGTCCTGGGAAATGCTTCTCCTCTTAAAGACTGACAGTATAATTTAGCATAACAAAAGCTCTCCGATAAGTCCTGAAGTAAAAGGAACTGATCATTTTTCAACATGATATTTCTGAAATATTTCCCTTAAGTTATCGTCCCACCCAAATACTGTTTTTTTTCCACACTAATTAGAGCATCTTTGGTTATGCATATCTGTCTTTAAAGCCTTCACGTGTGTGTGTGTGTGTGTGTGTGTGTGTGTGTGTGTATTTGGTGGCTCCTGACATCCAATTATCAGTTATCCAATCCTAAAAATTAAAAGGATTAAGTAACTGATCATGAGCCCCGGAAGGGGAACTATGCATATGGGGTAAAGAATTATGATGATGTAGGCAATGGCTTAGGTTGGACCAGAAAAACATGGTCTCAGGTTTGAGGCCTACACTGCCACTTTCTAGCTGGGACTTTTGCAGATTACTTGTTCTTGCAAAGCCTTAGTTGCCAGATATGTTATATGAGCATGATTACTTCTTATTATCTCATAGGGTTTTTGCAGGCAAAGTAAAATAATGAAAGTAACGCATTTGGCGTAATGTGTGACACAGTGTAACCTCTCATAGACATTAACAGATACTAACTATTGCTATTTTGAAGAAAACTAGATTGTGGCCAGCATTTGAGGTGGTCCTCTGCAGATCCTATCTGGGTATCATAGAGGCAATGGCCGAAATCATTTTGAACTAGGTTTGCACAGGTACTGCTAGTGAAATGGAAGAGATTGTAACTGAAACTAAGTGAAGCCAGTACTGTGTCCCTAAGATCTGTCTGTTCCTGTCTGTGGAGAGGGCTCCATGAAGAAAGGGAAAGAAAACAGCAATTCACACTTGAGGTTGCTCCTCTAATTTGGCGTCGCATGTCAGCTCTTCACCCCTGTGCTATGACTATTCTCCCAGAATTCACTTTAGAGTATATTTCTTCAGGTCTTATCTGCCTTTCAGTGTGGATCATGTCATCTTAAACCCTATCCCAGTATAGAGAATCATATGTATCACATAAAAATAATGATTCCTGTCTGAGAGTTGATTTTGTTCTGGGACTGTTTGGGAAAACGGTGTGTTATGCTCAGCAAAACATTTCTGTATTTTCTTTGCCAAAACATTTCACCAGGTCTAGGTGAGGCCAGGCTCCCTAAAGTCTACAGAGATATTCCATATCATCATTTTCTGCCCCCATCCAGGTCCCACATGGGAGGAGGAGGGGATTAAAGATTAGTGGTGTGGGACTGTGGCCTGTTATCGGACACTGAGAAGTCATGCTCCGGTTTGACAACCTCTTGCAGTGTGTCAAAAAGACAGGAACACTTTGGAAACGGAGGCAGCACTGATGCCTCCACTTGCTCTGGGTTGTCTTTGCCAAAACACTTGCTTGCTTTACTATAGGCATATGTGACTTGATTCATTTATCATTTATATATTTGATACAAATTTTCCAAATTTGATATATGCACAAATCAAAACCACAAAATGCACATATCAAATTTGATGTATGTACAGATATTGTCAAAATCGATATATGCAAATATATCAGCATATAAATATAGTGCTTTTGCAAAATGGAATTAAATTTTTTTTCTGGTCCTCAAAAGTAATTATGTTGTACAGCCTGAGGGTCCATTAGGAAGAAGAGGAAAGTGGGATGCCCTTGATCCCAACCTGCAGAGGGAACCAGTAATGTTTGCTCTATCTGCTGTCAGAAGTTTTAAAAGCATTTATACAGACGTGTCACCTAAATAGGATGAAACTCTACTATTAAGTGATTTTGACCCTAGTAATGTCTCCTAGTCATGTCTTGATGTTGGTAGATATAGATTTTCCTTATTCTTTTTTAACAACTTTATAGCATTACGCTGAACAGGCGATACCATAATTTACTTAACTTCTTAGCTTTTAATGTTTTTTTTTTTTAGTAGTTTGCAGTTTTTTTCTATAATGAGTAACACCAAAGTGTTGTATTCACAAATATGCGCCCTTATTTATTTACCCAAGTTTTTTCTTTGCATAAATTCTTTGAAGTAGATTTCCTGAGTCAACAAGTATGCCCAGTATTTATTTTGAAAGGCTATCCCAGATTAATAAGACTCGAACCAAGTATGCCTGTACCTGCTGGACAAGTTTCTCATCAACATGGGGCATTTTCGATTTGGAAGTTATTATTTAACTCACAAGAATCTTGTGCTATTTTTGAATCTCATCTTCCTCCTTTCTTTCTGCAGTAGCCTCGTGATTTCATGCACTTCAGTTGTTTAAGTTATATAAGAAAGTCAATAGGAAACAACGGAAATGCTGACCTTTAAAGATTCTAAGTTAATTTAAAAAGTAACTTTTAAAACCAAAAATAAATATGGCGATTTATACTCGTAGGTTCATATGAGTGGACATAATCTTGCTAAAATGACATTCAACTGAGTGTTTCCACTGTACACAGGCACTTTCAAAGCTTGTAGATTTTCAGGCCATTAGGAAAATATAGATTTTCAGGCTATCATCACATTTGTCTCTCTCTTATCATCCTACCTCCTGATTATTCTGTACCCTAGTGGCCTGACTTTCAACCAGACCGGATTTTCATCTTCTTCTGGTTTCACTGGAGGTGGTATACAGAGTATCTGAAATTCATAGATAAACCTCCTATTGGTTTATCTTCTCAACACTAATACGAATGACTTAAAATCACAAACAAAAATTTCCCTTTCCCTCGGGAAATTAAAAAGAATATTTAGCTTGGGCACATATCCATAACTAAAATTTGGTTCTGTAGTTTTGAATAATACCAACGGATTTTCAAGGGGTTGGGGATATGAGCAGTTAGGTTACTACTCTGTAAAAAGTGATTGATAATGAAGGAAAAACTATGAAACTCATGTTTGCTCTTCACTGACAGCTAAGCCCAAAAAAGAGAATTAATATGTCACTTATATATTAATTTCCCTTTATTATACAAGAATTCCAGCATAGATTATGTAGAGTGTAACTGTACCAGGCTCAGTATTGATTGAATCCAAGGCACATTCTAATAGTGAGAGAGAATGTAAGTAAGAGGGATTTTCACAAATAAGCTTACTATGATGTTTTTAATTAGCCAATCATGGTTTACATATATCGAAAGCAGTTTTCCCAGTATATTGTATTGTATATATTATAGTATTAGAATATAGTAATAACTAGTATTTTGGGAGTGCTTATTATTCAATGAATGGATTATTTTATCAGTTTTCATGACAGTTATAAGAGGTTATTGCTGCTATCTTTATTTTTAAGTTGAGGGAATTGAATTTCAAGGAGGTAAGTGACTTGCCTAAAGTCAGCACAGGAGCTAGAACACAAACCTGAAGATCTGCCTGACTCTTAAAGTCCTTGCACTTGATCATAATGCTCTGTTGACCGGTCATGGAACAGATTGAAAACCTATCACAGAATCGCTCGTGCCTTTTGGTACCATTTGAATAAAGTTCAAATTCAATATCATTTCTATGCTCCCTATATTCCTGAGACATTGCACCCACTCTCATGAACTTTATTGGCTGAAAACTTTCTGTTAACATTGGTGATGGTTCATATGACAGGAAGAGAAATAATGTCCCACTAAGACAGCAAATCAGTGGATAAATGAATCACGGTGTTTTCATATGATGAGATTCCCTATAGCAATAAAAAAGAACAAACCACTGCTACCTGAAACATGGATGACTCTCACAGATACAATGATAAGTGAAAGCAGACAATATAGGAGACTGGTATATGATTAATGATACCTTTGTAATTAATGATTTCGCTAATTATATATGGTGGTATAGACTGAGGGCAGGATGGGTCATAAGGGAGGCTTCTGGGTACTGAAAATGTGCGTCTTCATCTGGACTGAGGTTACATCTGTGAAAGTTTATTCAGCTGTTTCCTTAAGATTTTATATTATACCTGAATTAAAAGTTGATAGAAAGAGTAAATCACACCACAAAATTCATCCAGGGCCTCAGTGTCTATGGGAGAAGGGTCTTTTTAATCTAAGGATCTCTGCATCTTAGAGTTGATGAAACTTCTTATTGGCACCCAACTTACATGTGAGCCAGTTACCTGACAACCTTGAGAAGGTAATACACAGGCAGTAATTTAGAAATAATTTTGAAGGTTCAGAGGAATAAATTTATATGTCACTCCATCCATACAGTGAAGCATACACGCCACATTCACAAGAGAACTCTCCAGGGCTCTACCTTCTAGTGACATTTAGCATGGGGGCATACATCCTGAGACTTTGGCTTTATTAGAAACTGGTCACCCAATTATTATCAAAAAGGATCAGCTTTAGTCATTTACTGAGGCTTAGATTATGTTCGAGGAGGCAATAAAGCATGAAATACATTTTACAAAGGTTTTATCTGAAATTATAATAAAGTTTGAGAACCTAAAGCGGACCTCTCCAAACAGGCTAACAAACTGCTCATTCTCCATACCGTTCTATCAAAAGAATTATTTCACTGCACCTTGTATAACAGTGAGAACTTTGCAGATCTAACATTCTAAAACAACTCTCACATTTCCCAGTGCTCTTAGCCTTTTTGAATTACTTTTGCGGTGATACCAAGATCTGACTAATATACCACCTATGAAAAGCTGTTTCTAAATTTTGGGTGATCATCATGTGACATTTACAGATAGACACAGTTCATTTACCGTGCCATAAAACTAGGGTAGTTTCTGTGCCATCATCGGAAGCCTCCCTGCTTGGTAGCTGGACCCTTTGTAATAACCACTAATCAAACAACTATTTCCCCCAAATTTTTCAAGGCTTATTGTGGGAAAGGTACTGGGTTTCCTATTAGTCTGCAAATAAAACAAAACCCAAAGTCTGGTTGACATCGCGCTAATATTATATCTACTAATACTCATGTCGGTATTACATAGCCCATAGGCTCTGAGCACGTTATGGGCAGGAATATTTCATTTTCTTTTTTTCTTTTAGCTTTTGTTCATCGAATAGATATATCTGCAGTAAAATATATCCTGGTTCAATCATCGACACTTGCAGGTGCTTAGTAAATATCTGTTGAATGTATGAGTTAGTGAATGGATTAATGAATGGGTAGACGGATGAACAGGTGGAGTTTAGCACTGATAATTTAACAAAAAATATTTAATCAACATTTATTGAATTTGCCATATTTGCCTGGTACTTTGATAAGTATTTTATGTGGATTATTTCATTTGACATTCTCAATAACTCTGTGAGGGAAATTTTGTTAGAACCTCCATTTTATAGATTGAGGAAATTGAGGTGTAGGGATGTTAAGTAATTTGTTTGCTTAAAACTGGGATTGGCAAATTTTCTCTCTAAGGTGCTAGATAGTAAATACTTTTGGCTTTGCAGACCATGAGGTTTCTGTCCCAACTGCTCACCTCTATTGTTATAGGACAAAAGCAGCCACAGACAGCATGTAAACCAATGGGCATCACTGTATTCCAATAAAATTTTATTTACAACGTCAGTGGGCGGGATTATCTCAATGGTCATAGTTTCCCGACCCCTGTCACACATAGTCAGTGGCGGAACTTTGATTCGAAGCAAGACAGCATGACTTTGAAAACCATGCGTTTAATCAATTTGGAACAAAAAGCAAGAAACTTGCCTGAGCGATCTTCATTACTGTTTTTTGGGGGTTTTTTTTCCTTTGCCTTTCCCTCCAGATTCTTTTTTTTTTTTTTATCCATACCGCTTTTCATTTGTTAATCGAAAGAAAATAAAACTAAAGCTCACCTCAGGGTAATAATTCTCTGGTCTGTATGCTGTGGAATATAATGCTTATTGTCACACACATCTTTTCATTTTACCTGTGCAGGTCTTATCCAGGAGGTAGGCATCATCATACAGTTGCCCAGAGGGATTAAGTCACTTACCTCAGGTCTCACAGCCAATACACAGCCAGGAATTGAATCAGATTCTCTGTACATAAAACCCAGTATTCTTTCAATTCTCTAGATCCTCTGGTTAAAGTTTTCTTTTATCATCTTTCTCCCTTATTGCTTTCCTCTTTTTCACTTCTTTAAAAGCCACCTGTTTTTCTTTCCAAAAAACATTCATTAGTGTCTGTTCTATGCTGGCACTAAGGTGGAACTGGAAATATAAAATCAAGTTAAAATATGATCCCTGCCTTCAGGAAGCTGAGGGCCCGGTCAGAGAGGTAGGTGTTAAAGCAGGCAAGTAAAGGGAAGTGTCGTAAGTGCTGTGAGAGAGGGTATTTTATGGTTGGTGCCCGGGTGACACTGGAGGGCATGCGGACCTCTGACCTACTTAAAATGTGAGGACCTTCCAGCCTGGATTTACTTTAGATGCACCAACCACCTGGGCTATACCCTGAGCTTCAGGTATTGACAGGCAGAAGTTAGTCCTGGGAGGGAACTAAACAGAGTGGTAAGCTGGCACATATTTAGAATGGGCCAGTTTGGACGCGTGGTCAGAGAAGGCTCCTTGCCGGCATCCTGTTTAGTTGAGATCTGAAGAATGAGAATCTGCCCTGCAAATTGCTGAGCGAGGAGCATTCTAGGTAGTGGGGAAGCCGAGCAGAGGCCTGGAGATAGTGAAATGCTCAGAACATTTGAAAAGAAGAAGGAGGCCCCTGGGGCTGGACTGTAGTGGACCTTGGGAATCATGGCAAGAAGAATATGCAGGTTACCTGGGCCTAGACCTTGAAGAGCTGGTGTTAAATTTAATTATTGAAAGATTATTCTAACTGAGTGACTCTCACACTCAGAATCACCTAGGGAGCTTTTAAACATCCAGATGCCCAGGCCACATCCTGGTCAATCAGAAGAGCACTTTGTCATTGTTGTGTGCTTTCTTTTAAAGCTGATTAAAGGCGATTCCGGTGGCAGTGGACAGCCAGGGGCTGAATCACTTGTGTAATTACTGTGTAGAGCAGGTAGTGGAAGGTCATAGAGAAAGCAGGGAAACCAGTTAGGTAAGGCTGTTGGATGTTGTTTAGGTTTAAGATGGTGGTGGTTTAGGTTAGGGTTAGAATGGAGGAGTTGGAGAGAGGCTGTGGACAGATATGAGTTATGTTTAGAAGGTAGAGTCTTTCAGACTGTCTGATGTATCACACGTGGGTGTGTCAAGAAAAGGAGGAATCAAAATAATTCCTTGGTTTGGAGCTTGGTCTACTGAGTTGAAAGATAGTACCACTTTATTGAAATGAAAGATGGAAAATAAAAGATTGGGATGCAGGAGGAGGGCTCATGATTGGTTGACTTTAGCTTGGGATCCCAAAACTATTGGTCTGTCTATATCCGGAAGTCGAGTTATTTTTGTATATTTGTGTGTCTGCGTGTGCCCGTTTGGCACACTCTTTGTGAAAAGAGTGACTATAGCTAAATTTTTAAAAAGATGTTTTAGGCACTGTGCTCTCTTGGATGTTTTAGGCACTGTGCTAACATTCATTTAATCTTATTAATGACCCTATGAGGCTATGGGGGAGTAATCTCTATTTTACAGATGGGGAAATTGAGGCACAGCAAGATTGTAATGAACCTCCGCGTCATCACACAGCTGTTACGTGGAAGAGGTTTTTTACCTGGGTTTACCAGCCTAGTTTCATATACTCCGTACTTAACCACTACACCGGCCTTATGGACTCAAGTTGCTATTCAAAATGAGCCCATCACATTGAACTACAGGAGATCCATCCGCATTGTTTTCTAAGGAAGGCCTTATTCTCAGTTATTGTCTAAGGCCGTTTTTATAAAATAAGTTTCTTCCTACTTAAGCGTTACCTATACCTCCCTCACTGGGGCCATTTTTTCCAACTGAGCTGCTAAAGGAATTGAAAGATCCTGAGCATGAGTTAGTAGACTACATGCTCTTTGAATAAATCATATTATTTTCTCAAAGGAGAGAAAGTTGGCCCAGTGAGGCAATGATTGCTGGGAACAAACTTTCTGGTTTTCCATTTTGTTCCGCTACAAATGGCACATTCTATCAATCAAGGCCTGTTGGGAAAGATTTTTGTCTTTCTTCGTTGCCATTTAATTTTATCCTCTGTTGAACTCAGGTGCATTTTAAATACAAAACCAAACCATTCAGTTAGCATTAATCTGTGTCCTTCCTAAGATGGGGCTGGCGTTTGTTTAGACTACCACTTACTTGAGAGGAATCTCCCTAATTTGTGGATTTGAAGACATTCGTCCACTTAGATAATCTTTTTTGCATCCCCCCCGCCCCAAACATTGCTTACCTAAGGCTCTTAAATCAGACACTCCAGCAGTTTTAACAATGTCTAGTGAAAACAATTTTCTCTGGTTTGTCGGTGGATGACATAGTATGTTTAGACGACTTAACAGGTTGATTTCAGAGTACGGTGAGAGAGAGCAGAAGTTCTCATAGTATCAGGCATCAAAGCCCTCACATGCATGCCTGGTTTGGAATAGGGAGTGCCCTGTGAGGTATTCCCTAGAAGAGTGGACTGATACTTAATCAATCTTCAGAGAGAAATGTATGGACGTAATCATTCAGTGTTCCAAAGGAAGCACAAAATAGAAATACCCCCTCCAAAAAATAAAGCGTTGGAGTGTGTAATTAGTTTGCACTTAGCTTGGTTGCTATAAATTAGAAGTAACAGCTGGTCACGCCAGTGCATTTTGCTATGCACCCTGCCCTGGAACAGCTGTCATTAAAAAGGCCTTAGGTTTGATGCTGATATTTATTGGTTTTCTATGTTTGTTTAAACATAAAAGCCACTGAAAACTCTTTGTCCCAGAATTATCCATGTTTATTTGCATCATTGGGGCTTTGCTCATTACTTTTGCCTTTTCCTGGTTGGAGCTTAGGTTCTAAACATATCGTTTTCCCTCAAACTCTAGAAGTTGTGCTGTACCATAGCAGCTCAGGTCTGTGAGGGTTAAGAATTTATTCAGAAGGATGGGAACTGGCTTTTAATAGCTGACACACCAGTGTGAGGAAAATTGTGATGTGTAGACTCAGTGGAAACCAGGGCTTTCATCCTCTGTGGGAGCTAAAACTGCACTCTCAGCTCTGTAAAGAAGAACAGCACTGTGATTTGTTCAGTGTCATATCCCAGCACCCAGTTCTTGGCATGTAGTTATCTATTGCTGTGTAACAAATTGCTGCAAGCTTCACAGCTAAAACAACACACATTTACCATCTCACAGATTCTGTAGGTCCTCTGCTTCATGATTTCTCATGAGGTTGCAATCAAGGTGTTAGCCAGGGCTGGAGTCTCATCTGAAAGTTCAGATGGGGAAGGATCCATTTCCATGCTCACTCAGTTGTTGGCAGAATTCAGTGCCTCAGAGACTTCAATTTCCCTTACCGTACGGGCTTCTCTAGCATGACCGTTCATTTCATCAAGGTGCGCAAGCCGAGTAGGCAGTGAGAGTCTGCTAGCAAGATGGAGGTTAGAATTTCTTGTAACCTAATCACAGAAGTGATTTCCTTTTGCCTTTGCCACATGCCACTGGCTAAAAGGAAGCCACTAGGTCAGCCCACCCCCCAAAGGAGGAGATTACACAAGGTCTAGAATACCTGAAGTCAGGGATCACCGGGAACCTTCTTAGAGCCAGCCCACCACCGCGTGCAGTAGGCGCACTCAGTGCATATTGGTTGAGTGAATGAATATAAGAGCTAGGTTTTTGATTCGGACTAAGGACACCATACCATTTTTTCCCTGTCATCTTTTTATACAACCATAAGAAAAGCAAGGTTGTTTTAATATTTTAATACCTACATGATACTTACACAGTCTTGCCCCATCCCTTATAATGCCATTTGGATGCTTGGTTACTAAACTTTAGTTATATCCAAAGTGATGACCTTACCTACTGCTAAGGAAAAAATTTTTCAAGAGAAGGAACAGTCTGGTGACCCCTTTGATCCTATATACCTTGTCTCTTATATTTTTCTTTCTGCATACATGGTAGAGATTTAAAGCAGTCCCCACACAGTGCTTTTTGGATTCTGAATCTTTTGTAAATGGAGTGCCCTGAGCAGCTTTTCGCTTCAGGGGAACGATAAAGCAAGGGCGAGAGTTCACGTCTAATGTGTTTTGGTTGAAGTCACTTGCTACGTGTGGAAAGAGTCAGCTCTGCTTTCTCCCCTAAGCCTTTGATATTGTTGGGACTTTTCAGTGCATGGCCAGATTATTAACGATAGAAAGTCAAAGTTGTCTAGCATTGCCACACCGAATTGAGAGACACTTGCAGGCTAGTCTCTGAACCTGAAATAAGCTTCCCGTGCCCCAGGCGTCCCCAGATTTTTTTTTTTTTTTTTTTTAATTCAAAGGTCATGACAATATCTGTGTGAAGTGGTTTGCTCTGTAGCTTAAGACTCTAGGTTGTATTTTGCTAGGCTGAATTATTTTATTTTATTTTTTTTTTGCTTCTTTTCAATTCAGGAGCAACCTTTACTTTGAGTAGACTGGCAGGGGTAGGACAGGTAGGTTCTGGGACTCTGTCTTGAACTGTTGTAAAGGCTTCCCCCACTACCTTCTTGGCTCTGAAACACAATGCATTAAAAAGACAAAGGACAAAAATCACTATGTGGGCCCCTGTGAAAGTTTCATTTGCCAGGTGCCCCAACCTGCCTACTCCCTCCCTCTCTTCTGCTTTGGCTTTGAAATTGAGTGTTGAGTGAGTCCAAAGCCAGAGGAAATGGCATTGCATACCCAGTCCAGACAGTTTGAT
>NW_006440638.1:17436729-17469254 GCF_000325575.1 Pteropus alecto | reverse complement strand
TATTGACAATAGGCAAGCCTGCTGCTGGCAAGATCTGCAGTCGTGCCGATTTGCTACTGGGCCTCACTGTCACCCTGTTCTCTGTGTGTGTGTGTGTGTGTGTGTGTGTGTGTGTGTGTGTGTGTGTGTTTTCCCAGTAATAGGCTTCTCTAAGCCAAATCTGACAATTAAATAGTAAATACTCTGGAGAGGTGGGGGTTAGAGGGATAGGGAATGGTCAGTTTAAGTAGACCAAGAGCATTCAATTCATTTCCTCCATGGCCTTCTCTGACCATGAACCTCAATTCTCTTGAGATGAATAGCTCGTGAATTGACTATTTTCCACTAATATTATAAATTAACAGTAAGTAAGCGTGTCAGTGCTTAGGCTCAGTGTGAAGGGGGGAGGGTGAATCCTATTAGCATTTATAATTGTGTTGCCTTTTCATATTAATCCTATCCCATAGCTGAGGAGTTCAGAGTTTTCTCATCTGTGGGTGGAAACCAGCCCCAGGAGTGTGTGCTGTAAAGTGCTGGAAAATGGATGATGACAGGGGGCCACAGCCTTCCCCTCTGAGAGGAGCTCTTCTCCTGTGAGATGCCTGTGTCATGTTTTGCACATCTATGAGATTAGGCTAAAAGCGTGATGCTGAAAATTCATTATTCAAAGCTAAACCAAGGCCCCTGGCCAGGAGGTTACTCTCAGTTTCTTGCCTTTAGCTGATTAGAAGACTGAAATCCTTCCTTTCATGGAGAGCCCTACAGCTCTGCAGAGCCCCTTTTTCTTTGGCCATGCCATACTCTAAATTGCACCTCTGTTTTCCTCTCTGGCTTTATTCCAGGCAGTATGGGATGCTTAATGTACCAGCACCTCTGATTCTGCTTTTTGTCATCTCGTTGAGGAAGAGACAGTTGGGAGAGAATAGAAAATGTTGTTGGGACATCAAAAAGGAAAAAAGAAATTTGCATATTAGAAACAGTGAGACAATAGGCTTTTATTTGTATTAAAAAGGAAATTCATTAAAAGAATGATGTTTTCAGTATAGATCAGAGGTTAGCGGTTTGATGCTGTTATTGTCTTGTACATAGGCACATTGCCTGAATTATTGACAAGTGTTTAATTTGTTAATAAAGGAATCTGAAGTGTGCTCTGTCTCTGGATAAGGGCTAACTGAAATATAGTTGTGGGAAAGTATCCAAGATATAAATGGTTTGTGCTGGGGAATTCTTGACAGCAACTTGAACCCAAATCTGGCAAATGATAGGTGTTGAAGTCAGAATGAAAGAAGTTGCAGCGTCCTCACTATAAAGGCACTTCAGGTAAGAGCCATGGAAGGAGAGGAAAATCAGATCTGAAATCAGATCGGATGAAAAGTGCCTAACTTCGTTGTAATAAGACACTTTAGCTTCTGAATACAGAGTTATCTGCTAAATATCAGCGAGGATAGGCCATCGGCTCTGCAATTCAGAAGGGCCCCGTGGACTCTCTAGTCGTGCTATTTGTTACTTTCCTATGTAGCTGTGGTTAATGGTGTAGCCATTCACCCTCGGCAGACATAAATCTTTTTTCTCACAAGAGGATATTGGCTGGATGTGACGTTTATAGGACCATAGGAGCAGCTGGCAATGCCGGATTCAAGGCAAGTAGGTTGTCTCAGCCATCCTTTTTAGCAGATGGCCAGCACTTGATAGATTGAATATTATTATGATCCAAGTCAAGGGCCAAGTGGCACGGTGGACAGGAAAAGTAAATGGCAACACATATCTGAACTCAGTCACATGCAGTCTAATGAGGCCTCACTGCCTTTATTTCATTTTGCTTCAAGCATGAATAAATACAGACCCTCCAGTAGAGCCTGGATTATAGAAACATCTCTAGAGATTATTGATAACTTGGTTATTAATTTGATAGTTGGTTGAATCCTTATGGTGTGCTGTTATTTGAAAAGAAAATTACGAAGTTTAGATTTTATCAGCATTTATATAAATTCAGCCTTTTTCCCAAACCTACGTGTCATGGTTTCCTGTATCACTAATGAGTATATGTATTTTGGTTATGTCTAAAAACACTTAAAAGCTTTAACTTAGGGCCCTGTGTCGCATTTGTATGCCATCCTTTTGAAGATGACTAATGCCATGAAAGCTGAAGTGCCCAGAAGCTAAGTTTTGCAATGAGAGCATAAACTCTTCAGGGAAAGGGGGTGACCGTTTCTTCTCGTCCATTTTAAGCTCATTTGTGCAATTGCTGCCTTCTCGGTATTACTGCTTTACTCCTTTGATCTTACAGTTCAAGGAAGCAAATCTCAAGAGCCAGCAACACACATGTGGCTTTTAAAAGAGTAGCATATTATGAAATTGAGCGGATGTCAAATAAAACATAACTTGGATTTTTTTTCGGAACTTGAACTCAAGTAGGCATTACTTTTAGAGCTAAGCACGTTGAGAAGTTCAGGAATACATATGTTGTTGTTTGACATTGATTTAGATTTGAGCATTTGGGTCAAGTTGTTGCCCAATCGTATCTACCACTGTTGAACATGCATTTGTACTCAGCATTATACTCTGACCTTTATAACATGACCAACAGCCTTATAACAACATTATTCCTCATAACAACATTATAAGATTGTATCTCCATTTTACAGATGGGGACATTGAAGCTCCAAGAGTTCATCTCTGGCTCAGAATTCTATTTTTTCCCTATCCCTTTGCTTCCTATACCCTGGACAGAGACCAGAATTTGTAAACACAGGTTGCTTAAAACAGCCTTGTTTATTGTAAGCATATTTCAAAGCTGACTGAATTGCTTAGCTTATGCCCATAAATTGTTTTAAAGTGGCCAATTGATAGAACAGTGAGTGGAAGGGAGTTTTTTTGTTTGTTCGTTTGTTTTTTCTATTAAGGTTGTGCCTCACCGAACAAACCCACTTAGTAGCGTGCTATTTGGATTCCCACCCTGAGTTTGGGAACCGAGATATAAACTAGAGAACGAACTTGCTATTATTACTAAGTTACTTCGACCAGTCAGTAATCTCCATTTTTCTCTTCCTTTCTCTTCACCCATCTTCTCAACCTCAGCAATATAAACCAGCACTAGAAGGCCATGAAGGTGAATGGGCATTGTAGAAGGCTTTTCATTTATGGGCTTGCTTCAAATCTGGGTTCAGACCCTTGAGCTCCAATAAGACCAGGCCTGAGTAATCAGACTCAGAGAAATTGTCAGAAGTGATTAAAAATTGAACTTAGATTAGGTTTTCTGGTTATTTTTTTCTTCCATGGGCTACAAATGTTATCTGTGGGTATAAGTCATGGAGGATTAGGAACACTTTTATTGAGCTTTCACATCATCAAATAAGACTAAATGCATTAAAGGGTTCCCCTGACAACAAAACATTCCCTTGCAGATAGAATCGGAAATCAGAGCATCTGTGAAATGTTGCCGTGGTAGAGGGAGGGGTAACACAGTTTTGGAGAAGCATGTGAATTGATCAGGTTGACAGCAAATGCTGTGTCTTGTGACATGGAATGCCACTAAGAAACTTTTAAGACAAACCATGAGCAAAGTGTATTGGTTAAGAAAATTACTGATATCATAGCCTGTCCCCCATCCTCCATTTCTACACACTCACAGAAACTCTCTAACAGCTAAATTTTGCTCTGTAATGGATGATCCCAATTAGCTAAAAAAAATTATTTAAGTACTTTATGATTCCATTGATTGACTGGTCAGTTCTTCCTGTCGGTGCCTATTTGACTGGTCTCTGCGGACTGAAGGTCGTTCATCTAAGGCTGGATGGTCTTAATTGGACCCACTGTCCTTGCATGGTAGTTGGAAGGCTGGTGGATCTGAAACAACCTCAGCTGGGTCGGCCTGTGTCTGCTCCATATGGTCGTTCATCCTCCACTGTGCTAGCCTGGGATTGTTCACCTGGTGGTTTCAGGATTTCAAAAATTACGTAGGACTTGTGTTCAAATCCTATGTAAGCTTCTCCCTGCATCATGTTCGCTAATGTCGCATTAACCAAAGCAAGTTACGTGGTCAAGCCCAGTTTCAAAGAGTGAAGAAGTTGATATGCACTCTTGATGGGAGGAGTGGCAAAGTAAATTGCAAAGCTGCAGGTGACAGGGGTAGCAGGAAGTTTGCGACCATTTTGCCATTTCCCACAAATATTAGAATAACTACAGGTAGTTAAACTGACATTAATATCTCTACCAAACTCAATCTGGAGAAGGGAGAAGAGAGACCATCTTTTTGTCTGTAACTTAAGTTTGAGATAGGCTGTTTCTCTGGGCTCTTCTTTCTGTCACTTTTGAAATTTGACCTCATTTACTGGTAGACTCTATCTTTATTTTTGAGTTGTGATTGCATTTTTGACCATGTTTTAAAATTTGTGATCAGTTATTTGCTATGACACACATATGATTTTTTGTTTAATTTTAGCATATTCCAAGCCTGTTTGCCCTTGGAGAATGTTTTTTTTGTGCTTAAACTTGTGTGTTGGACTCTGGCTTGAGCTTTCTGTTAGGCAATTTGGATGTACACTCATGCCAACTCCTAGAATTCCACCGTTGTGATCTGATACACTGGGTTCCTAATCACTGATTCTTCCCACTCCCCCACCCCTCCACACACGCCTGTAGTGTTTACAATGCAGGACCAAATCCCACATCATTTTATTAATCTATAAACATAACACCATACATTATGATCCTCGAGTCTGAATTATCACTTGCGACTCTGGACATTAGTAGTGATCACTTTTTACTAACTGAGCATCTAACGCAGCTTTCTCCACCTCCACTTCTGCACCATTATCTTGAACCAGATAATCCTTTGCTGTGGGGGCTATTCTGGGCATTATGGGATGCTTAGCAGCAGCCCTGTCTCTACCTTCTTGATACTCACAGCCCCTCCTTCTCCACCCCTACTCGTGACAACCAGCCATGTCTGTTAACATGGCCAAATGTCCCCCAAAGGGGTGTGAGTGGGGAGTGGGACACAGGTAAAATTGCCTTCACTTGAGAACCACAGCTCTAACCTGGAGATGCTGAGGCAGAATAAAGAAATGTATGAAGTACAGGTTATTATCAGATTGCTAACTGGAAACCCAACAGGGAGACTAAAGAAGGAAGGAGTGTGGAAATTTTTCAGTTACCTGAAAATTTAACCTAAGATGGCCTTGGAATACTCTGGATTAACTAGTAAACATCAGGTTGGGTCTTGCAACACATGGAAAGGTTCGTTGATAGCTCAACTTCATTTTGTTAAAAAGCAGATTAAATGTAAATACCATCCCTGAAAAAAAGCTCAGGAGCTGTGCTGACCACAGATGATGGATTTTGAAAAACTCATTTGGGAAAAGTTAAACTTAACACAAGTAGAGAAAATCGTATCATTACCCATCCAATACTCATCACCCAAGGTCATAAATGATTGATTAATCTTGTTACATCTACACCCTGTTGGTTTCCCCTCCTATTCACTGCTGGATTATTTTGAAGCAAATTTCAGTCATCTCATTTCATTTGTAAATATTTCAATATGTGTCTAAAAAAAGTACCTAAAAACCCAAATTATAATGTGCTGGTGAAATTTTAATCTTCCAGAGAGGGCAAGAATGAGAATTTATGCTGATTAGTATCAGAAAGTTAAGAGAAAGAATGGGTAAGGGTCAAGGTCAAAGAGGCTTGACTTATGGGGAGATTAAAAACCCCAGAAGGAAATGGAAGTGGAAGACACTGTCTCCTCAAGCTCCTCTCCTCCCTTCTCCAGCCCCCCTCTCCTCTCCCCTCCTCTGCTCTCTCCTCCTTTGAGTGACTCTAGAAATGCTCATTATAAGTATGTGATAAGGCACAAGAGACTGGGGTCCTTAGAACAAGAGTAGGCTGGCCCAGAACAGATCCATTTTCTAAAAAAGAAGAGAAATAAACACAGTCACAGTAAGGTTTTGAAATATTCAGTCAATGATGGACTGCTCTTTGATGACTTTCAGTGATTTTTTTTTTTTAGCCGATCAGGGTCTACTTTTAATAAAACAAAGCAAGAAGAAAGTCTTGCCATTGCTTTTAAAATTTTGCTAGGACTGTGGTATTTCTCGCCTGTTCTCATGCATTCTGAGAAGTTCTCTCTTTTGATTTAGACTTCCTCACTTGATTTTATTACGTCATAAATCTCCTATGTTTGGCAAGAGGCATGGTATATGTGAGACCTAAGCAGCTTGCTAGATAACATCTATTTTTCCCTCCTTCTCTTTAGAAGATTAAACTGAGACTGTTGTGTCTGTTGCCAGAATAGATTTAACCAATCATGTTTCCTTTACATGTAGGTCAGTCCAAGGGACAATTCTGCACTGGATCCTATTATCCATGGGTTGAAGGGTGTCGTACATCACGGTAAGTAAGCCACATACACTTCCTTTTGCTGGGAGGTGAAGGGCTAAGATCTCTACCTGAAGAAATGGGGTTATCTTGCAGAGGACAGAGGGTGACACTCATTTCTCATCCACTGATGTTGAAGGGCATTAGCGCCATTATTTGATCGGTAAGAGCACGCCCATTTATTACCTACAAATGGATCTGGGTTAACAGTAAGCAATTTATTTCTTTTCAGGTTCCACTTTGAATGCCTATGTTATAAATCAAAATGCCCAAAGATGTACCATTCATGTGCGTTGAACTTGCCACTCTTCTCATATCTCTTCAAAAAATATTCTTCTTTCAAGTATCTTTTAATTTATACATTTCTTGATTTGCCTCTCAGATTTAGGGGAAAAAATTTAAGTAGCCGTGACAAGTCATTAAACTTCGCTGCATGTGAGCAAGCATCATCAGCTACTTGAATGGAAAATGCTAGGCCATTGTTCTGTGCAGCAGACGTCTTATCCTCAGGCATAAAACTGGCAGAGAAAGTAAGATAAATGGATTCTGTCTTTCCCAACTGGTTTTTATTGGAGAATTTTTCCTGCAACTTTATTATTGGTAATACATCATTACCTATGACATCAAGATCCTCTAATTTCAAAAGTACCCTTGTTGCAGGGAGGGGTGGATTCTAGATGTAATGTAATGACTTGCGAAGTTTTAATAATCTAATTAGAATTCCAAAGACATTGACAGAAATAGCATTAGTAACCATAATAAATCTCCCCTTCATCTCCACGGCTGTGATAAAACGCCTTCACACCTTTCTGAGAGAATTGTCTTTTGACATTAGCTAACTCTGCAGAGCTTAACAAACATCTTCCCTCCCTTTGTCTCCGGGAAACTAAAACCGGTTGTCAGTGTTCAGTTGAAGCAAGTGGGATTTTGGATTAATTGTTCTGCTCTTATAACTGTTAAGTCATGCAGCAGGTAACAATAATACACTTAGTGACAGTAGAGAAAGAGGGTGACTGGAAGCACCCCGTAAAGGTTTTCGTTGTAGGAAGTTTCCTTTGCTTCTTCTCAACTTTGGTTTGTGTCTCTGAAGCAGATCTCTCACAAAGCTAGGGCGTAGGTCCTTTGACAGTTCCCCTAGGGAGCCAGACACCTTTGTCAAAACTGATTCTGTCTGTACATTTGTGTTTCAATGTTGGTCACAGTAGTGGGGTTTTGGAGGGTAGGGAAGTTGCACTGTACTCTGGGCAGCTTCTATAGTGCTAAGAAAGCTAGTGTTGTGGGCAACATCTTGTGTATTCTGAGCTCCTTTCCCAAAAGATCTCCTTGAACACTCTATTGATTAAATTCCTTCTTGAAATTCCAGTCCATAGTGAAGATTATGAATTTTGGAGTTTAAAATGTAGGAGATGATGGATAGATCTTCCTTCCCCCAGACTATTCTTTCTATTTCAAAACAAATACACCGGAAAGAGTTGTAGAATCTTCAAAACAAGTACCTATTCTTCATCCAGAGAGGAAGCACCCCACCAGCTATGGCAATCGAGTAGATCAGTGTGTTCTTATTTCTATAGTGATAGTTGAAGGAGATTACATATGTTAAAGGTAAGCAGTAAGCTTCCTTTAGCTCTCAGATCCCCACATCTCAGTAAACTCACTGCATAGTGATCATTTGGTTCATGAGCTGTGTGCTGGCATAATCGTGTTATCCTTCCCTGTTAGCCACAATTGCCCATTAAAAGGCTGTAATATGTAGGGATACTTTACTTGGCACTGGTAGGGGTGTGGCAGGGATATGGTTTTAACCCGATCTTCTAATGGAGAACTCAGAGGAGACCTGAAAAAATAATTACCTACAAAAGAAGTTCACCAACTTGTTCAGCAAAAATGGTACATGTCTACTCTGTGCGCTCACAGGGTTGCGACATTGATTAAGACACAGGCCAGCCTTCAGGGACATAGAAGGGAGGTGAAATACTGCCTCCCTCTTCATGCAGCCTGCCCATTGTGTTACCGCTTCCAGCCTGTGCATCTGCTCTTTCTGCTTCCTCTGTCAAGAAGGTCGTTGTTCTCTAAGCTCATAGCAAGGGTGGAAAACACTAAAGGCCACTAACTAGGGTTTTGCTTTGCTTGGGAAGACAAAGGAGTAGGGTGATGTCTTGGAAACATGATTTTGCCTTCTGTTCTTGAGCTGTTGCTGACTTCCATTTTGATAAACCTCATCACTTCTGTCATTTTTCCAAAAGAGAATGAACATTGAGGTAGCTTAAAAAAAAAAAAAAAAAAAAAAAACACAAACTTTTGAAGTTGGAACTAGAAGCATTTTCTGTTGAAGGTCCCTGTGAGGGCTTTGAATGACCTGTTAATTTGATGGGATATAAATAATCATGCCCTTCACAGAATCTCTGGCTTGGGAATGATGGTAGAGATGTGTAAAGAGAAAAAAATCAATATGGATTTTTGTTACAGTTCAGTATTGGCTTTTATTTTATCAGCTCTGGGAGTCTAAGAATATTAATTTCTCATATTGTGAGTGTTTTATTAATAGGAAGAATCTTATATGTACCTTAAGCTAAAATGGGGATGAGTAATTTGGTCACACCAGCCAGCCATACTTGGCATTTGGTCTTTCGGGTCTTCTGTGAAGCAAACCCCAAAATGGAGTTTTAAGTGCAGAAGAGTTTTTTTTTGTCAGGGAGGGACTGCCTGTGAAGAATGAAGAGGAGAGGAAGCAGGAGTAGGTGGGACAAGTGTTGAGACAGGAGGACTGGCTGAAGACAGCGCTAAGAAAGTCTTGGCCAGGCCATTGGAGAACCCCAGAGTCAAAACTGCCTATGAGAGGAGATTTGTGTTGGGCAGGAGTGGCCCAGCCCTGACTCCCCACCATGTGTAGTCTTTGGCAGGAGCAGCCCAGCAGGGTGATGTCCATGTGAACACTGTCGTTGTCCTGAAGGCAGAGCAGCTACAGGCTGTCAGCTGGCGAGGCTCCTCACAGCAGTTTGTCTGTGAGATCTCGGGTGCACCTCCCTAGCTGGCATGCAGGTTCATACCCTTCCAAAGACATTTTCCTGATCATGTTTTGGTCTTCTTACCTTTAAAATGTTCAGAGGTTCTTAGAGCAGTGCTTGTTCCTTTTGTGCATGGCTATTAAGTGCCTAATCTAAGTATACCATGAAGCTAGGCATAGAGAACACAGCAGACATGGACCGGCCCTCACTGAGTTTATAGACTTGAGAGAGACATGATTAAGCATGTAATTACATTATAGAATGGGGAGCAGCAGATTTAATTCAGACTCGGAGGCTTACAGAAGGCATCTCAGACAGAGTGACCATTAAAACCTAAAGAGTGCATAGAGATTGTCTAGGCAGAGAAGGGAACGTAGGATTTCCGGTAGGACCAGTATAGGTGATGATATCTGGTGGTGAGCGATGTAGCATATTTGAGACTCTGAGCTCGGCAACATTGTTTCTCTGATGCTGGGGAGAGATACCTAGAAACCTCTTGGCAAAATAAAGTGCTGTTTCTTACGTTCATTTTCCTGTGTAAATTGGGATTTTTACATACTTGAGAGCCATGAAGAAATACAAATAGAATAGAGAGAGGTGATTCGCCACTGATTCTGGTCTTGCCTATCTATTGAGCTAATAGATGAAAGCACTAAAATGTATCTAATCAGATATTTTATTTATACCACCAATATCCACAGGAAAGGAAAATTTAGGGAGAAATTGTGAGTCCTATTCACTGCATTGACTCAGTTACTTACAGTGCTTTTTGTCTACAAAAACCAGCCCTTGCAAGTAGCCACGCCAAATAAAAATATTGGTTCCGAAGAACTTAGTCTATTCTAATTTTTAAAAAATCTATTTTACTTGTATCCACAACTTACATGCACAAAGTGTATGTGAATCGGTATAGAAATGTGGCCTTCTCTTATAAGTAGTTTTACTCAACTGACCAATACCAAGAAGTGTACACTATATCCCATGCCACTTAAAAAGGGTTTTATTCCCCTCAAGTTTTTGGATTACCTACTTTCTATTACTTTTCATAGTAGCTACCCAAAGAAAACCCACCAGGCTGTTTGTGTACATATTCTAGAATACTGTCAGAAGGCATTGGAACACTAAGCATTCGCTCATGTCGATTATTTAAGAAAGACCCATTTTTTTTAAAGGAAGTTTGCTAGTAGTGATCGTTTTGTTGTTGAGCTTTGACTGTTGGTCCCTCCTTTCCTATTCCCCTCCTCGCCATCACTTCCGTCTTTCGCTGAATGTACCACTTCGTGAGCAGAGAGATTCGTGAAGGGGACAGTTAGAAATTGCCTCAGACACCAGTCAGAGTGAGATGACTCTTCTTCCGGTCCTTCCTCCCCAGGCTCTTCTTAGAAAGCTATCAGTGAAAGCACCAATAAATTATCACCTGAAAACACCCTTCTGTTAGTCACAAAAAGGGGCTCTTGCAAGCTTTTGTTGTGAATGCTCTGCAGGGAAAGTTGAGACTATGAGAAGATCACAAGTTTCTTTGCAGAGTAGCTTCCCTAACTGGCTAGTTTATTCACCAAGCTCACTTTTGCTATATTTTCCACCCATTTTTTCTCCTGCCCTGGGAAACTCATCATCAACTCCCCAAATCTACAGACAAAGTCATAGAACAGCCCGAGTCAATGCAGGCATGTAGCAGAAAGGGAAGAAATGTGGTAAATTTGAAAAATGACTACCTGGCCAAGCATTTTCATGTGGTGGTAAGAGTTGGTGCCTCCTCGTCTGTTCTTTTTCCCATATCCCGCCTGCTATAATTGAGAGGTTTCTACAATCAAAAATAACCCGGAAGAGACTCTGGACCAGGAGCAATCTGAATCCCTTAGAAAGCGGTGGGTAGGCTTTATCTTATACTACCGCTCTTGCATCACTGGCCACAGTTACATGCTGTAAAAAGAAACCAGCCCCAGGGCCTGGTGCTCCTGGAACTCTGTGACAACTGCTGTGGATACGCAGATGGCTTAGCCTTTCCGAAAGCCATGTGGCCATTTCTGCCAAAGTTACACATATGCCTTACCCTCCAAGCCAGCAATTCCACATGTAGGTAGATACTCAAGAGAACTGTCCACAAAAAGTCTTGTACACGGGAGCTTTGTTGATTATGGACCCAAAATGGAAACAGCCCAAATGTCCGCCAGTGGAGGCTAGATACACGGGTTGTAGTATATTCATACTGTGGAATATTACTCAGCAATTAAAAATAATTAACTGCTTGATTTACACAAAAACAAAAGGACACATACTGTGTGGTTCCATTTATGTAAAGTTCAAGAACAGGCAGAACTGATCTGGTGATAAGAGTCAGAATAGTGGGGTGGAGGGGTATATTGAATGAGAAATGCTATGAAGAAATTTTCTTTGGTGATAAAAGTATTATATATCTTGATATGGAGGATGATTACATAGGTATAATATAAAAATTTACCACCCAATCTCTTTAGATTTGTGCATTTGACTATTTGTAAATACATTCACAAAGCTGAAAAATAATCTCACAACATGTACCAGATAATCAGATATTAAAAATTTTAACAGTGTCAGATGTTGGCCAGGATATGAAAGCCAGGTACTCTAATACTTTGCTGGAAACAGTTTGGCAGTATTTAGTCAAGTTGATTCAGTAGCCCTACCCCTGTATATGTCCCCTAGAGCAACTCAGATGTAGGACCATGAGAAGTGTACAAAAATGTTTGTGGCATTGCTTTTCCTAACTGCCCAAACCTACAAATATCGCAAATGCATGTCATTAGGAAGCTGGATAAATACATCATAGGGTAGTCATACAATAGAACATTTCCCCTTGTTGAAAAGGAGTAGAATCTGTGCCTCTCAACAGCCTGGGCGCCTCTGAGATCCATGAAGTAAAGCAAGAATCTAAAGAGTACATAGAATATTCCTCAATCTAAAGTTCAAAAAACGAGAAAACCTTATATATGTAGTGCACACGTAGGTGGTTAAACTAAAAGAATAGCAAAGTAGTGATTATTTTTAAAAAGAGAGTGGTGGTTACTTCTTGGGAGCAGGATGGGAAAATGCTGAGGGACAGGCTCAGGGAGGGTGGCAAGGGCACCTTTTGTTTTGCGTGGTCACACCAGGGTTCACTTTAGGATTATTTGTCTATGGGACGTGTATGTTTTGTGCTCCTTCTGCACATGTTCAATTGCACAATCAAAGAAGACAATGATTGAGCATTACAAAGTAAGAGATTCAGACAGAGCTTTCTTCTGGGACACATCAAGTACCAAATGGCCTCACAACGAAGCGAAGAGGGGAGTGGCAGCACTATTTTATAAACTTTTTTACCATAAGTAGCCCTGGCAGGCTGTTTGCTCTCTCCAAATTGATTACAGACCAAAGAAAGACCTGTGGCTGTTTTGGGATTGTATCATTAAGAGATGAATTGGGAAGCCAGCACCTCCTTTTGGAATTTAGAAAAAAGAAATCAGAAATCAAGGGGTAGGTTGTCAGGGACAGGACTAAGGACAAAGGTCCTTCACTGCTACTGTGCTGGTTCACTCTGGTTTTGCTCCAGGTGAGGGTCTAATTAGCATGACAGGCACCACTGAATCCTCCAGAAATCCTCTGAGATACAACTGTCATGGTCCCCATTATATAGAATGACAAGTAAAGCAGGCAGTGGCTGAGTGACCTGAACCGAGGTCTTCGTGACTTCACGCTGACTCTTATTAGTCCCAGAACCTCTCTCGCTCTGTTCTCTGCTAGGGTCACCACCTGAATCTTTCAGTCTTGATTGAGGTTCATCATACAGACTACTGAAGGGGCAAGTGAAGACATACTTAACAAGACCATATTCTGTCATCGTCACTCCAGCACTGTTGTGATTATCCCTGTGGTGGAAGATCTTGACATAAATTTTCTGTTTGAGGTTAAATGGCTGAAGTTTCTGAAAGATACCTTGGACAGACTTTGGAAGAACCTAGAGCAAGGGACTTTTGGAAAAAATAAGCTTAGGCAAAAATAGTAGTTCGTGTCATTATAATTGAGCAGCAAGAAGATGGAGCAGAGATAAGTTAATACGTTTTGAGGGAGTTTTGTCTGTTTCGTGTATGTGATCTCTAAGCTCCTTCAGTCATGGAGTCTATTCAGTCTCCCACCCATCCAGTGCCTAATAGGTGCTTGTCAAGGCATTGAGGGTAAGATGATGACCAGGATTTCCCCTCCCTTTGAGAAAATGAATCTCACGAAGAATCTTTTTTTTTTTTCCTGGCCTTGCCATTCTTGGTGCTGAAAGTCAAAAGACTAATGTTATTTGCCTGCAAAATAATCTCATTTGTTCACATGAAAGCAGTTGGAACTTTGGAATGAGTTTTTGTTTTTTTAAGTCTGCATTATGGAAGACTTTTAAAGAAATGGAATTTTGAAATTTGATTCTTAGAAATACTACTGAGCAAGGAATCTGGGACAATGCTTCAGAGTTCAGTTTGTCTTGTGTTTGAATTCTGGTTCTCCAACTCGGGAGCTGTGTGATCCCTTAGAAATTGCTGCATCTCTCTCTGCCCCTGAGGTTCCACCTTGTAAAATGGAATAATGGAAGTACCTGCCTTGTGAGTATTAATGCTGAATTCTTTAAGACAAGGAAAGTATTAAGAAGGAAGGGTACCAGGTATGTGTTCACTGTGCTCTAAATCAGAGTTCAGCAAGTACGATTTGTGGGCCCAGTGTGGCCTGTTGCCTGTTTTGTAAATAAAGTTTTATTAGAACACAGCCACGCTCATTTGTTTGCATATTGTCTATGATTGCTTTCATACTACAAAGACAGAGTAGTTGTGACAGACACTGTCTGGCCAGCAAAGCCTTAAATATTTGTTCCTGGCACTTCACACAAATAGTTTGTCAACCCTGACTTGTCTACACTATGGCTATTATAGCAGCTCTACTAATGCTGTTGTCGTCACACAGTAGTTTGCTTATGTTGGGACAATGCAAACACACATGAGGTCATTACTTACCCATATGATAGACTTCACAGAGATGGGCTTGAGTTTTGATTTTGCCCAAATCGCCACATAATCAAAATGTATATCTACTGAATTTAAGACGGTTCTGTTTTAGAGTTTACCTTAAAGAAAGAAAGAAAATCAAATTATTCTCTCCATTTTGAATGGGAAAGCCAGTGTTGTGTTATCTACAGCCCAGTGATAATTTTGAACATCTTAACACACGAGAGAATTCCCTGTTTGAAGTTTATGTTTCCAGCATTTAATTACATGGAACTTTTCTGAAGTGTGCTATAAATATGCAGTACCTTAGTCTTGACTAATTGACTCATGTCTGTTATGGATCCAGGAAGGGCAGATGCTTATCTGAACACTTTTGATCTCAAAATCTTCTAGAAACAGGCACACTTAGACTACATCCACAGTTTCCTGGATTTCAGTGCGTCAAAACCACCGCCATAGACATTAGCCATTTCCATGTCTTTTCTTGGCTAAAGCCAGGAAATGGGATGTATTGTGGCTTCTCTTTTATCACTAATAGTTAACGATAATGTTAAGACAGAAAAATACTTCAAAAACAATTCCTTTCAGGTTAGATTTGAATTTGAGGCTAGTTCTCATTTGGCCAGCCTTTTTTGTCAATATTTTATCATTCGAACAGGGTTACAGGAGCCCAGAGAAATGCCCTTTTCCTGGTTTTTCAATGGGATATGAGGAGCAAAGAGAGTTTTAAAATGTCTCCAGTTACTTACTGCAGTGCTCGCTAAAGCACTTAAGGCTACAGTGTGTGATTTTCTTACCCTGCTGCATGTGTATCACCTTGATACAGCAGAAGGCACTGTTGTATAGTGGCCAAGGGCACAGGCTCTGGACTTGACCAGTTCTGCTTTTCACTAGTTGTACAACCTGCCCAAATCACTTAAGCTCTTTGTGGCTCAGTTTTCTCAACTGTATAATGGGGTAATAATAATGCCAGCCTTACTGGTTTGTCCTGAGAAGTCAGTGGCTTATTGTATGTACTTGTGCCTGGCACAGGCAGCACTCTCACAACCAGCAGCGTTGTTGTTTTACTTGTTGACTTGATTATGGAGGCCATGTGTAGACAAATGGTGGTTGTGGAGCTCTGAGTTCTATCTCTACCACTGCCTGGATGTTGAAATAGAATGTGTGTTGCTTGACTTAGTTGGGCCATACAAAAATAAAATGAAATGATGAAGACAATGGTGACAAAGATGACTTGGGGGTTGGTGAAGGACATCCCTGTGAGATCAGGAAAAAAGGTAGTCGCTAAGGAACCAGAAAGTGGGTGGAAGGAAGAAGCAGCAGCCTCTCCTGTTAACCTCTGGCTGTATACCTGTTCCCGGCAGGATGTCCTATTCATAGAGTCTTATTTAATTCATAGCAGCATGGTGAGAAAATCCTATGGGAAAGATGAGTAAACTGAGGTTCATAAAGGTTGGCTAATTTGTCCCAGCTTATTCAGTGGAGCAGTGGTTTGACAGCCCAGTGTTATTGGACTCTAAAATGTATTCTCTTTCTAGCTGTGCTGGGACAGTTTCTATTTCCAGCATTTACTAACTTCCTGATTATTGTTAATATCACTAGCTCTTGTGTGTCTCAGTTTCCCCTCTGTGAATTAGGTCATTGACTGAGCATCAGAAGGAATCTAAAAGAATGTACACAATGTGTCAGTTATGGCCACAAGAACCATGTAGGGGAGAGAGGCAAAGAATGAAACTATTCAGTGTTAACATTGGGCTTTTTGTCACTATATGACTATCATTTAAATGTCGTGTTTTTCCTTTAATTATTGACAAGACTCTGTTCTTCATGTAGTATCTCTTTGGAAATACTAATGTCAACATATGTTTCGTTCAAACGTCAGCCCTTAAATCGAAATGCCACATTTAGCCAACTGAAACAACCAATAAATGCAGGGAAGCTAGATGCCTTTAAATCAGGGTGGAGTGGCCGTTTCATGACCTCGGAGCTCCTCTCTGGGTCCTTGAATACAGGAATTTGATTAATCAGGTGGACTCTCTCCCTCTCAAGGCACCCTTGCTCATACCTTGTAATAATACTTGTTATTCATGTCGTAATATGGGCCTCTAGGATTTTCTCTGCACTGTGCCTTACAGGGAAGGCCTAGGGGTATGCATTTAATCTTCTGCCCACTGGTAGAGAGTGTTTCTGCATTGAGAGACCCAGTTTCACTCTCCACCTCATTGTGTACTCTTGGTTCAGCCAGTTTCCTTCTCTGGACCTCATTTTCCTCATTGGTAAAATGAAATGGAACTAGTGTCCTTTGAAACTCTTTGGATCCCCACAGTTCTCTGTTGTTCTTGGGTCAGTCTGGTGCTTGTTTCTTAAATTCACTTATCGTGAAGCCTTGTAAATAACTACAACTTAAAAATGGGCTAGCCCCGTTTCCATTGCCCTGTCTTTCCCATTTCATTTTTCTTATTGATGACAGAGGTGACATGCTTGATAGTGAACATCCCATTATATACATAAAGTATCATTGCTTATATTTAGATCAAAAAATTAATTTCTTGGCTCCCTCTGGAAGGTCTCTGTCATCATCTTAATTATAATCGAATGCTTTCTGACTTCCTTGATGGCTTCTAGATGCCAAGCTCCTAAAACCCCTGGGTCTGGCCCTCAGGCTCTTTCGTTCCATCCTAACCTCCCATTTCTGGCTCCTGTGTTCTGTCACCAGCCAGTCAGACCCTTTGGTCTTCCCAGATGACACAGTCCATTCATGGTTGGTCCATCCTTAACCCAGAGCTGCTGACTCTATGTCAGGTGTTTGGCTGCTTCACAATTTTTCACCAAATTCTAGCCTGGACTTAACTAGCAGCTGAATTTTTTTCTCCTAGAGCCTATCTTATTTTGGGCTCTTGAACTTTTTCTTTTACTTTCCCTCTTGCTCATTTCACACCGGCCATACACTAGGCAGAATCCTTTCCACACTTGCTTTTCTCTCTGCCTGGAATGTTCTCCCCAGATAGCCACATAGTTCATTTTTGTCTTCAGGTTTTTAATCAAACGCTTCCTTCTCAATGAGCGGGCCCTAAAATTGCCGTTTTCTAAACAGTGTTCAGGGGAGACCTCTTTGAGAAATGTGTCATTCAGTGTGACTAGGTTGTTAGCAGCTGAAAGGCATTTGGTCTAAAATCAGCCATGAATAGAGAGCAGTGAAGAAATGTTCCAGGCAGAATGAAGAGCCAGTGCAAAGGCCCTGGGGTAGTGTGATCTGGAATAAAAAAGAGGCCAGTGTGGCTCTACCTAAGAGTAAGAAAGTAGCAGTGGATAAGACCACAGAGGGTATAGGGGCACCTTGGTACAGTCCCTGTAGAAACTGGATACTTGCTTGAGCGTGGTCAGCATTATTAAAAATACGGAATCACGGCCCCCATCCCAGACTTACTGGATCATAATCTACATTTGAACAAGTTCCCCAGGTGATTTGCATGCATATTAACTTTAGCATCACTGTCATAAATCTTCTTCCCCCCAGTTAGAGTAACCTAATACCTAGTTTTTTGCACTGTCCCTACCCTCCCTAACAAGAAGCAGAAGGCCAGCCCTACCTCAGTGATATTAAGTGTTTAAGGAAAAATTAATGGCTTTTCCTTATGAAAAGTTTTGGGAAACCCTGAAGAAATTAAATCATCGTGCTAAAAATAGAAACTTGGGCTTTTTCTTTTGTTAGTTTATCTTACACACTTTCCTAAAATTGCTTGTTGGTTTTTGTTTTGTTTTGTTTTGTTTTCTGTGGGGCACAAGTGTTCTCCCCCAGAGACCACAACATCCTGCCCATATACCTTCTAATGTAATACTTTGTTCATTGGTGTGTATATGTGTGTTCAATGTAATTCCATAATTCTTGATTATTTCGTAGTTCTCTTCTATATGTTGATTGTTCATTATATCTTATAAAGGGCTTTTCCTATGTAACTAAAGCATTGAAAATATTAGGTCATTAACACATGGAAAGAAATGCAATCAATCAGATAATTATCATCTAATGTTTTAATGATCACATTTTTAATCCAATTATGCATGTTTGAATCCTTCAGATTTTCTTTAATTAAAGATTGCCTCCTGGCACTGCTATCAGAAATAAGAAATTGCACAGAATCAAGTCAGACATAATTTAATGTTTCAAGGAAACTGCGAGGATAACTGGGCCACGCTGGGTTTAATGGCTGACCATGACTTGAAAGCCCTCATACAAAATTTTCTAATTGATAAGAAAAATTTAATCATCTTCAAATATACTCCGTTTGCATTCAAATAAGGTATTTCTTCTTCTAAACAAAACTCCCCTAACTGATTATTCACATTGTCGTTTAGAATACTTAAAAATGAAAGACAGAGTTGGGTGAAATGTAGACTACTTAATATAGTGTGTATTTAATATAAAAGTCATACATTATTCATTTTTGCAATTTGAAAAGCTTCGAATTTAGCATCCCTGTTCCTCATCTTTTTCTTTGATGAACAATTAATTATTAAAATATAATATTGTCCACATACAGCACTGAGATCCTTGAAAGTGGAATATGAGATTCATTTCTTTTCAATTCTTTTATCTAGTAATGCATAGTACCTACTTATTATGGTATAATGGAATAAGTGGTAGTATAAGTAGAGTGTTTCAAATATTTTTTCTCAACTAGTTAAGTGGCTGGGATAAGAATGTTTTGAATTCAAATTACTAATTAGGATAAAAGTTAGAGGCAGAAATGCTCTGATCAGTGTGGGGGTTGGTGTCAAACTGCCCTTATAGTAAGATACGTTTAATAAGCACGTATATGTGCTTATTCTGTGCCGCACACTCTCCTATGCTGTAACTAATGTTAATTCATTTAATACTCACAACCTCCTAATGAGGTCAATACTATTGTAATCTCATCTTACAGATGAGGAAACTGTTCAAAGAGGTTAAATAACTTGTCTTAGGTCAGACCTTTAAGTAGACAAGTTAGGATTCAGATCTAGGGGGCCTGGCCTTAGCACTTCTCTCAAATCTAAAATATGTACATTTATTAAGATTTTCTCAGTGGAGAAGTTCGTGTTTTCAGCTGAAAAGTCCATTATTTCTTCTTCCCAGTGGCAGTACTCAGGCACTCCCAGTATTGAGTCCAGCCAGCTGAGCGCCTTGTGGCTTACGTGGGCTTTCTGGCCAGTGCTAGAAATATAGGGCTGCTATTCCTAAAATTGTTTCTGACTTAGAATTAAGCGTCATGAGCACCCCATTTGGCAGTGGAACACTGCCTGTGGAACTGAGCAGGAAATGATATTTTCAGGAAGATCAGTAAAAATCAATGTGAAGTTTGAATTTAGAAGACTCAAGGGGGAAAGACAACAACTCAAGAGTTAATTCTGTAATGTATGTTTACAAAAGAAATTGTGATGGAGGCGCCTGAACATGTAGTGTGCCCCCACGCCCCCTGCCCCCCCATTTCTAGTGACTTTCTAACACTTGGCCCCCAACTCCCAACACTTGGCTTAAAATAGGGAGGTAAAATGTTGCGTGTGGGCCAGATCAATTCTACTGCTTATTTTTAAATGGCCCCTACAAGCTAAGAATTGTTCTTAGATTTGAACCTTAATTAAGTAAAATGTCATTTCCCTAAAAAAGAATTCCATTCTTTTTATTATAGAAGACCTACATTTTAAAAACTGTCCTCAGTAATTATTAGCATTTTGAATAACATTATTAAGGTTGTGTTGTGGAAATGTGTTTGTTATACTAGTGCCTTCAATTTTGCCTCTTGGCCTGCAAAACCCCAAATATTTACTAACTGGCACTTTAAAGAAAATATTTGCTAATCCCTAGCTTAAAACACAACATGAGCCAGCCTGCATTCCGCCAAGTGCTTGCCTTGATAAATCAGGTTTTACAAGGCGCTGTGCTAAGCCCATTACATTTATTAGCTTGCTTAATTGTCACAGCAACCTTGAGGAGTAAATATTTTCAGTGTTCCCATTTTGCAGATAAGGGAAGCACCTCAGAGAGGTTAAGACCTTTCCCTGATGTCACACAGCTATTACATGTCAGTTGGTTTCAAAGCCATGCTAGAACTTTGGCAAAGAAAACACAAAAATTGTAACCTGTACTGCTCAGGTCGATGGACAGTATGTCAGACATGATGGGCTTTTAAGGCACTAGTAATCCAGTTTTAAAAGTAAAACACATGCACCAACACTTAAAGGAAGTACATGGTTATGTAAGATGTATATGGCTAGGCCTTGGTAGCTTAGAGGAATAATAATATAAGTAATAATTCACGTAATATTTATTATTTATGAGATATTTACTCTTTTAAGCTCTTTCTGAATCCCTTTCTTGTACTGATTTATTTAATCTTCACGACAGCCTGGGAAGGTTTAGTAACTGAGATCAGGAGGAGTAGAGGTTTGAACCAGCAGATTGAGAATCTGCTCCCTTCACTAAGCCCTGTAGGGATGGAGAAGTGAGGTGCTGAGGATAGGGCAGCAGTTCGACTTCGGTTTTTGGCGCTAGGTGGTTTTTCCCCGCTCCTAGGCTTGCTGCTCCAGAGCCTATGGGGTTTCCCTGAAGAAAGAATCCCAATCAAGTGTCTGTATTCAACTCCAGTTTTCTACCTTGGCTCCGTTACTTCACCTTGGCCTTCCATTTCCCTAGCCATAAAATTAAATTGAACTAAAGTGGTAGTTTTCAGTGTTCCTGGATTCTCAGATCAACTGCAGTCACCTGGCTGCATATCCAGCTGTTTGAGTTGCCTGGCTCCTGAGTGAGATTTTGTTTGAGGAAAGGGTTCTTCCACTTCTGAACACTCAACTAGAGCTGTCTAAGGAGCTTCCAGGTCTCAGACCTTTAAGATCAATGGCAATGACGGTGGTGGAATAAATACACAAGCGGTGAAGCCGCCTTCTTTGTCCCCCTCACCCAGTCTGCTCCCCCCGCCACTACCTGTCTGATTGCACCTTCTAATCAATTCAAGCCAGAATCTGCCTCTGAGACCTTGGGTTGGTCAAGGACAGAGAAACCCTCTGCATTTGTAGCAATGGTCACAACTACAATTTCCATGAGTCCCTGCTGAATTCAAAGGCCCCTAGAGAACTTATTTAAGAGTCTTGATCCTGCTGAGGTAGTGTTCTCTTTCGAAATCTAGTCTCCTCAGATTGGTAGTGCAGATGTTTCTGCTTTATCTTTTAATGTCTTTAAAGCTTGGCCTCTTCCTCGAGTGGATGCTTCAGATGGGGGCTTCAGATGCCGCCTCAAGACCTGCAGGATTGTCTTGTTGCTTCCTATCTGACTACAGCATTAACTGTAACCCTAATATTGGATCAGGCCTCATTCAGTTTGGAGCCCTTGACCCTAAGGCAGGTTGCGTGCTGCGGTGTGATGCCAAGTTCACCTACAACATAAGGGAGAAATGAAGATAGCAGTTTTCTGATTTGTCAAGCCCTACGCATGCTCAAATGCTTTGAGGCATGTGTTGGCTATTTACATAGTCCAGGAAGTGCAAAGAAAGACCAAAATATTTCCTCCTTCCAGCCAAACCAGTCCCAGCCAAGCATGCTTGAGGATATTCCCCTCCCGTCCCCATCATCAGGCTGCTGGGAACCAGGTTTAAATTAAAGCCCAGATGTGCCAGTGGGCAGAGGGACAATTCCATTATTTCCAGCCTTTTGTCCAACGGAAACCATTTTTATAATTTTGATTATAGGACCCTATGATTTGAAGACTTTTGTATTTATTGTTAATATTTGATTTTTCCTTTTAAAAGTGAATTGAAAACATAAGAATCAGCCTTATGACTAACTGCTGCCACTTCACTGTTCAGTAGTGGCCTTGGGCTTAGTTATTTAACCTCTCTGTGCCTTGATTTCCACAGATGTAAAATTGTAGTAGCAAAAGTGTGTACTTCATAGGGTCGCGAAATGAGAAAGTATAGTGATGGTTTAAGAATATTGAAAGCCTGGATTCTAAACTCAACCACCTGGTTTTGCATTCCAGCTCCGTAAATTGGTGGTAATAATAGGAACTACTTCACAGGGCCGTTTTAAGTATTAAATAAATTAATCTTTAAAAAGCTCTCAGAGCAGTAAGTACTATTTAAATGTTTGCAACATATAAATACTCAGAATAGTGCCTGACGTATAGTAAAAGCTAAATGAAAAGTTTTTTTTCAACTCATCTTTATCAAAAGGAAATTTTAGCTATTCTAATATAGTCAATTTCCATTGGGGTTTTTGCATTATTCCCAGTTACATAGACCACTTGAGTTTAAGGATACACATTTGCCCAAATACCTGCACTTTTTGTTCTGCACAAAAGAAGAGCGGGGAGGGAGTGTGAGACAAGAAGAATACTCCTGTAGACACAGGCGTGTCCCAGAAGTAACCTGGATCCCTGAAGTCCCCCAGGGATGTGCTGGGGCCCAGGGTAGAGGCCATTACGGAGCTGAGGCAAGCCATTAACAGGACTATAATGGCCTAAAAATGGAAGAGGAAGTAACCCCAGACTTAAACTCAGGACTAGACCTCTGGAGACCCAGGTAGAGACTAGAACATTATCTGATTTGTGAAATAAGCTGGATGATCTACTGAGACTGATTGGGAGAATTGTAACACAGAACCTAGTCTCTGTTGCACTATTTCTTCCTGCCTCGGGACCTTCACACATGTTCTTTCCAAGGCCTAAAATGCCCTTCTTTTCCTCTTTTGCCCCCACCTTTTAGTATTCACCTAGTTCACTTCAGCTCCTGCTTTAGCTGAATCAGTCCGTGCAAGCTGTGGTGTCACCATATCTGGGTTCATATCCTAGCTCTGCCACTTAGGAGCTATGTGACCTTGGGCAGGTACTAACTCTCTGTACCTTGAATTTCTCATAGAGTTATTGTGAGTTAGTATAGTTGGATCTCAGCTTAAATGTTATTTCTTCTACTTCAGGAAAGACCCCTCCACTTTTGTAAAAAGAAAGAAGCCTTTTAGTAGAGCCACAATTTTATAAGTTCAGGGTTGTTCCTCGTTTAGGTTTCACTTTGATTTCCACTGGTTGAAACCATCATGGGATGTAACCAACTTTGGAGCTGTATTTTACCCTTGACTTATGGTTTTCATTTCACACTGGTTCTCTCATGGGTGTCCAGAGTTTGTTCCACTGATTATTATTTTGTAAGTATTAGCTAGAGAAGGGTTCTGTGGTGAAAAATGATTGTAGAGGATTCGGGTTAGATAAAATCTGGCCCATTGCAGGACCGCTCAGAGACTTTAGTATGCTAGTGTTCCGTCCATTTCCTGGAGATGAGGGAGGGACCGCAGTGTTGCCCAATGCTGTTCGTCATGGAACCTGTTTTTCATGAACCACAGTGCAGTACTGGTGCCTCAGAACACACCCTAGGAAACACTGCTTTGTTTGCTGTGGCTTTCCCAACACCAAATGCTAGTGCTCCTCAGGATGTAAATAAACATAAGGCTTGTGATGTGGCTCCAGCATGCAGAGGATTTTGCCTGGGTGTCTGCAGCATGGTATGACTTACCAGTGTGCTTTTCTTTTGCCTCTTCCCCCCAACAGAGAAAGAGACCTTTCTGGATCCTTTCGTCCTCCGAGACCTCCTGCCTGCATCCCTGGGCAGCTATTACCGGTACACTGGTTCTTTGACCACCCCACCGTGTAGCGAAATTGTGGAGTGGATAGTCTTCCGGAAGCCTGTCCCGATCTCTTACCATCAGGTAGATATGGAGCCCCAAATGGGACTTCTGTGTTTGTCTTGTGTTGACTTCACTATCTAACATTGCTAGACTATACCAGTTAGGATTATTTTATTTGTAGATCCTATGCTCCTCATTGATTCCTTCATTCTTTCCAATAAATGTGTTTTTGAACCCAAGAATTGTAAATATAAAACATGGTTTCTCGGCTACAAATGAATTAGCTGACGAGAAGTACAGGCATGAAATCAGGTATTGTGTAAGTATTCAATCTTGAGATAACAGCTCTCCTCAGTGATGATGATATCTTGTGCCAGGAACTCTTCTAAGCTCCTGACACGTGTTAACACATTTTAGCCTCATGAACAACAGTAATATGAGGTAGCTACTATTTGTGCTTTTACTTCGTAGAAGAGAGACCCAGAAGTGCAGTAATTTGCCCAAGGTCACTCAGTTGATTACCAAGGCATGCTGTCTGATCTCAGAGATTATTCTCTGAACCAGTAAACCTATCCAAAGTTCAGAAAAGAGATTTATATACATGAAGAAATAAAAAATACCCTTGACTGAGCTTTTTCTGTATGCCAAGCACTTTACTAAGCACTTTACATATGGTCAACTTCGTTGCAAAACAACATTGTGGGGTGGGTATTGCACTAAGATTGGACACATAAGGACATCGTGGCATGGAAAGATGGATAACATGCCAAGGATTTATGGTTCATGAATGTTGAAGCCAGAAATCAAACCTGGGTTTGTCTCATTTCAAAACCCATGTCGATAACCACTACACTGAATGAACTACTTCTCTCTGAGTGTGCCCTGAGCAGTTTTCATAGGAAGGTGAATTTAGGCTGAGCACTTAACTGTGGGTAGGAATTGATGAAATGGACATGGGGTGGGGTGGGGGGCAGTGTCAGAGGAAGAGAAGCCACCAGGGGCCTTGAAATCACTTCATGAGGAATAAAAGGAAGGAGAAAACTCTTCTACTGGGATATGTTAGTTGTCAAAAATGTAGCATGTGCTGAGGTAGCAGTAGACTTCTCCATAATTCCAGAAAATAGAGCCAGGAACAATGAGTAGGATTTGTAAAAAGGCAATTTGAACTATTAACCAATAATGTATAAAAACGGAAGTTTCCAGAGAGTTCCTGTTAAGATGGCGGGGTAGGTAAACGGTGTGCTCATCTCCTCCCATGATGGCATTAAAATTGCAACTAAATTATGAAGCAGTCAACCTGAAGAACCATTTGAAGACTAGCTGAACAGAACTCCTATAACTGGGTATATAAAGAAGAGACCATATGGAGACCGATAAAACAATATTGAATGACAACTCTAATTGAAAGATAAAAATTAAAAAAATATATGTAAATACAATATAAAAAATATAAAAAAGAAAAGGTTACTACCAGGACCATTCACAGAAATTCTTCCCCAGAGTTTGACAGCTAGGGCTAGGGTTGTTGGACAGGGAAGGGAGAGGTTTGAGAATCATGTGATAATATTAGCAATATTACTGAAAATACAGGCAACAGGATTATGAACCTGGCTGGCCTGGGGAGTAGTTCAAAGATTTTCCTAAGAAGGACTAACAGTGCAGAATAGGGGATAAGGGGAAATAAGGGAAAGTAAGGTTGGATGGTGTCCTGGTCAGGTCTGTTCTGGATATAAGAAATAAACCCACTTAAAATAGCTCAAGTAGAGGATCTCCCTCTCAAACGATGAGAAGGGCTTCCTGAGATGAAGCCTTCAGGACCAGGAATGTAACCAGGAAGCGAGGCATATGATTGACTCTCTTTCAGGGGCCACTTGCACTCTTGAATCTTGGATTTTCTGTCATGACTTTATGATTCTGTACTTTTGCTAAATTCTGGTCCCTTCTCTCCCAGTTTTCTGTTTTAGTTTTTTGGTTTTTTGGTTGTGTGGTCCAATATCGTTACTCTTGTACCAGTTGACTTTTCAATTCAAGGGCCAGCTATCAATTAACAACACAAGTAGTATTGGAGAAGATAGATTAAGTAGACACTGGCCAACCAACAAATTGGTTGGCATTGAGTCATGTGTCCAATCTGAATAAATTAAGCAGAGTTGCTGGGTGGCCTTCTGAGATATCAGGGTCACCCATCTCGGGGTAAATGGAGCAGGTTGTTGAGCGGAGCTAGGTGCAGGTGAGACATCTCATCCCACTAACAAAGTTGGGTCATGTGGGGCCAGGCAAAACCAATTTATTTGGCCTCACTGTTGCTTGCAGACATTTTACTTTCAGATTTTTTTTTTTCTTCTAAAAGAAGGACTAGCAATTTGGTTTCTGAACAGGATCTGCCAGACTTAAGGGGATAATGAAATATGAAACAAGTTGTCTTCCTAATGGTGAAGACAACATTGTTTTCTTAAAATTAAATTACAATCCACATATTTACATCCTCAGGGTTGGGGGGTCAGGGCTTTGAAAATGAATCCTTGTCAATTAAGATAAATGCTTGTGTCTTCAAAGATATAAAAGCTTGGGATAATGTAGTCGAGAAACACAAGTTTGGCCCTGTAAAGGGCAGAGGCAAAGAGTGATAGTTAAGTTGGGGAGAAAGAAGGACCATTAACACATTCAGTTTCAGATATTTAGTGAGTCCAAACAAAAGACAGAGTTTTGGATGTCTTGTCAAGTGTATGTCAATTAGGAGCATTTGACATTTGATAACTTGGCTTTCTTTGTTAATATCTGTTTATTCTTTCACTTCCTACCCCCATACACTCAAAGAGAAGAAATAATGGAAGAGTTTTTCTCTTTGATTCTTAGTATATGACTTCTCTGTAGGTATTAATTTTTGTTTCAAGAAAATAGGAAGACATAAATTAATTATATTGGCTTTCCAGTTTCTTTACTATAAACCATCTTTAATAAGATTTTACTTTTATCAGGCACAGCTTCCTATATTTCTCTCCATCTCCCAAGGGAGGAAAACAGCTCATTCTTGTATGGCCAAACTGGATCCTTGCTGGCTGGCTGCATAAAGGTCACAGCTGTGTTAGCCCTTGGAAAGGAAAGCATTACCCATCCAAGTATTATCGCTTCAAACCTTCCCACCCTGACCCTGCCAACATTCTTTCTGAAGTTAGCACAGCATGTTCATTTCAGAAAGGCAAACAGCCAGTACGGAAGAGCCAAGTAGACAGAATTCCATGTCTGCTTCTATCAGAAGGAAAACTTTCATAGTCCTTTACCCTTCTCTTTTTCCAAGGGCTCTGACTCCTCCTCTCTTACATAGTGCGGGTGCCCATAAGTACTGAAAATGAGAGCGTGTTCACCATAAAATGTAATGGTTAGCACAAACCGTTGACTTGTATAATGAGGATCTCTTTGAAGCTTTCTGGAGTAAATATGAGCCACTACTTATTTTTTTCTCCTTTTGTTCTCTTTTGTGCATCTACTTGGACGTTCAAACCAGCCCTGTAGCTAGTGAACTCTGACTCTGGTTTGTATGATAATCTAGGTCAAAATACAGTGTTGCTAATGAAATCACGTTGGCTTGGTTGGCCGGCAGTCAGGATAGCTTATGTGGCTCTATTAAACATCCACTGTTAATATCAGGCAAAAATAAAAATCATGCCATGACTTTGTCAACTAAACAAAATGGTGACACTTTCAGTCCTGGCATAGGAAGTCGGAGAAGCTGGACTACCACATTGAGATGGGTACCTGTACTGTGGTCATGATCAGTCAGAGAACCATGACCATCCTGAATGCAGTATACTAGGATGTTTTTATTCTTAAACAGTGGCTCTCAGACGATGATGCTTTGGCCATTGGAGATTATCCCAAACTTCCCTTTCCAGGACTGTTTGCTTTCTGTGGTTTAACATATGACACTGCCTATAATTTTCCTTAGCGTAAATTTTATTTCAGGGCTTCTTGGGGACTCCATCAAAAGGTAATAAATATCTGAATATGTCTAGTATGTTTGCTTTTGGATGTTTGATTTTCTTTCCCTGCTAACAATGAGCCGAAGTAGATAGGAAAGGTTTGTTTGTGTGACTCTTTTTTAACCATTGTTATCTCTTTCATAAAGAGTGGAGCAGCTCTTTCGAATTAAGATCATGTTCCATTTGGAGCCAAACTGTCTGGGTTTCATTCTTGGCTCCATTCTTCAGCCAGATTTCTCAATTCCTCTGCTACTCTATGCCTTGGTTTTCATCTATAAAATGGGAATGATAATAATACCTACTTGATAAAGTCATTAGAAAGATTAAATGATGGAATGTGTATAGAACGCCTGGATTGGTGCCTGACACCGCAGTAAGTGCTTAGGAGATATTGGGTGGGTATTTTGTCGCTGTTATTAAATAATCACCAAGGCTCTGAGGCAGGACTGTTCAAAATAAATAAAACAAAAACCACATCATAATTTAAAATTTACTAGTAACCATAATGAAAATGTAAAGAGAAGCAGGTGAAGTTAATTTTACTGTATTTTATTTAGCCCAATTTTTCCAAATTATTATTTTAGTGTGTTAGGGTAGGGTTAGCCACATTTCTGGTGGAATAGTTACAGATGGCTACTGGCTGATGTACTTCTCATGTTTATCTCAAGGCCACAACAACTAATGGATCGCTTAATTCAGAAAGTCTTTATTTCAGCACTACAGAATGTGCAGTGCATGTGAATAAAGGTTTTTTTAGATGATGGGGTGAAGGTGTCATTATTAACCCACACCAGATAGCTTTCTTTGTTAATTAGGGTTAGAGCCTTTCCTTTCTGTAGAAGGTTTTCTGTAATCACCTTTATCAACAACTATCTGTAGCTACAAAGGGAGACATGGCCCTGTAGTTAGTGAGCTGTTCTTGAGTTTTGTTTCTGTTTTTGCAACCACGTTGCAGTAAGTAAAACCTTGGATGCTCCGAGCTATTGAGAATTTAATATTCCGTCATTATTGTCTTGTTTAATAGGGACAGCAACATGGTGCCTACCCCTGCCCCGCATCACCTTTCAGGTGTGTAGTGAAGCCAAGGTCTCTCCTTGACCTTAGGTGGGACATTTCCGTTCCTACCGCTTACACTGGAGTTTTTCGTTATGTTTATAATGGACTCCAGCATCGTTTAATTGTCATTATAAAATACCGTGCACGTCAGCCTTTTAATGGTTCATAATGATATTACTTTTGATTTTTCTCTCATTTCCCCCCTCAGCCACAGTGGTCCTCTCCCACGTCTTGTGGACAAGAGCTCTTGCTGCACATGAATAGCATGAATAGATTTTAGCTTTCCTTTGATTCGAACCAACAGATTAAAAACTAATTATACTTTGAAATATTTTTATAATAAAAACTAAGTTGAAATGATTTATATACACTTCCAGCTAACACATTTGCAATTCAAGGTTAAAATTGTTCTTGAAACAGCACCAGTTAAAATGCAATTACGACTCCCCAAGCAGGGATAAAAGAAAAATGTTCTACATGTTCGCTTCAAAAGTTAAAAAGTCAATTTAATATTATAGAAATAAAAACTTTCATTTATTTTTACTAAAATGATAAAGACTTCATTAGTTACATTAAAGTAAAGATAAATTCAAGTGTGTTTATTACCTACCTCTGGAAAAGAATAATGTGAATAAAAGTGCAGGTTTGTGAGGTGGACAGCATTTTCTCCTCACACCTGCCATCTTTCCATGGTTCCTAGTTATGTCTGTGTTCGGCCGTAGGCGGTTTTTTCCCAGAATGCAGAAAGTGCAAATAGATTGATGTTTCCAATAGTGGATCCCCTGCATGAACGATCTTTGGAGATTAGCTAAAAAGAATTGTTTGGGGACTTTTACTATCACCGCAGTCAGTTTCTCTTTCAGTGAATAATGCTGAGGACCTGTTTTACGTGTTTTGCATGAAGCGGCTGAGAACATGGAAAAGAGAGTCACACAGATGTAGGTTTCTAACCCTTACTGCACTTCTTGGTTCCTGTGTGATCTTAGGGAAGTTATTTAATGTCTTTAAGCCCAATCTCCTTATCAGTCAGAAATACTAATGATATGATAATACCACCAACCTTATGGGATTTCTGTGAGGATTAAGTAAGAGAATGCACATAACTCTCTTAGCATAATGCTTTGCATGTAATAAACACTCAGTAAATATTAACTGCTAGCGTTAATGACATAATAATGTTACTTTAATGTTATTTTAAACTAAAAATAAGTTAGAAACCAAAATAATGTTTGTAAAGTGCCTAAGAAAGTACATAATGGATTTGATAAATAGACATTATAAGGAAGAGGAGAAAGGAGAAGCAGATGGAAGCATAGAGAACAGTCATGGTTACCACGTTCCTCATAAAATAATAGGAAGAGTAACGATAATAGTACTTATTGAGTACTACTGTGTGCCAGGAATTATGCTAAACACATTATATATATATGTAGCAACTCATTTAATAGTAGCACAAACCACATGAGGTAGGTAATATTATCTCCATTATACAAACAAGAAAACTGAAACAGAAACTTTAAATACTTTGACCAATATTACATATTTAGCAAGTAGGGATTAATAACAGTGCTTTGAACCCAGGTAGCAAGACTTAGAGTTTTGAAGTTAGAGAATTAGGTGAGGGCAGATCACTAGGGCCCCACAGTGAGGACGAGAGGTCGTTGGAAGGTATTGAACAGAGGCAGAGGCATGACGTGATCTCACGTGTATTGGAAAAGGATCACTGTGTGACTGTTAACCAGATCAGGAAGATCTGAACAGATTAAGTTGGTCAGAAGCCCAAAAAAACACAGCCTTGCATGGTTGTTTGAGGGCTCCAGCATTATATGGGGTTGCCGCATTGTCTAAGTTTAGGAAGCACCTTCTCATTGCGGTCTCTGTCGATGGCATTCCTTGAAATCAAAACAGTGGAGGCCCAGGTGATGGTCAGTTTCACCTTTAGTGAATATGGTTACAAGGCAAAGTAAGGATCAAGGGACAACCTGAAGCATCTGTGTAATGATATATAGTGTTCTGCCCTTACCTGCGGAAGATACATTCCAAGACCCCCGGTGGATACCTGAAACCAGATAGTACCAATCCTTACATATACCATGTTTTATCCTACATATACATACCTTTTCACTTAAAAGAAGCACTTTACGCCTTCTCTTTGGCATATCCAAATTGCCAGCATGGGATGGCCCCTTAACACTTTGGGGCCATTATTAAATAAAATGAAGGTGACTTGAACACAAGCACTGCAATACTGGGATAGTCAATCTGATAAATGAGACTCTTGCTAAGTGACTAATGAGATGGGGGAGTATATAGCGTGGAGAGGCTGGACGAAAGAATGAGTCATGTCCCAGGTGGGACAGAGCAGGATGGCGCAAGATTTCATCCCGCTACTCAGAACAGTGCACGAGTTAAGACTTGTGAATTGTTTATTACTGGAATTTTTTACTTAGTGTTTTCAGACTGCATTTGACCACATGTAACAAAAACTGCAAAAAGTGAAACCGCTGATAAGGAAAGGACCTCTATTTCAGTAGCTTTTTGGCCCCGGATGATCACTGCTTACTTTCCAAAATGAAAATGTCGACTCCCCTTGCCAATCTAGGGATCATGGACGTTTCCACACAGTGGCCAAGCATGCCAGTTACCAAGGAGAGAGGCCACTGGCAATTTTCATTCAACTTAGAGGAATGACAAGGTTTTAGTGAATACTGCCAACCTACCAAAGTACATTTGCTAAATCTGCTAAGCTTGTCCTCCTTTTCCTCTTTTGTGTGACTGTCAAGCAAAGGTATGATCCAGTTGACAATATAATATCATTCAGGTCATTAGTTCATTCAGAACTATCACATCCTTCCTTCAAAATCTTTGGCAAGTTGAGTTAATGACCAGGAAGCGGCCAAGCTTTTAAGCCATAGCATGTCATTAAGCTGTAAGAGCAATTTAAGCCAAAGCATTTTTGTGTTAAATTCAGAACGTGCCTTTTTTTTTACAGTTATATGACTAATTCTTTCCAGAGGCATCAGAAATAAACTTTTTAGGAGAATCTAAACGCTATCTTGGGAAAGAAGCAAGTCTTCTAGAGAATAAACAAACCTTATAATCTTATTGCTGAGGCAGTCTCCCAGTCTGTCCTTTTGTGGCATCTCAGAGATTAAACTATTTCACGACAGATGGCTGTCTATTCAGAAAATTTCCATTCTAACTTGCTGTATATATGGCAGCCCAGTCTATTTTTTTTTTTTTTTAATCACTCTGAAAGCTAAGGTATTCCACCTCTTATTCAACTCACGTCTCTAAGGCTTTAATTTAAACCAATTTCCTATTATTTGGCCTTCTCTGGACATGGAGAAGAGCTGGTCAGCATCTTCCACATACAAGGGCCTTTAATCAAATTACTCCTTACTTGCCTTTTCTTCAGGCCAAACAATTCCACATCCTTTCACCTCTCCACACAGGATTTATTCTATATTCCTAATCATTTT
>NW_006440638.1:17431833-17436708 GCF_000325575.1 Pteropus alecto | reverse complement strand
TAGACTGTCTCCAGAGGGTCTTTTTAATTCCTTTCATGTAATTTTAAGAAGTTACTTTATCTAAGAAAATCTGAAACCTCCTCTCATTTTTGGATGCACTCAGTTCAGATTTTGGTAGTTCTATCAAGTGATTACATCATGCTAGGCCGAGGTGATTTTTTTCTTTTCAACACCATCGATTTTCTTCATCTGAGTGAGTCACTTTTAGACAGAGTAAACCACCCAATTTAAAAAATGTTTTCTGCTTCTATTGCTTTTCCCCCTTCACTATAAATAAAGAAGAAATATCAGAAGGAAGAATGGGAAAAAAGGCTAATTCTAAATAGCAGCAATATGAGTTGTTAGAAGAAAAGTATGTGAATAGTAGAGAATTGGAGCAACACGGGAATAATGGGCTACTTTTGCTTTTAGGCTGGTTAAGAGACCATCTGGTTTTATTACTTTGATGAAAAAGCAAAAAAGGTTTCATGGTTTATTACCACTTTACATGTGCAGGAGAATTGGAAGGGAGGTGGAATGATAGGTAAATCCATATACTTAAATGATTTTTCTTGGCTAAAATCACTATGTATTTTATTTATGTATTCACTGCTTTCTAATGCAAAAAGAGGGAGTTTCAGACTAGAAGCAGGTCTTTTTCTGCCTCATTCTCTGAGGCAGTTGGAGATACACTGGGGTTAGTTCTAGGCTTAAAGATGGCCATCCAGAAACCTAGGTAGTAATTCTCTTGTTTATTTTCTGCATTAGTGTTAGCCACCTTCTGGTCCTGAAGTCTAGGGCAGCTACTCGGTGCCTACTGGGGAAGCATCTTTCTACCACCATTCCAGCTTGTCATTCTCTTCTGCGTTCTGATTCAGCATTCAAGTAGCCAGATGGGCCAGAAAGCGTCCATTTGGTTTCTCTCTTCTTCATTCCATTTTCTTCCCCTACATCATGGGGTTAGTATTTTTGGTGGCTGGGAATTTTAGATTACAGTCTATTTCTTTGGCATGAAAAATAAATTTGTGGTCCACTGAATACAAACGTCTGCCACCCAGCCCCTGCTCCATTCCTCGTGTAATAGAATGACCTATTTTCATAAGCAAGATGTTGAGGGCCAAGGGGAATCCAATTCGATAATAAAAATATTATCCTAGCATTCTGAATTTTTTTTCTATGCTTGTTCGTGAAAGTTTGGTCAGCAATCTCCTGGAAAATGTTTTTTTTGTTTGTTTTTTTTTTTTTTTAATGATGATGATGGTACCCGCTAATCTTTACTGAGAGCTTACTTAAGTGACTAAGTGATTTACATTGATTTTAATCTTTTCCACAACCTTATAAGATAGGTACTAGTATTATATCTGTTTTACAGATGAGGAAACTTGAGTCACAGAAAGCTCAAATAGTTTGACTATGATCACCCATCTGGTGAATATTGATCTTCGGCAGTTTAACGTGCAGGACACATTTAACAACTTTGTGGCTTAGCAACTTTGCTGAACTGGATCCCTAGGATGTAAGAAGATGCTTAGTACAAAGTAAATCACTAATATGTATTGTGCTCTTTTGTGCCATAACTGTTTTAAGTACTGTACCCAGATTATTTCATTTAATACTGACACAAAGATGCTGTTATAATTATCACTATTTTTTTGAGGAAATTTTGAGGCTCAGAGAAGTTAAGCAACTTTTTCAAGGTCACCGAGTGGTTGTGCCATAGAGCTAGAATTCTCACCCAAGCAGTCTGGCTCCAGAACCTACCAGTTTCACCATAACTCTGTACTCCTTCCCATAATACAAAAGGTCTTGCCGTAAGGGTTGGGGGACTGCAGAAAGACTGGACTCCTGTGTGAGACACAAACTGAATGATTTCTTTACATCTGCAAATAAAGTGTTCTCCTGGTTGCTTGGCAGGTCATAAACCTCAGCCAGATAAGCTCATTGGCAGTGATTCTGGCAGGCAGGCTGTGTCCTGCTGAGTTTGTCAGATTTGGCATCAGGTACTTCCTACCATTTTGTGTTCTTGACACCCCTACCCACTTTGGACCACATTGCTTTTCTAATTGATATTCTTTTTGTCTCCCCTTTCTGGTTCTCTGTTCAGCTCGAGGCTTTTTATTCTATCTTCACCACGGAGCAGCAAGACCACGTCAAGTCATTGGAATATCTGAGAAATAACTTTCGACCACAGCAGGATCTGAATGACAGGGTGGTGTCCAAGTCCGCCGTCCGTGACGCCTGGAACCATGACGTGACAGACTTCTTAGAAAACCCGCTGGGGACAGAAGCCTCTAAAGGTATATTTGGATTAAGTGCCCTCGCCCTGAGGAAGATTCTTTATCATAAATTACTTTAAATTAAAAGGTGTTCAAAACCAGCCAAGAATTAGAATGATGTTAAGAGCATGTGTTCCTCTGCTAAAAGAGACTTGTCTAGAAGATGTATGGAAGCAGATGTGGGAATACTTCACTTAAATAGATATGTTCAAAATTGTCTTTTTGACGAATAATATATCAGTCATTCTCTCTGACTCTTTACCTTGCTTGTAACATTAACTCTAGTTAATTCATATCTGAGGAAAGTTTTGGAGTGTCTTACTTATTTATTGACTGCTTCCTGTTGAGATCAGGAGTTTGTCTCTGAGCTCAGACATCAGGACCTTGGACTCGCTCTCAGCACCCCAGTCTGCAGCGTTCTTCCTAACATCCACACCAGGCAAGAACTCCACTTCCAGCTCTCTACCCCCGTTAGACATCACATGACCTTTTAAAACTATTATTTGATGGTTTAATTCCCATATCTGATAAACATAAATTTATAATTTCAGGCACCTTAATCTTTTCTACTTCTACTTTCTCATGTGAAATGAACGTGAATTTCTCTCCCAGGAAACTAGAAAGTCTGATTCTACCCTGGCAGACCTCCTTTTGAGCCCTGTGATTTGTCATAATTGTGGCTTAGAACTTGGGAAACGCTTAGAGGAATAAGGCTGATCAAAATCCAAGTATTTAGAAGGGAGGAAAGAATAAGAAGGCATTTTCTCTGGATGTGAAGACAGGGATCTTTCCCAAGCCAGTGTTCACCTGCTTCAAAACTGCAGACTTGGGTAATATGGGAAGAGCTGTGCCATTTATCGACACTGGAAGTAGACTGTGGTATTTGCAGTGTGGTGAGTTATATGGGGAGGTTGTGCTTCAAAAGTCTCCCCATCCCCAGTAAAAAGGGCCACCAGGTTACTGGCATATGACCTTTGTAAGAACAGGGGAATGAGGTTCTGTTCCACAAATAACTGCGTTGGCGTGCACTTTGATGATAAGAACGAACCCGTTTTCCAGGCTCATGTATCTTAAAAGGAGCTAAAAGAAGAGGAAAGGGAGTTTAAGAATGTGATCATTTCCTTCCTGTCTGTGTGATTTTGTTTGAGGATGGTGAAGAGAAGCTAGTCTGGCCAGGTTCCATCAAGAACGCTTGAGATTCAAGTAATTTGGGGCTGACACTTTGTCAAGGACGTCATTTGTCAGCTTGAAACAATGGGAGACTTAAAAAGCACAGAAACCTGAAAAATATCTTGGGGTTGGACTGGCATAGAAAACCTCACTTGGGCTAATTTGTTGGTGTTGTTGACCAAGCTAAAAATAAAGAAAACAACTGAACTTGGAAATTTTCTCCCAAGAGAACTTGCTTGAGAAAAAGAGGACTCAGGGTTTGCCTATTTTTTGAGAGGAAAATGTAGAGGACATGTCAGGGATGAGGAATTTATATCACAAGTGAATGCAAGATCTGGTAGCTTAGAACTGCTGAAGTTATGACATTTACAAAGTTCTTTTCTGAAAAGCAGGCTGGAGATACAGCTATGCAAAGAGAGTATGTGGCCATCACTACCCAGGAACGTTAGTGAAGATGTTGGTTTTCATTGCATTATATTGTCAAAGTGGGCAAGAACGTCCATTGAAAGGGCTTCTCTGAGTTTGAGCTAGCCCTGGACCCATCCTTAAATATAGAAAGTCAGTTCTTCATTCTACAAGTTTTCTCACAGTGTCCATTGCTGACTTCTAAGATGTGCGAATATTAAAATAGTTTGTGATCTTTCTGGAGGCAGAGAGAGATGTAGATACAGATCTATTTCTTTTTTAAACGTAGTATTTGAGTGTAACATACAGAAAAGTAAACACATAAGATGTATAAAAATTGATGAATTCCCACAAACTGAATACACCTGAGTAATAAACACCCAGAGCAAGAAGCTAACATCACCGGCTTCCCAGGAGCACCTCTATCTCCCGCTTCCTAGTCACCATCTATTCCCAAGAGTAACCATGACCTTGAGTTAGCTTTGCCTGCTGGTAAGTTTCATATAAATGGAATCATCCAAGATATCCTTTTGTGTGTCATGCTTTTTTTGCTCTACACCAGTTTTGAAAGTCATCTATGCTGTCACATGTAGTTATAGTTCTTTTTTATTGCTGAATTTCATTGTGTGACTATACCTGAATTTATCCATTTCAGTATACATGAATATATGGAGTAGTTTCACATTTAAATGATTATGAAAATTCTCAAACATGACTTTTAATGAGCATATGGACACACCTCCATAGGGTATGTACCAAGGAGTAAAAAGACTGCAACCTAGCATTCACGTACGTGTTCAGATTTGGCTAGATACTGCTCAACAGTTTCCCAAGTAGTCGTATGCACCACTTTACACTTCTGCCGGCAGTGTATGAAAGTTCCTATTTTTTACAGCTTTTTTTAAAGGTATAATTTACATACCATAAAATTCAGCTGTTATACATGTACAATTCAATAATTTTTTAGTAAATTATAGATTTGCAACCATCACCACAATCTAGGTTAGAACATTTTCATTACCCCAGAAATATCCTTCACGCCCAT
>NW_006440638.1:17411247-17431761 GCF_000325575.1 Pteropus alecto | reverse complement strand
CCCTTGGTGTTAGGATTTTAAAATTTATCCATGTTGTGGTATATATCAGTAACTCATTCATTTTTTGCTGAATAGTATTCCTATTTGTTTTATTTTTTAATAACAGCTTTATTGAGATTTAATTCACATACCATAAAGTTCATTCTTTTAAAGTGTACAATTCAGTGTTTTCCATTATGTTCGCACAGTTGTGCAATCATGGCTGCTATCAACTTTCAGAAAGTTTTTATCACCCCCCTCCAAAAGAAAGTCCATACCCATTAGCAGTCAGTCACTCCTGTTCTCCTTCCTGTTCTTTTTCCTGCACCCCACTCCCCAGCACCTCTCCAGCCCTAGGCAACCACTAATGTACTTTCTGTCTCTGTGGATATGCCTGTCCGGATATTTTATATAAATGGAATCGTGCAATATTTGGCTTTTTGTCTCTGGCTTCTTTCACTTAGCATTATATTTTCAAGGTTTATCCATATTCAAGCATGTATCAGAATTTCATTTCATTTTATGACCGAATAATATACCATTGAAGTACATTTTGTTTATCCATTTATCAGTCCATAGACAGACATGTGAGGTTTTTTTGTTTGTTTGTTTGTTTTTGTTTTTTTACTTTTTGGCCGTTATGAATAGTGCTTCTATGAGCATTAATATTCGAGCTTTTGTGTGGATATAGTTCTCAGTTCTCTCCAATATCAACCTAGGAGTAGAACTGCTGAGTAATATTGTAACTCTGCATTTACAGTTTTGAAGAACTGCAAAACTCTTTTCCAAAAACAGCTACACCAGTTTACATTCCCATCAGCCATGTAGAAGAATTCTCATTTCTCCACATTCTCACCGACACTTGTTATACGTCTTTTTTATTTTAGCCATCCTAGTGGGTGTGAAGTAGTATCTCTTTGTGGTTTTGATTTCCCTAATGACTAATGATGTCCCTATTTGTTTTTAAGTGCACATGCCATAAAACCATGGTCCATATCATCAAATGTCCCTCCATTTTTTCCCCATGAAAACTCAGGTAATTCCAGGACACTGTAGGCCAAAAGCCAACCACACAGGCTAACAATCAGGCAGCCCGGAAGGCTTAGAGATCTAAGCAATAAAAAGCCAATACAGTAAGAGTTCTTTCCTGTCAGTCTTCTGCAAAAAATATTTCAAAAAGAAAAGGACTGTATTTTGTAAATCTCGGGTAATTCAAAAAGACTCATTCCTATTCAATTGGCATTTTCCCTGATCATTATTGGAAGCTTTCTGTGCTATGAAGTTGAGCACGGAGCTATGCATTTATTGGACCATTGAAACAGAAGAAAGAAAAATAAATTAATTAATTAGGACAGAAGTCAGTAAACATCTTTGTTTAAGTACCAGAAAGTCATATGGTTTCTGTTGCAACTACTTAGCTCTGCTACTATAGAAGGCGGTCATAGACGATATATAAATGACTGGATGTAGAAATAAAGCACTCTGTTTACAAAAATAGGCAACATGCTGGATTTGGCCTGAGAATCATAGTTTATCGACCTGCTCTAATGTATGGCTCTAACTGAATCTTAGACTTGGCTTTAAGGAAAATATTTTGTCTTAAATATGGTAGTGCCCATGACTGGGAAAGTGTCCATTGGTTGGTCCTACTCTTCCATTCTTCTATAAGACCCTAGGACCAATTAGAGATTTGTTAACTGTGTAACCAGCCACGTACCAATTCACATTAACACCTGGTCATCTCTTCCACCAGAGGTGTAAGCAGAGTCTCAATGGGCTGACTGAATATTAGCACCCCACCTCCCTCATCCCCTCGTCTGTGATCATTAACTAGTGTTCACTGAGCAGCACTGTGGGGGATGCCTGAGTTAATGTGCCCCAATCCTGCCCTCTGTCAGGATGATTGGATGTACTGGAATAGAGGAAACAGAATCTAGCCTTTCGGTGCCAAGAATGAGACAAATGGCCATGTGAGACACCAAAGAAAAGGGGGGAAGAGTCATCTTAATATTGTATTGTTGCCGAAGAAGGACTTATAATGGATGTCATCCATAAAAAGTATAAAGCTTTAGTTCCAGTAAATGGAAACAGTATTTAGGCTTGGTGGATTGTTCAAGGGACATCCAGTTTGCCAGTCTGCCCTTTGTCAGTAAATAACTTGGACATACTTTAGGATTTAATGGGCTGTCATTTTAGTTATTCTGCAACATATCCCGGCACATGGAAGAGCATTCACTGATTAAGTGCTGAATACTGTCTATTGTGAAGACTTTTGGAACAGTGAATGGAGAAAAATAACTTTCCTTCCAACAACGTGAAACATATGGTTTATTAATTTAACGAAACCTGTTTAAATCACAGTGGAATCAAAACCACTTGATCTGATAATTTGATTTGATGACTTAATTAAAGTGACACCGTATAATGTAATGAAAGCAAAGGAGATGGAGAGGACACGGGCTGCCTGTGTACCTTCCAGTCTCCTAAGCTAATGCCATGTTTTTCGGAGAATGATCTTTGCTTCTGCTGATAGAGGGATCCCTTTTTTAGCTACATTTTCAATTCCTTTTTTGGTGAAGAGCAGTTTTTAAGGACATATACCACTGTGTGAAAATGACTAAGTAACTAGCCTATTTTAAATCAGCATACATTGAGAAAGAGCATTACATTTTCCACCCAAATTAGCAAACAAAGAAGAAAATCTGTGATTGCTTTTGAAAGGAGTTTGACATTGAAATCGCAGTTTTCTGCTATTTTGGGAGAAAATATTAATGTTGTTCTATTTTCAGTTTAATCATTTCCACTTACCAGACTAATGAGCTTGCATTATTTTATCTTATTAAAAGAAGCTCCGATAGGAGCACTTAATTCTTTTGTAGGCAGCTCTCCTCCAGAAACTGTTCCAATAAGTTGTCTTGTTACTTCCAGAAACTTTCAACACAGAAAAGTGCTAGGGAAAACACATTTTTAATGCAGCTCCCGTGGAGTGTTTTTAACCTCCTACTTTTAAAAATAACTGTCATTTAGCTAGTACTTTTTAAACTTGAGAATGATTAAGAAAGAAGGCAAAAACTAGGGCAATTTTTAAGACTTTCCAAATTTGGGGTTCCTCATACTTTTGAAAATTTTTGAAGGTTATGCCATAACTATATCAAACATTTTTATATGCTCAGACATCCCATGATTACTATAATTGTGTATAAAGATATAGAACTGGCATAAGTTGCCTTTGATGGGCATAAAGTTGGTATTTTGTAGACACTTCATGTGGCATTACCTATTTGGATTCATCTTTTGTAGCCAGTGAATTTCTTTACATCTGTCAGATAGCAGCTTCATTCTCCACTGAAGGATTTATTGACTCGAAGGAGTTATGCCTGAAGCACCTGTGGTTAAAAAGGCTACGTAAGGGATTTTGTGTACCAGATGCTGTGCTAGCCTCTTCCTTTCATGTTTGTTTTATCTAATCCTCAAAGCACCTCTGTCAGGATTTACTTTCCATTTATCAAATATTTGTTGAGCATCTATGATGAACAAGTTCTAGGCACTAGAAATGAAGGGTCGGGACAAGGGAAGAGACTTCCTCATCATGAGCTTACATTTTAGTGGGGAGAAAGAAAGAAACAAGTCAGTCATTGATAGAGCTTCAGTCTTACCCTGAGATCAAATCAGGTAGTGTGCTAAGAGTGGTAGAGTGTGGAGAGGCAGTGGGGAAGAGATCTGCCCTGGCTAGGGCAGGTGGTGATAAGGAGCCAGCCCTGCAAAGTACTTAGAGGGAGAGGTCATTTGCAAAGGCCCTGAGGCCTCGGGGCCAGCAGGGAGAGGTTGAGCAACGGTGAAGTCTGGGAAAGACTTTTCTCGTTAAGGAGTTATGATTGTGTTCTTAACAGCAGTGTGAAGCCTGGGGAGGGACTTAAGCAGGGCTATGGAATGATGCGAACAGGTGTTTTAACCCATCACTATTATGTGAAGAATGTTTGCAGAGGACCTGGGGTGGAATCTGCAAGACCAACAGGAGGCTGATAGAAATATCCCAGGCAGGACGCCAGTGGTTGAATGCGAGTGATCTTGGTGGAGGTAGGGACGATCCTGAGGGATAGATTTTGGAATAGAGCGTCTGAGATTTACTAACAGTTTGGATGAGGGTGGTGGGGGTGTGCAAAGAGAAATGCGGTGCCGTTGTTTCCCTTTAACAGCTGAAGGGTCTGAGACTCAGAAAGAGCAAATGATCATCTAGAGCCTTTCAGCCGGGAAGTGATAAAGCTGAGAATGTGAACCGAGATCCTCTTATTATGTCCAGATGCAGTGTCCTTTCAGTTTTCAAAGGGACTGCCAGCTTCCGATGAATCCACAAGTGGCGGCCTCTTTGTTTTAAATGTCATCAGGTGTCTTGAACAACATGGTGTAGTACTCCTTTTCCAAATGAAGGAGCTTTACGACTAAATGTGCTCGTGGGGATAGAGCGCTCTTCCTGAAGATTGGGTTTATCTTCCCAAAAGGAATCAGTCTCTCTTTGCTTGGCTTGCTTTTGGCAGGTTATCTTGAATGTTCAGGGCACAGGCTGCTGATGCCTTGATCACAGGGTCAGTCCCTGTAGGGGCCAGTGTACCCACTTGATCTGGACAGTGGGGCCTGCCAGGCTGAAGATCTTGTGCATCCTTGAATCAACAGATCAACAGAGCCTAACATAGTAGGACATAGTAGTTGTATAATCATTATTGACTGAATGAAAGAATGAATGAATGGGCAATTATAAGGCACTAGGTAAGGATATAGATTTTAGAGTCATGCAAACCTAAACTCAAATTCCAAGTCAACCATTTACTCCTATATTTTCTTATTCTAGAAATATCTAAGTCTTGATTTTCTTGTCTATAAAATGAAGGTAATAATTACAAACTCCCTCCTTGGCTTGTGCCTCTTTAAGTGAGACAGTATAGGGAACATATACTACAAAGCCTCAGCATGGAAAGTACTCTGCACATAGTGCATTCTTGTCTGTATGTCAGCAGTGGCTTCTTTATTTGTTCAGAACAACCTGTTACTTGTGACATGGTCACTGGAGAACACATTTCAGAATAAAGCGACCGTGCTGTCTTCCTCCTATAAGTGCGATTTTATGGTTTTAAAATTATTAAAACTTTTCCAATGAAATCCACTATTCTTAAAGTGTTCTACACGTCCTATCCCCTTCCTCGGTCCCATCTTGCACTTTACTTCTCTTGGCGTCTTGTACTTCAGTCCACTGGCCACCCTCCTGTCCCAACAGGCTCTTTGTTCTGTCCGGAAGGCCCTTGCCCTACCTCTGCGCCTTAGCACCCCCTCCTCAGCCTTCGTAGCTCAGCTGTAGGGTCCCTTCCCCAGGGAAGTTTCCTGGCCGCCATGGCCCGGCCCCCTGTGTCAAAACACCCGTTCTTTTCTTTTATAGCACTCGGCACAGTTGGAATCGTACATTCATTTCCGTGATTTCTCTTTTTCTGATATCCAGCTCTCGCATTACCACATAAATTCCAGGAGGGGTGAAACTGTCTTCTTTGTCTTTTTTTGTTGTTGGAGAAAGTGTGCAGTGTTCACTGTTAGGTCCTCAGTAAATATTGGACTGGGTGGATGGACGGATGGATGGATGGACGGATGGACTAAGCTAACTCACACACGCCACATGGCCAGGAGTAAAAAGATTCTTGTCACAAGAGTTGGCACGGTTGGGGCATTTATGATCTAGCCCCAGCTGTGTGCTCTTGTGGGAGGAGCATAGCCAGGCATTTGGATTAGGATTCCACGGCACTCCCAGTACCTGAAATCAGAGAGGCTCCCAGGATGTGGGAAGCCATCTTCCACTGTGACCATAAGGCACTTGGCTGGAAGCAGTCATCTCAGAAAAACCATTGAGAGGTTTTCTGTCCCACGGAATATGTACTCTCCCGCACTGGAAAGTAGACAATGGGGGCACTTAAAGTTGCAGGCGCTGGTGTCAGGATGCTGCCAGGCAGAACCGCTTTATGTCTGAGGAGCTGTTGAACTGATATTTTTAGCAGACGCCAAAGGCCATCTATCTATAAATATTACTAATTTCTTAATCCTCTCTGTGTTCAGGTGGGTTAGGCAGAGTTCGATCTCGAAGGCCGACTTAGTCACCTTCCTGCAGCTTCAGCTTTTCTTTGCTCTCTAGAAAAATCTTCCTTGACAGTGTATTTATTTGTGTGGGCACCGTGGCGCTTGTGAACAACAATCTGAAAATTAATAAAGGCCGGCAGCATTCTCTTCCCCAGAGTGACACAGTTCCCCTTTTCTCTAGCTAACTAGCATTCACAGCCCATGAAGCACGAGGCTCCGAGGTCTGTGTCTGCATCTGGAATCACAGAGTATAGCTGGGAGACAGACTATTTATCTCCCCCATTCTTCCCGGTGATTATTTCGCAAACAAGCACCCGTTAGTTAAGGTTGTTTTTCTTCAGGTATAAGGAACTTGGACAGAAGGCTTGGCTTTCTCATGGCATAAGAAACAGTCTCACCTCTTCATTCCCCGAGGCCTAAGATTGAAAGACCATCTGTAAAGGTGCTGAATTGGGAGCCCGTGTTGAGTCCTCTCAAGTCCTCCTGTCCTCTTTCCTTCTCAGCATAGCTAGTGGTCATCGTGGCTGCTGGCTTCACTCCTGAGCCCTCCCTGGACTGGTTTTGTGACTCCAAAGCACTGGCTTGGACTGAAATCAGTGTCTCGGCCATCCCATTCAAATCTGTGCCTGTGTTGAGAAGGTGCTGTCTAGATGCCTGACACTAAATGCTGACAGGTATCATACATCAAGTGCTGAGAGCCTGGTGGTTTCTGTGTTCCTGAGCTGGCACCAGCAAAGCCTTCCCAAGAGAAAGGAGCCTTCTTAGGGAAGCGTGTCCGGACATTTAAAACTGTCGACCTTCACCAGCAAGCCAGAAGCCCAGGCTCTTCAGAGCATATGGACCCATGTGCCAGAGACAGCCAAGAGGCCGAGGCGGCCCAGTCCCTCCCAAGTGCCGCATACGTGAATCCCCACCAGGGGCGCTGCCTGTTCATAGCCTGGTCTCTCCATGCAAGTGGCAGGTCCCCTTTTCCCTCGCGGTCCTCTTGACCAAGGCTCGGAGGAACTGTTTGAGGCCAGTCCCCAGATGTGGAACCATATCCTAGAGGGCCATCCTTACCAGACGCCACATCTGGGGGTCAAAGCAAGGTTGGAATCCAAACAATGGAACTCAACCTAAGGCCCCCTCACCCCAAATCAGAATTAATGAGGGGCAGGTGCCAAAGCTAATTAGGTAAATGTCAGTCAAGAGCCAGGACTGCTCTTTTAAATATATTTGGTACCAAGCCTTAGGAATACCTAATTCTAAAAGAAAAATCATTTTAAGGACCAAATTGAAAGAAATGAGGGCACCTTGACCTATTGTATCATAATCACATAGAGTCAATGATTTAAATAAAGCCCAGCTAACCTCATCAGTGTGGATCACTAGATGATCACTTGGCAAGGCTATTGGGATTACTTACAAAGACAGCTCATGGCATCTTAGGTCTTATACGATGTTTAGAAAACAGTGTCAAATTCCTGAGGGCAGCTATAGAACTCTAAATGACCCGGATATTTCTTCATGATAAGCGGAGCCATGACGTCATCTCAATGGTGGGGAATAGGGTACTCAGCCAGAGAAAACCCAGCTCCAGTACAAGGGCATGGGCATTCGCTCACCCTTGACCTGCAGCCTGGTCTTGGCTTTCCACCTTCAGTTGGAGCCCAGCCTGGAGCAAGGCAGTGGGAGAAGGCTGAAGTTAAAAGGTACCACGTGGAAGGGATGCTGTGCTCAGTGTAAGAGAAGGAGATACACTTTGCTTTTTTATTGTCAGGAAATCACAGCATTAAAGTTTAAATGGAGAAAAGGGCCCTGGTGTACATGGAATCCAGCCTTCCACCCACTGTTCAAGCAGCTGTTGTCAAGTGGGACTGGGAAGATACTCCATTCTGAACGTTGCCGCCCCCTTAGCGCTGAACCAGGCAATGCTTTTTCTGCACAAAACATGGGCACCTCCCATGGTCCTTAGCTCTCAGAGGAAGAAGGATATCGTATTTAAAAAAAGAGAAAAAAGACTTTAAAGAGGTAGGAGAGGTCAGGAATAGCATAATGTGAGAAAGTCTAAACCGCATACTTGGAGGACTAGAGAATTGAATTTTCACTTCTGCCTTCCCGGACACTAGCTGCTGCTGTTGTATTTTGAGCATGTGACCCTGTTACATGCACAGCAGAGACAGCTGACAGGATAAGAAAGTTTTCAAACTTCCTCTTTCCCATGGTAATTGCTACCCAGAGCATCTAATACTCAATTGTTGGCTGAGAAACACAATTGCACGTCGGGCTTGTTGGTGGAGTGGAGGAATGCCACTGAGTGGTGTGGAAAAAACTCCGCAAGTGTATTAGAAAAACTTACAGTTCTCCTTCCTGAATGGGAAAAAAACCAGCTGTCCACCTCCTGTGTTTTTCTCCTTTTTTTCACTCAGAACGCTTTACTTCTGACACTTCTGGTCACCGAATACGTGGAGGTTTTCCTCCAACAAGCGATTCTCTATGACACCAGCTGGGTGCCCAGCAGTTTAACTTAGTTCTGACACTATCTACATGGAGGTAGCTCCAGATCTCACCAGTTAAGGGCTCGGTCCCACAAGACTTCTCCCCGAGTTCAGATGCCAATTGCAAGTAGCAGGTCCTCAGGCTACCCACAACTTCTGTCGGACTTGGCTATGAATCAGAGGTTCCCACAGCCCCCTCCTTGGGTTTGATTAATTCGTTAGACTCCTCAAACTCAGGGAAACACGATTACCAGTTCATTAAAGGATATGATAAAGGATACAGATGAATAGCCACATTGGAAGCTCTCTGAACCCCATACTTTTGGGAGTTTTATGGAGGCTTGGGCACATAGGCATAATCAATTATTAACTCTATTTCCAACCTCTCTCCCCTGCTTTGAGAAAGGGAGTTGGGGCTGAAAATTCCAAGCTTCTAATTGTGACTTGGTCTTTCCATTGACAAGCTGCAACCCAGAAGCTGTTCAAGAGTCACCTGCATGGAAAGATGCTCCTTAGTGCTCTTATCACTTAGGAATTTACAAAGAATTTAGAAGCCCTGTGAAAGGGACAGGAGACAGAGACCAAATATTAGAATAAGAGAAGATTTACAGATAGCCAACAGGTACGTGAAAAGATGCTCAACATCATTCATCATCAGGGAAATGCAAATTAAAACCACAATAAGCTATCACCTCACACCTCTTAGAAAGGCTGTTATCAAAAAGACAGCAAATAACAAGTGTTTGTGAGGATGTGGAGAAAAGGGAATGCTTGTGCACTGCTGGTGGGAATGTAAATTGGTACAGCCACTATGGAGAATGGCATGGAGGTTCTTCAAAAAATTAAAAGTGGAACGACAGGTGATACAGAAATTTCACTTCTGGGTGTTTATCTGAAGGAAATGAAAACACTAACTCGAAAAGATATATGCATTCCCATGTTCATTGCAGCATTATTCACAATAGCCAAGGTACGGAAACAACCTAAGTGTCCATTGATGGATGAATGGATAAAGAAATTATAGTGGCATAATGTATAGTGGCATATATATAATGGCATAATGTTCAGCCATTAAAAAAAGAATGAAATCTTGCCCTTTGCAGCAACATGGATGGACCTCAAGGCCATTATGCTAAATGAAATAAGGCAGACAGAGATAGATAAATACTGTATAGTTTCTCTTATATGTGGAATCGTAAAACAAACAAACAACAACAACAAAAAAAAACCTGTAGATACAGAAAACTGATTGATGAGGATTACTAAGTGGCTGGTGTGTTAATCTCCAGGAGGTCAAGAACCGATGTCCCCTTCTGTTCACTTTCATTGTTAGTTGCTGGTCAGGATCATGGCACATAGCAGGTGTTCGGTAAACATTTAACAATAGCTACTCCTTTTAGCACACTTCCTATACATCAGTCAGCAAGTGCTTAAGCATTTCATGACAACACAGCTGGCATGTCCAGAACCAAAGTAGTCTGACTCCAGAGTAATAAGTAAGTGAATGAATGACTCTCTTGGATCTTGGTTTCGAAAACAGAAGTAATGATGGAGTCAGCAGCCCCACAGAATTACAGTGAGGATTTGATGACATAATTTGAGAAATGTGCTAACTCAGCCCAGAGCCAGGCTCATCAGATGGGACTTGTTACTATTGTTATGTCGGCATAGAATGGCACAGTGTAAAGGCCTTGGGGGTGGTCGCCCTGCACCACCAGATATATTTCCAGCATCCCATGATGGCTTGAGGGACCATGAACCTAGATTGCATTTCTGATGATGGGAAATGGTGACTAGGCACGTCTTGTTTTAGAGGGCCTAGAAGGAGTTGAAGGCTGCTCTGGAAATTGTCAGACCCCCACCCTCTCATCTGTCATTGAGAACAGAGAAGATCAAGAAGGTAGAGAAAGAGAGAAGGAAGGAAGCTTGCACGTGTGTGCGTGTGTGTGTGTGTGTGCACACGCATGCACGCAAAGGATTGTAACCCACCAAAAATTCACGGAGCTGAGGCTGCAGTAGTGATGCACAGTGCCCGCATGGAGCAGTTTTCACCTTTTAAGCACTTTGACTAATCCTCCAGACGTCTTTATTACTATCTTGCAAGTAGAAAAACACGTGTGAGGTGTGTGTATAGAACACACACGACCAGCCCCTGTGCCTTCACCCCCTCTGGTGTAGAATATGACAGGCTGCGTTCCAGTTCTGAACCCTCCGCCCACTCTGTCCGTGGCCCAGCCCAGTGGCTTGGTCTCTCTGGACCCCTGCGTCCTCGCTCATCTTTAATGGGGAGAATAATTGAACCCGCTTCTGGGATTCAGTTCTGCATGTGTGAATCATCTGAGAGAAATACACAGCATGACCTGGGCAGCTGGCAGCTCCAACAGGATATCACTGGGATGTTGTAAATCCCCAGAATGCTGAATATGGGGTCCTGCTTTGATCTCCTTCCTGGTTCTGGCACCTTTGCCCGTGCAGTTTCCTTTTCTTAAGGTCTCGAGGGCTGGGGGAGGTGACACCTCAGAGCGCCAAGATTCCGGGTTTGAAGTCCTACACGGCCTGCTTTGGGGGATTTCACGTTTACCTAGACCTCTTTGATATAGCCCTTCGGACAGAGAAATCCTTCCCTGAGGCCATTTCTTTGGAAACTTCCCCTAAAGGACTCCAAATTCAAGGATTCTTGAGCTGAGCTGGGGCGATAAAGAAATGACAGGCATTTAAGCTGTCTGAGGCAAGGCTTGTGGCTCTGTTCCACTTGAGTTGCTCCTTCTGCTGTAAGAGGAGATAGCGCTCCCGCTCTCTCCCTGCCAGGCAGGTCCCTGGGGGGAGGCACCCCCTCACCACCCCCCATCCCCGCCTCCCAGTAGGCAGCAGTTCCGTTTCTGTTGACAAGCATTCTGAAATTGTGACTAGGCACCAAATTGCTGTGTTTGAGCAGTGCTGTCTCTGACTCCTGACCAATAATTGGCCTGTTGCCTCCCGTTTGAAACTCAGAGGAGGCAGGCGCAGAGGGGGACCTTCAACTCATAACGTATCACGTTAGTTTAACACCGAAAATGGAGAAGACTGTGGTGGGGTGGGAGAACTTGCCGTTTACTTGGGGAACCACTGAGAAAATATCCTTGATTTTGATTTAGAGTCAGAGGACCTTGGGTGCTCTGCTAGAAGCCTCTTCATTATTTAACAAAGTCTGGGGTCATAATTAAAGGTGGTTTAGAATGAAGGTAGAAATTCTCAGGGCTGGCATGAGCATCACCCGAGAGGCCTGTGAAAAGCAATCAGACACCAGTGGGAATGTAATCAGGCCCTGAGAAGGGGAAGGCTGATGTCAGGAGCCCCTCACAGGGGATATTTGTTTAGAGAACTGGGTGTGGTGCTTCCCACATGGTTAAAATGCTTCAGTTTTGTGCAGAAGGTTGTGTTAAGAGGACTGGCAGACTCCGTGTTTGGCTAATGGTGCTGTTTGCAATGGGTGTTGGGCACCAGCAGTGTGCCTGTGACAGTGTTGCTGGTGCTTGTTTCGTCTAATGGAAAACTCACCTGGCTGTGGGTGAAGCCAGCTGGGGAAAGCAATAGGGAGTGGTAGGAACTGAGGCAAATATGAGCGCACACATTTAGTCTGAAGCTGATTTGCTGCTCTGGGTAACCACTGCCATGTGTGGGTACCGGCCCAATTTGAAAATCCAGCTTTATATGTGAAATATACTAATTTGTAAAACACCATATGGGCCCAGAACCTTGTCCCTGTATCTGTATTTTGGTTTAGCCACAGTGCTCTGTTATTCTCACCCCAGTCATGTGAGGAGAATATTGCTGGGTTATAGCCACCCATTTTACGTATAAGAACTCAAGCGTCTATGTGGGTCTGGCTCCAAAGCCTACTCTTGTTTATACCAGCTTTTCCAAACTGTTCCATAAAATCCCATAGTGCTGCTTTTGTCTGTTTTGTATTTGGAATTTCGAGAGAGGTTTTATTTGAAAGAAGGGTTTCCATCACTGAAAAGAACAGGCAAAACTTCGAAGCACAAGGCACACTAGTGTGCTGTCTACTTATTTTCATGTTCTTTGAAGGGCATCTGTTCCTCTCGCCTCCTGCGGCCGCCAAGCATGCCGGGATTTTTGTCCCCACCAGAGACCAAATGCTTTTTCTGATTAGCACATATCCCCTTAGTAAAGGTATGAATTAAAGGCCAAGGACAGGCTCCTCACATGAACTTGCGGGTCCTGAAGGTGAGCCCAGGAATGGATTGTGTGGCACCGATTTTATAGACGGGAACCTTATCAGTGGTCCTGACTAAGCAAAATACCTGCTCTCATTCCATCAGTGAAACTTGAGGCCCGGTGCTTGCCCTGGAGGTCTTACAGCTCTGTCAGAGGGACAGAGACATGGACTGGCAAGGAGGACATAGTGATGGGCACTTGGAGGAGGGGAGCAAAGGGCTCGGGAACAGAGGAGACCTCTAGGGAGGGGCGTTTTTAGCAGGCTGGGGTGGAGGCTGCCGGAGATGAGTAAGTGAGGAGAATGGAAAGCCATGAAGTTGGAAACTTGGAGGGTGGTCACATCATGCAGGACCTATGGACCAGGAGAATAAGGAATTTAGGCCATCTATCCAGCATGCCCTTCGTTAGCCAATATTTATGGAGAGCCCGCTCTGCCAGGTTCTGTTTTAGCACCAAGGATAATGTGGCAAGCAAGACAGAAAAAGGTGCCAACCTCATGGAGCTTACATTTCTAGTGGGAGAGTTAGATTATTTATTATAGATAGTCAGTGAAATCAATAATATAATTCTACGCAGCGCTACATGCTCGGATGGATCTCAGCTCTGTGGAGGGGCGGGCCTCTTAGGCTGTGCTGAGGGGCAGAACTCCAGTGCTGAAGATATACGTGTAGTCGCTAAACATGTTTCAGATAAGGTTTGGCCTCCCATTACCTTCTAGGCCTGGGATCAGCAAACCACTGTCCCCAGCTCACCCACCACCACCATTTTTTATACCTCCATAAACTAGGAATGGTTTTTATATTTTAAACAGCTGGAAAAAAATCAGAAGCAGTAGAATATTTAATAGCACATGAATAGCTAATGAAATTGACATGTAGTATCCATGAATGAAGTTTTACTGAAGCACAGCCACACTCATTCGTATATACATCGCCTGAGCCCGCCTTTGTGCTTCGAAGACGGAGTCAGTTATTTGTGACAGAGACTGTATGGCTCACAAAACGGACAGTATTTACTATCTGGCCCTTTATAGGAAAAGTTTGCCAACCCCTGCTCTAGGTCCTCCTAGTCCTCTGCAGACGCTTCCTCCAAATCTGGCCCAGACAACCCCTCCCTCTCAAGGAGGTGGTGGTGGGAGATGAGAGTAGAGAGAAATTTCTGTTACACCTGCCCGTCCTGTGGCCTGGGTACGGCTTCTTAGCCTGCGAACCCCTGGCCTGATGCTCCGATGTGGAGTCAGGGGCAGGTGTGGTTCTTCAGAGGCTCCTTGGTTACTGAATTCCTGCCCTGGTGGGTGGTCCTGTTAGAGGGAGGCCAAACCTGCCTTTTTTGCGAGCTTAACAGTATTTTCTATTCATTGAGACAGTAGGATTCTGTACTTTCATTTAAAACAGTGATTCCAAGCTTCATTTGTTGACAAGACAATATATCCATGACTTACTGAGTAAAATACAAAAACAATAAAAAATTTAATTACAGGCCACAATGCATCATACTCCATTTACATCAGATGGTGTGTATGTGCTTTTACATGTGTAAGAAGAGATACCTGGATTTTGACACCCCAGAAAGTTAGTAATAGTTATCTCTGGGTGCTTGAATTTGGGGTGATTTTTTCAAACTTTCTTTTTATTTTTTTTTTGTGCTACTTGGGTTTCTTTTTTAAAACATTAACATGAATCATTGTAATCAGCAAAGAAAAACACAGCTATTTTAATTTCAAAAAATAAATAAGAATGGTTGCATCCGTGTGTGGGTGATAGAATTATTTATGTGGTTCTGATGTAACTCTTAGAAATATATATCCCTCCCCATAGCGCTCACCACTAATTGGAGCAGGGGAATAGTGATGGCTTGAGAATAAGGGAGATAAATAAGACTATGGTAGGTGAGAAAAGATGTAGACGTCAGGAAATCTGACATGGTCTTCGTCGTGAGGGATAGGAGCTTCCCAATATAGAGAGCTACTTGGTTCGTTATTGGCATTTGGAAATATGGGGGTGTCGATCTTTTCCTCACTTTCCCCCCTGTATGCGGTCTTGAGAAACTGTTAGCCACTTAACTTGGGGTATTTTTAAAACGGTACGTTAGCGCCACCTAGTGTCCACACTCTGTCATTTTGCCCCCACTACGTCTCTGTGGAAGCCTCCCTTCAGACTCTGTTTGATGTCCCTGCTCTGGTGGCATTTGCGAGGCAGGCAGTGCGATGCCTCCCGGGGTTCTTCAGGGCAGTGGGAATGCCTCATTAATTTATCTCTTCCTTCCTGTCTCAGTCACACAAAGCAAATCTCTGACTGCTGCGTGATTTGGCAGTTGAAGAGCAAAAGGAGGCCTCCCTGTCAAAACCAATCTCCTCTTTTCTCCAGCAGCCAGCTCCTTCAAGCAGGGCCCATGCTTCTCTGGCAGGAAAGCCATCCCGCTCTCCAGGGCTGCCTTGGCCTTGGGGATCTTGGGGAGTCTGGCCAAGGTGGGCTCCTGGGAGACGCCAGAACCAAGCCGTGGTCCCCTGTCTCATCTCCTCCAGGGTTGCTCACCCCTCCTACACTCAGAACCTGAGAGTTGTCCTCACTGGCCCTCTCTTCCTCATGCCTCTCCTTGTCCAGCACATCACCAGCCTTCTCAGTTTGACCTCTAACTCTTCACTCTGGAAGCTGCTGTTCTTTTGTACCCTCGCTGGTCTACAAGCAACTAACTGGCCATCTGCAGCACTTTCTCACAGGCCTCCCGCCTCCCATCCTGGCTCCTCCGGGTTCTTCTATGCTCAGCTGAAGCTCAAGGGATCTTTGTAAAGCAAAGACCTGCTTGTGTCATTCTCTGGTTCGGATCTTTCCAGTGGCTTCTGAGTGCTCTTAGGATAAAGACCAGAATTTTCATCTGGGCCGATGAGGACTCCTACTCCAGCTAAACCTGGCACTGCTTGTCTCCCTCCTCATTCTCCGTGCCTTGACCCAGGCTCACTGGCCTCCTTTCAGCCCCTCAGGCCTTCTCCCTCCTGTGGTCCCTCGGCCTGCTCTCTCCTTCTTCTCCTGACTCCCACCCATGTAATCTCCACTCTCAGCTCTCAGATGTGCCTTCCTCAAAGGAGTCTTCCCCAGGGCCCATAGCCTGAGTCAGATCCTCCTGTAATATGCTTGGAAAATACCCTCTCCTTCTCTTCCCCTCCATCTGTCCCATCTGGGTATGCAATATCAGCTCCACGTCTGTGATTCTTTGGTGAATCTCCTTGTCCCTATTTATACCAGTGGTTCTCAGCCAGAGGCGATGGCCCCTCCCCCCACCCCGAGGGACAGTTGGCATTCTCTGGGGACATTATTAGTTGTTACAGTTGGGAGGATGGGGAATGCTATTTGCATCCAGTGGGTAGAGGCCAGGGATGCTGCTCAACACCCTATACAACACACAGGACAGCCCCCCACGAGGAAAGAATAATAATCTGGCTCAAGTGGTCAATAGTACCGAGGTTAAGGAACAGTGCTCCAGACTCTTAAGCCCCACGGAGGCAGGAACCACGGCCACTGGGAAAGAACACATTTAGAGGCCTAAAATATTGTTTTTAAAGGCTAACTTGATATTCTCAACCCTTTCATAGACCACCATGTCCCTTCGACCCTGCCGGCTACAAAGAGTAAAAAAGAATTCGCCTGACTTTCCCTTACGCTCCACGTCAGCATAGTTTCACTGGGTCCTGCTGATCCAGGGAAAATCATCCCCCCCGTTTTTGGGGGTTTTTTTTTTTTGGTAACTTTGCTTTAAACTTATTTAAAGTCTCATTTTAAATTGCATTTGTTTATGTACCAGTTTATTTACAATAAAATTTGATCTACAATTTTAGTTCATTAGGATACCCCACAGTTTCAAATGGCTTGGCTTCTACTAAAAACTCATGAAGAAAAAAAGGTCATTTGACTATGGTAGACTGAAAGAGGCTAAAGCCTTACAACAATTAAATGCAACTAATAAGGGAGAAAACAGCTATAAACAACCTTTCAGAGACAATTGGGGACATTTGAATATGGGCTGTGTATCAGATAGTATTATTGAATTAATGTTTTTATTCTTACATATGATAACAGTGTTAAGGTTATTTTCTTAGCTCAGGCTGCTATAACAAAGTACCATAGACCAAGTGGCTTATAAACAATAGTAATTTATTTTTCCCAGCCCTGAGGGCTGGGAAATCCAAGATAAGGTACCGGCAGATTTACCTTCTGGTGAGACCCCACTGATAATGCCGCCTCCTCACTGTGTCCTCACGTGACAGAAGGGCTAGGGAGCTCTTTGGAGGCTCTTTCATAAGGACACTAATTCCATTCACAAGAGCCCCACCCTCATGACCTAACTGCCTCCCAAAGGCCACACCTCCAAATACCATGACAGCTGGGATTAGTTTTCAGTATGTAAATTTGGGGGGAACAAAACATTCAGTCTATCGCAATTATGTAGGAGATTGTCCTCATTCTTAAGAGATGTAGGCCAGAGTATTAAGGCGTGAAGTGTCAAGATTTCGGCAACTTGCTTACGATGACTTAGCAGGAAAACAATTCGTGTGTGTATAGGATGAGAGAGAAAGAGAACTGATGTGACAAGGTGCCAACAGTGGGCAGATTTAGGTGAAGGAAGGGCATATGGGCGTCTCCTGTATGACTATGTCGACTTTTCGAGGTTGGATTCTTTAAGAACACAGGGTAGACGAATGAATGGGATGTTGTGCCGGGAACCCCCTGAGCTTGGCCATCCGTGTCTTCAGTTTGCAGCTCTCCGCCCATCCACATGAAGGTGCAGCCTCTGAACCAGACGGCACTGCAGGTATCCTGGAGCCAGCCAGAGACCATCTACCACCCGCCCATCATGAACTACATGATCTCCTACAGCTGGACCAAGAATGAAGACGAAAAGGAGAAGACGTTCACAAAGGACAGCGACAAAGACTTGGTAAGACCTTTCTGTTCCTAGTCAGGGCGCCTGCTGCCCGTGCAGGTGAGAGGGATTCCTGCCAGTCTCTCCACCAGGCACTGCAGGCAGGCCTTCGCTGGGTCATCCCAGCCTCAACGCTGCCTCCTGAGGGCAGGCACTGCCACCAGCTCCACTACCACTGTGAGCTGTGGCCGGTACCGGCCTGCACCCTGTCCCACCCTCACACTTACCAGCCAACACCACCAGGGAAAGCTAGTTAATGTCTTTAAAATCGGGCCCTCCGTAACTGACTCCTCCTTTCTCTCATGAAAGCAGAACGCTTTTGTTAAGCCCTTTTCATCTGATAGGGTTATTGTAAGTAATGAATGTCGTATCTAGGTGCAGCAGGTTCTGGCCCGTGGTAAGCGCTACGTAAGTACCAGTTATTATCATTACAGTGGTGCCTCCTCCTCTTCTACTTCTGCCCACCACTCCCTTTGTCACATTTGATCTGCCTCACACTTTCCTACCTGCTGGATCACTCTAACCGTGTAATTTTTAACCACTGTGCCCAAGACACTAAAAATATCTGACCTCACTTTGAGCTACGCATGCCCAGTTCCACGCCTCATCTTAAAATTTGCATAAATGTTGAGTGGCTGACACCCAACAAAGCCCTTCAGAACAGATGTTCCTAGATGCCATCTTCTTCCCCTGTAAAAGCAAACTCTCCAACAGCACTAGTCTTTAAGTCTTTGCATAGAAACTCAAAGTGACACATTTGGGTTTGAAAGCCTTTGCTTTTATTGTTAATCAAAGGAAGGCTTTGGAATAATGAAATCCGTAATTGTATATGCACATAAAAATGCAGTCGCACAGAGTGGGATTCTTAATGACTGTTATCACTTTTTTTTTCCTCCCAATACAGAGTCCCTGGAGCCCATTCAATCAGTTATAGAATAATGCTTTTCGTATTCCTTCAGATGAAGATTCTTTTACTTCATTTCCATTTATATTTTCAATTTCCCCATTAGACATTGTTATCTGGGTCACATTAGGGAATGATGAGCTTCATGAAATCAGAGAGGGATCTGTTGAAAGTTACCCAAGGTTATGATGTATTTTAACCTTTCTCTCGTCGGTATGGAAGTCCATAAGGGATTTTTCTCTTTCTGAGTAAAGATGGCTTGCATTAATCAGCAGAAACTATGTAGGCGCTTAAGCGGTTTCTTGTTCTAAGTGGAAAATAATTAAACATGCAAAGATGAATAGATACCGGCTTGGAGCGAATTCTAATAAATCCCTGCATAGATGGAGCGAAGATTTTGCTCTGAACAGAAGACGGGGTCAGAGGTTTAGAGAATGAGGCATAAATTAGTTTCAGAGAAAGAGAGAGATGGAGAGAAAAACATGCTTTGACAGCAAGTTCTTTTTTTTGTAAGAATTTCTGGGGGTGGTTAGTTTCTTTCAGGACATACAAAATTAATTTTCTTAATTCCTCAGGAAGTCAAGTGTGCTGACTTAGTGGCAGCAAAGCTGTTCTCTAACTGACGGTGACTGTGGCCCAGAAACCTAGACGTAACGCTTAACATTGGTGCAGCGTTTTCTGGTTTACGTAAATGTCTCTTCCATGGCCTCACTACAAACCTGTGGGGGCAGGTGTTACTCCTACCTTCTCCGAAAGAGATAAGTGAGGCTTAAAGCTGAGTGATGGGACCCCAACCTCCTGCTCCCGCCAGGAAGCAGTTTTCTAGGCGGTGGCAGCAGGTGTGTCCTGTCAGAGATTCTCAGTAGCTGCATTGGGAGAACCCAGTCAGCGGTAAGGTCCCAGAGCTGCTTTTTATACTTGGTCCAGAATACATATTACACTGACAAGACATTTCATCCATTAGGGTGATCTTTCACGTCAGTTGCTTTTGTTTGTTTCTTCACAAAGCAAGCTGTCTGCTTTTTAGGTAGTTTGTTTTCATTTTTAAAGGCACTTGGAATAAAGTCTTAAGGAATGGGGACCCAGATTTGGCAGGTGTTGAATGACTAGAGATTGGCAAACTTTTTCTAGAAAGGGCTAGATAGTAAAGATTTTATAGGCTTCGTGAGACTTATAGTCGCGGTGGCAACAACTCAGGCCTGCCACTGTAGGGAGAAAGCTGTCATAGATGACATGTAAATGAATGAGCATAGCTTTGTGCCAATAACACTTTATTTACAGAAATGGACAGGGAGCCAGATTTGGCCTGTGAGCTTGGAGCTGTGTCAGACCGGCGGCAGACAGTCTTTCTGTTGCATGGTGTGGACTGCCTGTGAACAGGATTTGCCTGACCTGTGTTGCCTAGATTTCATAAGAACCCTGTGAGGTAGCTATCTCTCTCCCCACTTTAGAGTTGAAGGTAGCAAGGGCCAAAGACAATGAGCAACTGGCTCAGAATCACAGCCGATGAGTGTAGTGACAAGGCTAGATCTTACGTCATCTGACCTCTAGCCAGATGTCCTTCCTAGCGTCGTTCCTCATATTATCAGTGGCCCAAATACAGCGAGACCTTTAAACTACAAAGTAACAGACATGCAGAGATTTCGTTGCTGGCGTTCTAAATGCTGCATGACTCTGGAAATTCAGTGCACTTGATAATTCTAGTTATCCATCTAGGGTAAATAATTACACTTTATAAGATATGTTATAAAAAGTACTTATAAAAGAAGTCCAAACCTTATAAGTATAAAGAAGGCTGAAGACACAGTCCAAGCCATAGTCAAGAATGTAAGTCAAGACTGATTGTTGAATCTCTTATCCTGCATTTCACTGCTGCAAGCAGATTCCCAAGCAGTTATTTCTGAC
>NW_006440638.1:17404480-17411198 GCF_000325575.1 Pteropus alecto | reverse complement strand
TCTTTCCTTTCAAAGCGAGCCTTAGATCAGCCAGGAAGCATCATATCCGTCAGGCTGTGCCCTGGCACCCAGAAACCTAAAAGTAAAAACTGAACATTACTTTAGGTTTGGCTTTAGAAGGTGAGCATGTTCACGGCTTCAAACCAACCCACTGCCTTTTCCTTATTCCCCTGCAGAAAGCCACCATTAGCCATGTCTCACCTGACAGCCTTTACCTGTTCCGTGTCCAGGCCGTGTGTCGGAATGACATGCGCAGTGACTTCAGCCAGACGATGCTCTTTCAAGGTAAGACCATCTCCCTTTTCGTCTGGCCTGGAGTGCCCCCGAGCCCCTCCTTCTTTATGCTTTGCCTTTTTCCTGTCAAGGTGCTTGGACAAAAGAAAACAAGCCTGGTCTAAGAATCAGTGTGAGTCTTTGAATCGCACCTGAAAAGCCTCAGGAATTTAGGCCTGTCTTTTAGGTTGGGGGTTTCATAGGCCACAAGAGGGGAAGAAGAGCAAAGTGTTGATTTTATTATCGTTGTTGTTTTCCAGCTATGGGGAACCAAATATTTGTCTAATGCTGTATCAGATCACAAAGTCACCTCCTAGTCGTGTTGTGGCATATCCTCTTGGATTTCTAGCGTGATTCAAAACTGGAGCCCAAACAGATATATACATTTCACCCTCCCAGCTCACAGCGACACAAACAGGCTCCTGCTTGCAGGATCCTCGAGCTTCTTGAGAAATAAGTAAATATTCCTGCAGACTTGGGGACTAGCAGAAAGTTCCAGGGCCAGGACCGGGGTGAGGCAAGGGAGGCATTTCTCTTGGTGTAAAATTCAAAGGGGGCACCAAAAAACTCAGTAATTGAGATCTATTAATATTTTAATGGAATATTTTTAAAAGCAAAATCAATTCAAAAAAATTTGTGAACAAAATATCAGAATTTTTAAAAAGACAGGATCCACTCTGTCTTACTCACCCTAACCCAGTCCCAGTTCCAATAAAACTTTATTTACAAAACTAGGCCACTGGCTTGTGGGCCACAGTTATGGACTCAGTTTTGTGATCTGCGCCGAGTCCAGCATGAAGGGTGGGACCAAGGCATCTGCCAGTCTGAGGTCTTCCCTAACGAGGTCTTCTTTTCAGGTCTTCAGTTTCAGAAAAAACTACATACCAGGCCAGTGGTTCTTAACCTTTTTGAGTCATGCATCCGATGAGGGCTTTTCCCTAGAAAATGCCAAAATCGTGCATACAGTTTCAGGGGCCCTGTAAAGTCTGTGGGCCATGGACCAACAGCAGCAACAGCTTCTGGAAGCCTATGCGAAATGCACATTCATGGGCCTCTCCCAGATCAGTTGCCTCAGAATCTCTGGGGGTGGGGCCCAGGAATCTGAGTTTTAACTGGATGGCCCAGGTGAATGGCATGCACCTTAAAGACTGAGAAGTCATGGTTTAGAGCTGGGACCCTGGAATGAGGGTCCAAGTTTGAGTCCCGGCTGCACTTAGTATTTCTGCAACTCTGAGAATGTTTACTTTTTCAGTCTGCAGTTTCATAGACCAAAATGTGGTTATGTTAATAGTACCGACCTCACAGGCTCTTTCTAGAATGACATGGAATGATGCATGGTAAATAATTTGCATATTGTCTGGTACCAACTATAAATATCCCCTTACTGTTAGGTTTGATGTAAAAAATAATAAATAATAAATAATGAAGCCCGAGTAAAAAGGCTTCCAACCTAGATTTCCTCCAAGGATCCCTTCTGGCTTTACGATTTTGCATTTAGTATTTAAATATTCTTTGCTAATATTCACATTATCTCATCCTTCCATTTAAACTAATTGAAATTAGCATGGATTTTTTTTTTTCACAAATAAGTCACATTCGCTCTGTCCACCTCTGCCCTGAACATACTGGTCCCTTTGCCTGTGTTGAAGAGAGACCATGGGCTGAGGCCAGGCTTGTGTCAGCCCAGGGGGGAGAGAGCAGGAGGCCGGAGTTGGCACTCGTTGAGGCTGGGGCTCTGGAACTTTGGACACATAAATCATAATTAGGCCTCCCAGGTGCTCCAACCAAGAGCCTGGAATCTGCAGAGCTACCTTTCTTGGTTAATAGGCTCCCCGGGCTTACTGGCTTCAGCACGGACTTTGAAAAATTAAATGTTTGCAATGTAATGTAATTCAAAAAGGCCTTGCCAGCTGTAAATTCTAAGCACAGAATGTTTAAAAATGTCCGATCACAATGACTAGTTGAAAATGGCCAGTGTCCCCTTTTCCACAGACTTTCTTTGTTCAGGGGTGGATGTGAGTTTGCTCACTTTATATAGCAGCGTTTGTCCCCATATGTTGACACAGGGGCACGGACCCTTCACTGCTCCTCACAATGGCTTTAGCATCTTTCTTGCAGCATCCAGTGGGCAGTGTAAAAACTAAATCTTAATCGAGGTAAGCTAACTTACCTTTTCAGATGAGCCCAGTAAGGAATTTATGAGCAGTCGAGGCCATTGTATAAAATTGATCAACTATTAGGCCTTAAGTTTTAAAAGGGTAAGGGGGAGAGCTTAGAGAATTTCACAGAAGCCTTGTTTGGAAAAATTAGGTTTCCCAGTCATAAAGTTTGTATCTGCTTTGAGGAAGCCATGTGGAAAATTACCTTATCATCGTAAATATACCAATATTTATGTTGGTATATAACGTAACAATAAATATTATATTTACCTCACTGCGATAAATATAATGACAATAATGATGGCAAGCAGTATCTATAGTATGGGTTACAGTAACAGAGCATCTGCCCATAAGCTATTTCATCTGACCTCGTGGCAGCTCACTTATTTTAGAGATGGGGAAATGGTGTCCGGGGCAGGCAAGTACCTTGTGAAAAATCACTTGGCCACTAAGCAGAGTCTGGATTTCTTATTCTGAAGCCCAGTCGTTTATACACAGCAACAGACTACCTCTAAAGAGTAAATATTACCCATGTACCCCCAGTCTTCAACAGAGGAATTAAAAATACTAACTATTATGTGTTCAAAGCCTTTTTGCAACTCTCAACGGTCAGTGGAAAATTGGGATTCTTGAACTTTTTCTTTGAGTGACATACCCGTTAGACAGCCTGGCAAAGCCGATGACGGATCCTCTCAAAATGGTTTAAAATGAAAAAGTAAAATATATAGGAAAGGAAACCAATTATATTTGAATGCAGTTGTCAAAATATTTTAAACAAACAAATTTGGAATGTAGTCATATATGCATTTTTTAATTAAAGCATTAAATGACAAGTGGTGGGTTGGTTAGCTACTGTAATTTCTGAGTAGTGAGGAGCAGAAATGATATTCCAAAATAGCTACAACTGTAAAGCAGTATGAAGATAACTGACTTCAATCAGAGACAAAGTCCAAGGTCCTATTAATGCAGCTGAGATTTGTTGCTTGTGTTCCTAGTGGAAAGAAGGGCTACATCTCAGTGAGAGCTTAGTGACAGTGCAGATGTCGTCTTTTCCCTGTCCCAGAATTCCATCAGGCCTGTGGACCCAGGTTAAGCACTCCCATTCTGAAAGGTCCTGTAGAAAATTCCTAGTCACCACAGCCAGGACTGACCCTGCTGGAAATTGTTCAAAATTAATGAAAAGCAGGACTGCTGATGGAGTGGCTGTTTAATCTGTTGGCCTTAATCAGAGCCCTTTGTAAAGGGCAGGTAAAGCAGGTCTCCTGGCAACCTTTTTTCCTGTCTTAACAAAGGGAGGTGTGTATACTTGTCTGAGGCAGTGCAGCATCGATCCTGGAGCAACTACATGATGGTGGGAGGTTGTTTTTAGTCCCAGGCAAGAGCCATTTGCTTCCTAGGCTGCCTTATTTGAGCTGGTTGTATTGACTTCTAGATTGGTCTGTTCTCCACATTTGTCTCTTTGCACATTTCATTTTCCAGTTATGCAAAATGAATATATGGTTAGGTCAGAGGTTGCAAACTCAGGTGTCCCTGGGGCCAGGTAGGAAACATGTACAAATAAGGGAGGGCTGTCGGTAGCAGATGGGAGATCATGTGCCCACCAAAAAGGGGAGATGGCCGCTAAACCCCAGCCAAATATTATGATTTTTTTTTTCAGGATAAGCAGGGAGTTGTTTTTTTAGATGAAAACTACTGTTTATAATGTTTACTAAACTGCTCTTCACAATAACAGCAAATTCAGTTTTTTAAAATAGCTTACAGGCCAAACAAAAATTATGTTGGTCACTTGCCACTTCTGGTTTAGATAAAAACAACAGAAAGTAGAAATGTTACTTATTTTGGTAGTTAGCATTTTTTGCTCATTTTTTATGTATATTTTCATATTATGGGAAACAAACTTTTAGTTTATATGGCACTGTTAGCTTTGAAATAATTACAGAAGCAATTTTTTATATATATATGTATATATATATATATATTTTTTTTTTTTAATTATACTATTTAGCATTATTCACAATAGCAAAAAGGTAGAAACAACCGAACGGGTAAACAAAATGTGGTATACATACAATAGAGTATCATTCAGCCTTAAAAAGGAAGGAAATTCTGGAACATGCTGCAACACAGATGAACCTTGAGGACATTTTGCTAAGTGAAATAAGCCAGGTACAAAAAGACAACTATATATGATTCCAGTTATACGAGATACCTAGAGTGGTCAAACTTACAGAAATGGAAAGTAGAATAGTGGTTGCCGGGGGCTGAGGACAGGGGAAATGGGGAGTCGTTGATTAACGGGGACAGAGGAAAAAGGTTCTAGAGCTCCAAGCACAACAATGTGAATATACTTCACAGTACTGGGCTGTTTACTTAAAAGTGGTTAAGATGGTAAGTTTTCTGTTAGATGTATTTTACCACAATTAAACATTTGTAAAGTTATATTGTTTAATAATAATAACACATGAGTGAGCAGAACTGCAGGAAGGAATGAACACCAGAAGGAGTAAAGTGTGGTTAGTAAATAAAAGAATTTGACCATTTAAAGTAACGATGGGTTCTAAAACTTAAGTAGAAATAAAATATATGATAATACACAAAAGGTGAGGTAGGCAAGTAGAGTTAAATAAATAACTGTACAGTTCTTACTTTTTTAGGAAGTGTTTGAAAGTACTAACTAATTTAAGGCAAACTGTAATAAGCTCAGGATGCATATTATAATCAATGAAAGGATAATATAAGAAGTTATAACCAAAAAGATAATAGAGAGGAACAATGAAATTATATGACTTCATTTATGTGAAGTTCAAAAATAGAACTCTGACAGAGGTCAGAATGGTGGTTATCTCTGGGAAAAGGAGGGTGGGTATTGAGTGAACGGGGACACCGGGATGCTAGAGGATGTCTTTGTCTGAATACGGGTGGTACTTACACAGGTTTTTACAGAGGTAAAAATTAGTTGGACTATATACACTTAAGATTTGTACATTTGATTGCATGTTTTTTTTTTTTTTCAGTAAATCAAAGAACAGTAACAATTTTTTAAAATTTTTTAATAGCTTAAGACAAGATTCAGCATACTGTGGCCCACAGGCAAAATCTAGCTCTATGAATCTTTTTTAATGACTCACAACCTAAGAAGAGTTCTACATCCTTAAGCGGTTAGAAAAAAATCTGAAGAGAAATATTTCATGACATGAAAATTATATGTAATTCAGATTTATGTCTGTAAGTAAAGTTTTATTGGAACAAAAATAATAATAATTTCATATTGTTTACAATGTACTTTCTTTGTTTCTTAGCTAATACCACTCGAATATTCCAAGGGACCAGAATTGTTAAAACAGGAGTGGTAAGTAGAGAATGGTAATTGCTTTGTCATGGCTAGTTAATTTGCATGCAGTTAAAATGGTCACCACGAGGTGGCAGTATGATGTTGTTAAACTGCTTGATATGAAGAGCGAAAAATACAGAAAAAATTACATTATTCACTCTTATAATTCAGTACGTTATGAAAACAGGCTGTGCAACAGAGTTAAAGCAGTAGTGTTATACGGTATAATTTTTGGCAAGGTAAAAATTCACCAGATTTTTAATTATCATCTGTATGATCATAGGTTGTAACAGAGCAAAAGTTCTGCTCCAAGCCTTTTGTTGGACATATGCTAAAATTCAGAGGTTGTCATATACCCAAAGTTACATAGATTTGCAAATTTCTGGAGCCTCAATTACTATCTACCTTTTCCTATTTCTAATGCAATCGACATAATATTAATCATATTGTTGGTAATAACAATAATAGCCTAAAATTTACTAAGCATTTCCTGGGCTATGAGCACAGATTATTTTATTAATTTGTTTACTCCTCACAGCATCTCACAATATTGGTGTTACTATTATTCTCCTTTTATGGCTGAGGAAACCAAGACTCAGCGAGGTAACAGACCATGCCCACTATCACCCAAGTGAGGGACTGCCAACTCAGGCCCAGGCCAGCTGGCTCCATTGGCTCGAGCACTTTATCTTTAGTGGCATCTGGCGTTTCATTAACCAACTTAAGAACTCAACATTTGCTAACTTGAGCATCCTTAAGCTATCAAGTGTTCAGACTAAACCTTGGTAATAAACTTATGACATCTGAGGTGTTCTGGCTTTATTGTATAAATGTGAGGTAGAATCTGGCTTCTCTACACCAGATTATAAGAACTAAAATTAACTCATAACTCAGAGCAACACTCATTATTTTCCTAAGATACTGTGCGTGAGTACAGCCTCATAGTTGAGCCCCA
>NW_006440638.1:17401001-17404461 GCF_000325575.1 Pteropus alecto | reverse complement strand
AAGTTTGGACACAGGCAGCTCCGCAACATCTCTGCGCCTCGGTTTCCTCATCTGGAAAACTGAGTGATGATCATGTGTGCCTCCAGGGTAGCCTGGGAAGCCCCAGCACATGGTGGCCGTTGTTAATGGAACTCTGACGTTTGTCATGTACGTGGACAAAGATAAACCCAGAGACTCTGAAGGGCACAGCAGCTATACAGTACACCACGTGGAGATGCAGGACTGTAAACTTGCAGTGTTGACTGCGGCTCTTGCCCCTGACCCAGGCACCGCAGACATGGGCAGGCCACTTTCCTTCTTTGTCCTTTCACTTCCTCATTGTCAGGTGGTGGAACCAGATCCTGGAGGACCTCTCTGGACCTAAGAGCTGTGTGTTCTCCACGAGTGCCAGTGATATCTAAAAAAGCTCCTGCCTCGTCCAGTGTCACCCAAGAACAGTTGACCATCTGATGTTGCCAAGTTATTATTCATCCGATATTTTTCTTTCAGCCAACTTTAATGCTACTCACTTTTTTTGCCATTTAGCCTCCTCCTGAGCAATAGCAATGAAAAGTTGGGTTTGATATGCTAGTTAAAAGTAATTTTAAAAACATTATGACCAGAGAGGGTTGTCCACGGATCTCCTGTTGTCAGCTTTGACACCATGCTTTGGAAGACTCCGTGAGTAAAATGAAAAGGTAGCAAAACCCTTTGAGGGTCGTAACCAGGGCTCATTCCCTGTCGGATTTACTGACACTTCTCTGCTTTCTTTTCTTTTGTCCCTTCCCTCAACCCTTGGGTGACCCTTTCAAGCCTACAGCCTCTCCTGCCTCTTCCGCCGACATGGCCCCCATCAGCTCGGGGTCTTCAACCTGGACATCCTCTGGCATCCCCTTCTCATTTGTTTCCATGGCGACTGGCATGGGCCCATCCTCCAGCGGCAGCCAGGCGACAGTGGCCTCGGTGGTCACCAGCACGCTCCTGGCTGGCCTGGGATTCAGCGGCGGCGGCATCTCTTCCTTCCCTAGCACCGTGTGGCCCACGCGCCTCCCCACGGCCGCTTCGGCCAGCAAGCAGGCCGGGAGGCCAGTCCTGGCCACCACAGAGGCCGTGGCCTCTCCGGGCCCAGATGGCGATTCGGGACCGACCAAGGACAGCGAGGGCACTGAGGAAGGGGAAAAGGATGAGAAAAGTGAGAGTGAGGATGGGGAGCGGGAGCATGAGGAGGAGGGGGAGAAGGACTCCGAGAAGAAGGAGAAGAGTGGGGTGGCCCACGCGGCCCAGGAGCGGAGCCAGACAGAGCCCACCCCCGCGCCCTCATCTCTCAGTGGAACTGCCCAGCCGGGGGCGCATCAGACTATACCTGGGCCCCTGCAAGACCACACCACTGCCCCCACTGACCGGTCCGATGACACAAGGGACGCCGACCGTGGCCTGGACTCCAATTCGGTCACCTCCACCCAAGTGCCCCCCACAGTCACAGAGGAACGCTATGAAGGGAGTGATCCCAAGAGGCCTGAAATGCCATCTAAAAAGCCTATGTCCCGAGGAGACCGATTTTCTGAGGATAGCAAATTTATCACTGTTAATCCAGGTAAGTCGCCCATCCTCATTCGAGGCTCCATGCTGCTGTGAATAGTCTTTTCCTTTAAAAAATAATTGGGGTAGGGTATGAAGATCCAGAAAGTACTCAACATTTCTGGAATGGTGTGCTTCCTTAGCATGAAAGATTTGTGTGCGTGTGGATGCGTGTCTCTCTGTATATATTATTCCAATAAGAATAACCTACTTTCTTATTGTTGCTGGAATCGGTGTTGCCTTTATATTTATATTGTTTCCTGCTAAAATCTACTTTCCTCAGAATAACTCCAAGGACTTCAACCACACAATGAAGTAAGTGAATAAGGAAGATATCAGTCTTAAGAAATATATGCATTAAGATTTAATTCCTTATTCATTTATTCAACACCTGTATTTATGGACTGCCTGTTTGGTGCCGGGCACTGGGCTGGGTGCTAGCCCAGGCGAGCATGGTCCCTGCCTTTTGAAGCTCACAGTATAAAGAAGAAGACAGAGATGACGGCTAGGTAGAGCACACGCCTGGAAGTTAGGAAGCAGCAATGTTCGAAAGCAAGCAAGCGAGTTAGCTGGCAAGCCAGGAAACTAGTTAATTAAACTGGAGATTGTGAAACGGTAATAGAAGAAATAAACAGGGCGCTGCCAAAGAGAGTAGTGAGGAGGGCAGGGACCTACCTAAGAAAGGCCACTCTGGGGAGGCGACGTTTACAGTAAAACCTAAAGAATGAGAGGCTTCATTGTGGGGAGAGGTGGCATTAGCACACCGTCCCAACCTAAGAAATAGGGCTCTCTATCTCAGAGCCCCGTTCGCAGTGTCGATTACCCAGTTTGTAGATGGCGAGACCAGGGCAGAGCTGGTCAGGCCTCTGCTGTGAGGACGTGATCCTCATCACCCTGACCGGTGGCAATTTTGTCGCTCTGTCGTGTGCTCAAATGTTAATGATCCATCCTGATAGATTCCGCAAGGAAGCCTCGAGCATCGGGGGTTGTTATTGTTGTGAGGGGTTTTCTTAATAAGTAATTCTTCCTTTTGCCAGACTACAAGATGTTTAGCAACAATTTTTTTTTGCATCTAAGCTGTTGTGGAGTTATAAGAGTGCAAAAAAAAAAAAAAAGCAACTGGTAAATATTTATTTGCTTTTGCACTTGTAAACATTAAAATTCATCTAAAGCTGAGATCTCGTATGTTAAGATACAACTTAGAATAAATTTTCATGTTTTCAATTACTTTCCTCCTTAAAGCTGGTGTGGACTCATTTTTTTGAAGTGTGGGCCTCTTATGGGTGTTGCTCAGTTTGTCCTGATTTTAGGGGAAGTTGCAGAGTAGCCTTCTGAAGAATTGAGTGAAGGAAATATCGGGCCACTTGTGAAGCTGTGTGAAGCCAGTTCTCTCTAGGAATTGCTGTGAAAAAAGTTGGATTTCTTACATTTGAAGATATTAAAGAAATATTTATGAAGTACCCACTGTGTACCAGGCACTGAATTAGACGATGGGACTAGAACATAGGTCAAGACAGGCCTCTGTGCTCCTGGGGCTTAGGTGGGGAGCTTGAGAATATTCCAGGAAATAGATGCATAACTTCAAATAGCGTTAACTGTTAGAGTTGGGGAGAAGGACAGTGTAGCATCGAGTGGTCAAAGAATTACTTTTAAGCAGAGACTCAAGTGTCGAGGAGGAGCTAGCCATTGCAGAGGTCCATGGAAGAGCCTTCTAGATTGTGGGGACAGCAGATCTGGATGCCCTGAAGTGAAGATTAACATGGATCAGTGTGTGGGGGCTGCAGAGTCAGGAGGAGGGACTGGGAGACGAGTCCAGAGACAGGCAGCGCTCAGGTCGGAAAGGGGCTTGCCAGCCGTGCCGAGGGATCGATTCTGACTGCAGTGGGAAACCAGTGTGGATTTC
>NW_006440638.1:17392896-17400971 GCF_000325575.1 Pteropus alecto | reverse complement strand
CAGGAGACTTGGTCATCCGATTGACTTGTTTGAAAGATCACTTGGGCTTCTGTGCGGGGATTGTACAGGGGAGGCAAGAGTGGACACAAGAAGCCCAGACAGGAGGTGATGGGCGATGGTGGCTTGGCCAGTGTGGTTTCTCCAAAAACAAGTGGTGGACCGGGAATTGATGTTCAAGCTCATGTGGTTCAGCCTCTGCACTCAGGGCTCTGGCGTTATTCCCAGGCGGCTCCTCTCAAATACTGCTTTGCCCACACTCCAGAGAAAGATGACTGTAAGAACTTGGGTTGGGAGTGTTTACACTTTGAGAGAATGGAATGGGGTGGGGACCACCTGGGCCATGTTCCAGGTAAGTGGAGGTGAGTCGTTGCCAGTGGAGTCAAACTCCAGATTCCAGGGAAAGGAGAGAAGAAGCAGATGACAGACCTTGGGGATTCCCATCTCCAGGGATGGGGCGTGTGGATCTCCAGCTTAAACCATCAGGCATCTGAGTGTCTGTGATCTTGACAGGGTAGTGTTTAGAGTCGCGTCACCCTGGTATGCTCTGCTCCTTATTCTCTCAGGGTCCTGAGGCCAGTCTTTCCTCAGTGTAAATCAGGGTTAATGATAGGCCTTAGTGCAGAAGAAGGTTCAGAAAAATGGAGTCACCTTGCTGTCAGTGACAAGGAAGGTGGAGCAGTCCAAAAGCTAGGCAGTCATGATGGTGACCATGAGGGCAACCACGAGGTCTTTCTTTTGCATTCATCCCTATTAAAGAGTGTGACAAGGCTATGATCCCCAATGAGCTGGCATTAAAAATGACCTCCAGGAACTGTGCTCCATCCCCAACACTGGTAAATCAGAGCATCTCCCTCTCCACATTCATTTGAGTGGGAAGGTTCGCTTCTTCCCGAGGCAAAAAGGGATCTGTCTTCCTTGAGAATTTCAGACAGTTCAGATTTGAGAGCGGTGATGGTAATCATTAAAGGCAGAGATCAGCAAACTCTCTGCAGATGGCCAGATAGTCACATTTTCAGCTTTGTGGGACGTCGGTCTTTGTCGCTACTACTCAACTGCCGTGTGGCATAAAAGCAACCAAAGACAATACATAAATGAGCAGATGGGATTTGAGTTTCCGTAAAATTCTGTTTACAAAAACTGACAGTGGGCCCAATTTGATCTGTAAGCCTTCATTTGCTGATTCCTGGTTTAAAGAGAAATTCATCTACGTCTGTGCCTATTGGTCAGTAAAGGATGTGAGTAAGTCGAGGGTAAAACCCGCAAACCCCACATCAGTCTATGATCCCCAAGGTCTCACTTCACTTCTGTCTATCCCATCTTTCCCCCCGTCTGCCTCCTCCAGCTTGGTTTTCATTTTTTAAATGAAATTACCATCATTCTGATCTTAGTCATAACTTATTTTAAAGATTTTGCATGTACATTGGTTTAAATCTGTTCCACATTAATTTTCCCCTCACATTAAGTAAAAAACTATTGCAATTAATATTTAACATCTTTGAAAAATTAGTTAACGTTTAAAGTTACAAACTATATTTTTACCAGCGTCTCCAAAAGGCTTGTTTAAATTCACTTGATGTTTAATAACATCTTTTCAAGTACTTCTGAGTAGTAGCTTTAGCATATTAATTCACAGGGAAGAAAGGGGTAATAATTCTTTAGAACAAATGGCAAAATCAGACATCTACCGGAACAAGACAGGTAATATCAATGAGAGAAGATGCCCAGATGTTAGACATTAGGGAGCAGTGAGGACTACAGCAAACTAGCGAGCATGTGTCCTTTCTAAAGAGGGCACCTTACTCACTTCTGACTGTAGCTAGTGAGAATGCCTAGTGAGCCAGAAATCCAGGTCTTTGTGCAGAATCTCCCAATTTTTAAGTGAGTTCAAATTTTAAAAACAATTTCTTTTTTTTTTTTTTCCTTTTTTTTTTTTCTTCACATGTGCCACCAGGTAGGTAGAAACTACTGGTGCTTGGCTTTACCGCAGAATTGATTGCTATAGCTGCAGCTGCCCTAGAAGCTGATCTGAAGGATTAGAAGCCGATACAGTCACTCACCAAGCCTTTTGCTAGCATGTGTTTAGTGTGAAGCCCTCAGCGGGCTGTGTGTGTCACATATAAATCCAGCCTGGTGCCTTTCTTAGGATACATAGCCTGAATGTAGGAGAGGCACCCCGAGAAGCCAGCTGATGCAAGAAAATGTTCTGAGGGTGGAGTGCAGCACAGCAGGCCCTAGCAAAAGCATTTCAGGGTGGATATCGTCTACAAACTCATAGCTTAGTGCTGGAGTTTTCTTTTTCTGTTTCCTTAAATCAATGAAACTTTTTTTTTTTTCCAAACTGAATCTTACTCAGAACCCCAGGATATAAACAGCCATTCAATGAAAGCTTGCCAACTCCCATCTCTGGGTCAGCCCTGAGCCAGGTGCTGAAGGGATCGTCTAGTTAGGTGCTCAGGCCAAATCTGGTCCATGGCCTGATTTTGTCCGGTCCAGGAGCTAAGAATGGACAGAGCTTGTCAGAGACCTGGGGCTGCTGTTCTGTTTTGAGCCACAGGGGAGGGTGCTGAGCCCCAACCACTCACTCTTTTGGGCAAACCCTGAGGTACCTATTGGGAACTCTTAAGCTCTAAGGAACCCAGCTTGAAAACTGTGATTGTAGAAACAATAAATTCACTTAACATTTGTTCCGTGCTGGGGGTTGCCCGTCCTAAAAGCCAAACGGTGATGGCAGTTATCCTACGGAACCCCCGTGAGGGCAGTTCTGACATTGCTGCTGTTAGGCTGGTGAAGAAACCAAGGCTCTGAAGGTTAAGGAAGGTGCCCTGGGCAGTACAGCCCGTGGCAAAACAGGGCTCAGACACAGGCCTCGACCCCAAAGTTCAGGGGAGTCCACCCCACACGGGGCTGCCTTTCTCTGTGCTTTGAGGCTTATTCCCCAAGTGAGCAACACAGGATGATTTCAAATGAAATATTAATTATTAAGTGGATATTTGAATGTGTGCTTTAAAAAATATACCAGCTTTCCATTTATGGCAGAGGTTCTCAACCAGATATGATTTTGTCCCCTTTCTCCCCCAGGACATTTGGCAATAACTGGAAACATTTTTGGTTGTCGTGACCAGGGGGGTGCTGCTAACATGTAGTGGGCAGAGACCAAGGATGCTTAACATCCTACAATACACAGTTACAGTCCCCACAACAAAAAATTATCTGGTCCAAAACATCAATAGTGCTATGGTTGAGAAACTGATTTATACTATTAACATGATATTTCCTTTTAAAAGAAGTTTACTTGAGGAAAAAAAATAATAGTTAATTTAAGGACAAAAATAAGTAGTAGTACAGGTTCATGAAGAAAGACCAGAAATAACGAATGTGATACTCAGCTAGAAGATATGGAGGTGGGGGAATTGGAGCATACTTTATTTAAAATGAATTACAGCAGGCACTTGTATGACGACTACCCACAGCAGGTTTCACCTAGGGCTAATTTTGTTGGTCCGCTTCCTTTTTCAAGAGCTGTTTTTTGCATAATTCTACTTGCCCCTGCTCTTGGCTGTCACTTCCTGGGGAGTTTCAGATGGAACTAGTTTGGAATGACTTGAAGGATTATTCAGTGCCAGTTGTGGTTTAGTTTCCTTCCAGAAAGTGTCTGGGACCTTGGAAGTTTCTGCCCCCTAGTGAGTGATCCTTGAAGTAAAACAGATTATGTATCTCTATGTGCGGGACGTGGAGAACAAGTTTCAGAGAGGTTGGTGTCAGGGTGTATTTGACCTACGGTAGTACAGCTTCTGTCCCGACTGATGCTGCACTGAAGTGTCGGTGGTGGCAGAGTTCAGTAGGTCAGGACCAGCCCTATTTATGGGGCTTGGCATTTATCAAATGCCCTCAGTTTTCCAACACCCAATTGAAATAGACATGACGGACTATTGTTTGATTGTTTGAGTCTGATGAAGTGAGCTCTGGGCGAAATGGTAAGGAGTGCTTATTCGAGAGAACTCCAGTGGTGATAGAAATGGAAGCACGTCATGCTCTTATCCAGCTTAGGCATGGTAATGGGAACATGGAACCAGTGTCCCGTTGCAGGAGGATATATGTATTTGTAACTGACAACAGTTTTTAGTTGTTTTTGTGTTTCTGCAACAGTGGTTTAGATGATGTCAGGGCACGAGAAAAAATAAAAGGAAATTTTATGGCCCTGTGAAAAAGCAGCCGCCTTTTCACTACACTCAATGGCGGGGGGTGGGCGGGGGGCAGGGCAGCTACCATCAAAGAACAAAACGAAGAAAGACAGAATGGCAAGCGTTGGTGCGCGTGTGGAGAAATTGGAACCCTTGTACACTGTTGGTGGGAATGCAAAATGGTGCAGCCTCTATGGAAAACAGTATGGAGGTTCCTCAAAAAATTAAAAATAGAAATGCCATATGATCTAGCAATTCCACTTCTAAGTGTATATATATCCAAAATAATTGAAAGCAGGGTCTTGAAGAGAAATCTGTATGCTCGTGTTCATAGCAGCATAATTTACAGTAGCCAGGGGGTAGAAACAATGCAAATGTCCACTGACAGATGAATGGATAAACAAAATGTGGTATACAATGGAACATTATGCAGCCTTAAAAAGGAAGGGCATTCTGGTACATGATGCAACATGGATGGACCTTGAGGAAACGATGCTAAGTGAAATAAGCCAGCACAAAAAAAATGTATGTGATTCCACTTATACGAGGTACCTAGAGTATCAGAGTCACAGAGACAGCAAATAGAATGGTGGTTGCTAGGGTCTGGGGGGAGGGAGAAGCAGGGTGTTGTTTATTGGGTGTAGAGTTTCAGTTTTGCAGATGAAAACAGATTCTGGAGATTGGTTGCACAACAGTGTGAATATACTTAACACTACTGAACTGTACTCTTTTAGAAATGGTTAAGATGGTAACTATTATGTGTTTTTTACCACTTTTTTTCCAAGCAGCCGCCTTAATTCACAAATACGGGTGATTTTTAGTGAGTGGCATTACTTAACAAATGCAGTCAAGTTGCCCGTGCCTGAACATGGCTATAGATTCATGAGTGTGCAGATCGTCCTTTTCTTTATCTTTCTTGAAAAGTGAAAGAATCCTGCTTTCCTCTACTCCGGATAGTGCCTTCTCGGCTCTAAGCTCATCATAGTCTTGACAACGTAGGGGTTCTTGTCCTGGAGCAGAAGTTGTGCCCTTATTGTGGGGTAGGAAACGTTTCAGATGGGTCCATCTGATGCATCACTGCCTGTAGCATTTATAGTACATTGTACTCCGTTTTTATTTGCTTCTACTGGGATGAGAGCCAAGCCAGTAAAAGGCAAACAGCATTAATTCAGTGATGACATATGCCACTGAAAACTGTTTTTCTTTTCTTTTTTTATTTTTTTTTATTTTTTTTTTTGAAAAGCAGAATGGAGGCACTTTACTCAGACTCTGTTGGCTACTGAGATAAAAATTGGGAGGAGGAAAGCTGGGGTGGGGGGAATCGTTAAACCTTACCTCCCTCCTGCAAACGCTCTCAGAGGGTTAGTTAGCATCTTTCTCCAAGTTTCATTTGAAAAACTTTTCCGAAGCAGGCTCTTCCTCTGAATCCTGGCCCTGGCTGGCCTCATGCCTTCTGACCAGCTGAGCAGTCCTTCTGCACGCCACATCCACGGGGCGGGGGCGCAGCGGGTGTGAGCTGTTACCCCTTCCCATTTCACCTTCTTACACACAGACCAACACGATGCAGCTCTGGAAAGAGTAAGAATAACGTCGAGGTTCACCGAGGGGAATGACCCACATCTTATCGATGGCGCGACTGCATGGTTAATTTCTAATTGGTTGAAAAATTAAATCTCTGAAAAATAAATACTGAATTGAGAAAGCAGCCTCTTCTCTTAAGCCAGGTTAGTGATTTCAGAATCCTGGCCAGGAGTTCATTAAACCATGATTTTTGCTTTTGACTATGAGTCCTTTTTAAAAGACCCAAGTGTCTGTTCTGAAAATTCCTCGGGTCAGAGTCCCATCCTGCAGACTGAAATTAGACTGGCCAGAGTGAGCTGGCAAGAGACAGGGGTGAGGACAACGGGTCTGATGTGTGGCATTAGGGAGCAATGAGGAGTGTGGCAAACTGGTGAGACACACCCTGTCTGGAGAGAGTATGCTGCTTGGTTCCAGCTGATGTTTGCCACGTGGGAATTCGGGCCTGCGTTGCCAACCTTGAACACTTCCGGTAGAAGATTCCACTGCTGATTTTTATGTGAATTCTACTGCTTATTAAATGTTGGCGGCCGACTCAAAATTTAATAATAATTACTGGGGCAGGGATGCCAAGCCAGACTCGTCTGTGGGCTGCCAGTTCACACAACTCATGGCAGGCAGGAATTGAAGGTGTGGTCCCACTGGAAAACCAAACCGTCTGGATGAGTCAGAGATGGAGATGAGGGAAGCTGCATTAACCCAGAGGCCCTGCACTTATCCTCGTCTCAGGATTTGGCCTCATTGAGGGAAGCAAACCCTTCAGTAACTGGGCAGCCAAGTAACTGCTGGACCTTTCAGGAGGCAGCTGGGTTATGAGTGAAGCTCTGAATAAAAGTAAGCTGTTCCTAGCAGTTGGGAGCATCTAATTTTATCACACTGTCAGCTCCGTTGCTTGGTGCCATTGAAAGGAAGAGAAGAATGAACATTCTCTGGACACCTCCACCGTGTCAGACACTGTGCTTAATGCTTGACTGGCCAGGGCAGCTTCATGAGTGCTCAGAAGGCACTGTGCCTGCTTTCCTGCTCTGCTGTCTCCATCTTGACACTCTTTAATAATTTTTGAACAAGAGGCCCCTTGATTTTGCATCTGGCCCTGTAAATTATGTAGCCATAATTTATACAGCCTTCTTCACATGGATTATCTCATTTAATCCTCTTAAGTTTCATGAGAGGTGAAATTATCATCTGCACCCCTTTGATAGAGGAGAGACCCAGAGGCTCAGAGATAGGCAGTCGCTTCCCCAAAGATTCACAGCTAGAAAGGCCTGAGCCAGAATTTGTAATCACGTCTGCCTGGCTCTGAATTGCAGGGTCTTGGTTGCACTGAAAACTGTAGCGTGTTCCAGTCTCTGGGGACTTTGAAAGTTGGGGGACTGAAGGCGCAGGAGGAAAAGAGCGTATACCCAGCCTAGGTGGTGTGTTACGTGTTCTAGTAGCTTCTAGCAGTTTACTGTTTCATTATACTATCTCCTTTGAGGGCCTGCTGGGCTACAAATTGAGTCAGGCAGCAGGACAAGCTTATCTTCTGAAGGACAGCAAGAAGTGTCACATGATCTTGTCTCAGGGCAAACTTTGAGATGCTGGCTGTTCACCAGCAGTCTCCTCACAGACAGCACCTGTTGCTCACGCCAGCAGGTCCGAGGTTCTGTGTGATTGCCACGTGTGCTCTGATGCTGTGCTAGGGTGTTGATGGAGAAGGTGGTGATAGTGATGATTAGTGATGCTGTGAGTGGTGATGGTGATGATGATAATCACAATGGGTAACATTAGGCAGGTGCTTATGGGTGCCAGACCACGTTCTGTGTGTTTCATGTGTACTCATTTAATCCTCATGCCCCTAGTAGGTGGAAAGTGATAATTATCTTCCCCATTTACAGATGAGGAAACTGAGGCCCACAGGTTAAGTAACTTGCCTGGAGTTACTCAGCTAGTAGGAGACAGAGCTTTATTCGTATGCTCTTCCACATACGGATGGAAATCAGCCCTGCCTTTTGAGACTTTACCATAATAAAAAAGCAGTTACAGTTAAGTGTTATGTGTGCAGTAAGAAATGCAGGGTGACGACGATCGTGTTTACTGAGCATTTCCTGGGTTCCAGGCACACTTCTAAGCATTCTATTCTCATTGAATTTTCCCACCACGTCTATGAAGTAGGTTCTTTTATCCCATTTTATAGATGAAGAAGTACAAGCTCAATCTGATTTAAGTTATTGGTTAAAGGTATTCTAGAAAGTGGCAGAGCCAAGACTTGCCCCTGTGCCCTCTGGGGGTACCACAGACCAAGGGCTTGGGGAGGCATCAGTAGTCTTCTGGGGG
>NW_006440638.1:17385002-17392836 GCF_000325575.1 Pteropus alecto | reverse complement strand
CATTCCTGGCAGTGGGATCAGCAGAACAAAGGCAGAGAGGTCAGGCTGTGGCCCAGCATGGTCACCGGCTGGATGGGTGTGGCTGGAACACAGAGGTGGGGAGTGACAGGACATGATGGGGTGGGTGAGAGGCCCCACTCAAGAAGGGCCTTGCTGTCCTTGAGGGCAGTGAGGAATCCCTCAGGAGAGTGGCACATCTCACATGGTTATGGAATGACATTTAGGCTCCAGGTACCATGAAGACAGAACAATAGTGTTAAATGGAAAATGAAATCAACTTTCTCATGCCCCACACGTGAGTGCAGCAGCGCTCATATTTTTTATGTAAAAAGACCCGGGCAAATCCAACTGCCTGCTATAATAAGTTTGAGATCAACCTGCCAACAGAATAGTTTCTTTAGGTCTGTCATTCATTCTGTGAGTTGTTGCAGACTTGAGCTCTCTTCCACAAAAACTACCATTTGGGGACTGTCCAGAGTGGGCTTTAACATGATGTTCACCCCCCTCCCCCGCCGCCCCGCCAAAATAAAATTCTCATGCAAGCACCAGGAAGTGTTAGAAAGGGAAATGACTTGGTTTCAAAACCTGAGTTTTAGCCCAGCCCTGCTCCAGGCTAGCTCTGACGTCATCAAGATGCTTACGCTCTGCAAACCTTCATCCCTTCTCTGACGGTGAGGAGTCCATGTCCACGGCTCACTGTCTCATCTGCTGGAGCCCTCTGAAAGTCTGATGAAAACTTTAACCTCTACTTGTCGGGGAGGGGGAGGGACGGACAGAATCACTAGCACGTGGGATTTCAGGGACAATGTTATGTGCCATTCACCCTCACAACGACACCATCTCTCCTAAGCCTCTCTAAAGCCCAGAAATTCTGGAGTGGCCACTGTGGACGGGTTTTAGGATGTAAGAAATACCATTAGGCTGCTGTTTCCAGAGACTGGATAGAGATATTAGTGTGAAGGAGGGTCTGTTTGGGACAAGAGTCCTTTTCAGTGGTTTAGCATGAGTAGGATGTTGATTTGCATTCTGCCTCCACGCCCACCTGCCTTCCTTGTAGTAGTCCAGGCAAGAATCCTTTCCTGTAAGGAGGGAGAGAAGTATGACACTGGGAATCCCTCCAGGACACAGAGGCCTCCCTGGATGGATACTGAGTTGTTGGACATGGTTGCCTGTAACACTCAACCTCCTGCCACATTTCCTGTTAGCAGGACCTCCAGGTTTTCGATAAACCCCCACCACCAACCAGATAACTGCCTGGCTGTGCTGCCCTCTGCTGGAGCCCTGCAAAATTATTCTCATTTGCAGCTGATTCTTGGCTGGTCCCTAGAGCTCTGCTATTAAAGCATTACGTAGAGGAAGTGAATGCATGCCTGATCCTTGTCTGCCTTGGCCTGCAGTCCTGGAGTAGCTTCCATTGCCCTTAGGATTAAAACCAGTTCTTACTTCAGCCTACAGAGAGCCCTGGCTGATGTGGCCTCTGACTCTCCAGCTCGGTGGCCCTCTCCTTGTTCTCATACTCCCACCACTTTAATGCTATGTCTGGAACACGTTTCTTCCCCTGCACTTGACCTGGCTCACTCTCCTTCGTCCTTCGGGTCTCACCCTAATGCCGGGAGCCTTCTCCAGAATCCCTGGGTTAAGACGGCGGTTCCATTTCCTTTGTGCTTTTCCCTGGCGTCACATTGTTTTATTCTAATTACTCATTGCTATGTCTGCTTCTGCCTCGTCACATGGTTCTTACCTCACCGGCATAGGGTCATTCCTGTCTAATGATCTGCTACATCCCCCTCCCCAAGCACCACGCCTGGCACACACTAGGGGCTTAGCAAATACAGGCAGACCTCGTTTTGTGTGATTTGCTTTACTGCGCTTCAGAGATGTTATTTTATACAAATCGAAGATGTTGTTCAGAGACGTTGTTTTATACGACTCGCTTTATTATAATACTAGTGCTTTATTGCAGTGGTCTGGGCCCAAACCTGCCAGAGCTCTGAGGTATGCCTGTATCTGCCTAACAAAAAATTATGGAGCAAGGGATCCAGAGAACCGTGTTGTCACCATTAGGAAGGCACTTTATAAACTGCGAAGCGCTCTGTTGTGGTTTTTAATCAGGGCGTGCCTCACCTCCCTGCCTCTGTCTTCTTACCTGTGAGCTGGGCATAAATCTGGCCCTGCCTATTTCACAGGGCCCAGCATGAAACGAAGGAGGTGATCAAGGTGAGCTAAGTTCAAGGGGACTTGGTGAAAGGGACTGTAACACACTTCCATTACAAAGGAGCCTTGCCTCTTTAAAAATCTGCTCCCAAGGCCAATTATTTCTTTCCTGCTCAGCCCACCTTCTCTCACTTGGAAACCCAGCCTGATTAGCCCTGCCTTCAGTCCATCCTGCGGAGGGACACTCAATGCTGGCTGCATGTTGGCCTCATTTTTGCAGAGCAGGAGGAATCCTTGCTGAGCACAAGTCTGCATGCCGCCTGCTTTGGATTTTTCAAAGAGCTTGCTTCTCCCTGCTGTCACAGTTAACCTTTGCCTTCTTGCCACCTGCCTCCCATGATTGCCTCTGTGCACCTGTGCTCGTCCCGGCCCCACCACACCTGAACTTTTATTTGGGCCACCTGGAGATTTCCAGCCATCTACCCCACGCTACAAGAGAGAACAGGTTCTCCCCAGAGGTTCTTGGGGATTTGTGAAGATACTCGGGGCCTGAGAGAAACAGAGGAAGGAGCTGCTCGGGTAAGAGGCATTGGTGAACCAGAGAGAATCTTTAGCCATTTCACAAGCTTTCCCTGTTAACCTCTAGACTGGCTGCTATTTCGAGGCAGACATGTGCTGGGAGCAGAATGAGGCATGGCTTCCTGTCTTCAGTTGTCTCAGAGCTTTTAGGAGGATGCGGGGGTGGGGGCGGGAAGGAGGGTAATAGAATCAAAGGAAAAGCTGTAGAAGCAAATTTGAAGAGAAACCGGATCTCTAGGTGTCTGGGTGGTGGGACCTGCTGGGCAGACCATCTGGGTGCTCCTGCTGGGACGTGCTGCTGCTCACACTGAGTGGCTGGCTGAGATTCCAGGGCGAGAGCGCCGTTGCCCTAACAAGTCCCACACTCATCTTTGGCCAGGTGACTGGGGACACCCACGTTTGGATGATCGTCCCACCGTGAGTATCTGTTAGGGAAAGGTGGTTTCCCAAAGCAGAATTGGAGTGCAGTTACTCGGGGAAAGGGGTGATGGCTGCTAAGTTGGCAAAGCAAATACATAACCATTGTTGTCACAGCCGGTTAGCTTAGTAAAACCCATCATGCCATTCCTCCCACCCTGGCACGAGCGAACCTGAGAGGCTCCTCTGCCCCTTTCCCGAGGCCAGTGGTGCCGTCTTCAGTCCTGAGCACGTTTCCTCGGTGTGTCCAAGGGCCACTGTGGGTCATCAGTGTTCTTGGATGTCTGTCTTCCACACAGCTCTCTTTAAAAACACCTTGAACTCTGGCGATTGTACAATGCAGCCTGCAGAAAGGCCCCCCTACTGGGCCGGGGCTCAGTAGGAAATGGTGCAGGTGGCAGATTGCTCCTCTTGTCACTGGGCGGCCAGAGCGGGAGCCCAGGTCTCCGAAAGCACCCAGACCGGAGCAGAACTCCGCGCCACATGCTGGCTTCCCCACCCGCACCAGCCTCTGTCCTCTAACTGGCACGGTTTCTCTTTGCAGCAGAAAAGAACACCTCTGGGATGATAAGCCGCCCTTCTCCAGGGAGGATGGAGTGGATCATCCCTCTGATTGTGGTATCAGCCTTGACCTTCGTGTGCCTCATCCTTCTCATCGCTGTGCTAGTTTACTGGAGGTAAGTAAGCTGGGTGACACCTAGGGGAGGATGTGACGGGTAGGGTCTGCTGGAAGTAGGCTGCCCTGGGAGGGGGCTGGCTCTTGGGGAGGGGAAGCTCATAGATCCTACATTCTGAAAGGCGAGGCAGCTGAGTGTTTTTAGTGTCACCACCTGGGAGACCCATTCATATCCGGAAGAAGCTAGTGGGTAGGGCCACTATTAAGGTCAAGACACTTATGATGAGCTGGGATTTAGTGACAAAGAACCTTGTACTTGAGGAATCAGGGAGATCCAGGTTCAAATCCCAGCCCTGCTGCTCGCCAGATTCAAATCCCATTTCCACTTCAAGCTTTAGTGTCTAAACCTGCAAAATGAGTTAATAAGTTTCATAGCATTTCCAGTTGTTGTTTTTTTTTGAGACTGTGCATCACTTTGTTCTATCCACATAAGAATTCCTCTTTACCTTAATTTTTTTCATAGTCTGTTGCTGAAAATTGGGTGATAGGAACACATTTACTATTTTAGCGGCATTTAACGCATGTGAGATAAAAATGGCTGATTATAAGCCATCTTTACATTATCACTGCCCTTGAAGTTCTGTGTTTTCTCAGTTACACACTCAGCCAGTTGAGCTGAATGAGATAGGCTGCCCCCTTGGTTGGCCTGGCTGCTTTCACCTCTCAGACAAAAGTAGGTGGCTTCTGCTCTTTATCTAACAAGTTTCATCAGCGATGAACAGGTGTCACAGTTGGCATCCCTCCCTCCTTTCCAGTTATGCAGTCCATTTTGAAGCCCTAATGTGTGCCAGACACTCTTCTAGGTGCTAGCGATACAAAAGTGAGCAAACTAGACAGAACTTCCTGCTCTCGTTGAGCTTGCATTTTAGTGAGGCGATAAACAAAGCTAGCAAGTAAAATATATATCACCAAAGATGGCGTTAAGTGTGTAATGGAGAAAACTAAATCTGGAAAGAGAGGAACATGCTGGGTCTCAGGGGTGAGTGTTCGGAGTGGTTAAGGAAAGCCTGACTGGTAAGCAGAGACCTAAAAGAGGTGGGAGTCACCTGGGCTCCATCTGGGACACGTTCCAGGCCGTGGAAACGGCACATGCAAAGGCAGGCGCTGAAGTGGGAACGTGCCTGGCATGTTCTAGGAGTAATAGCAAGTGGTCAGTGTGGCTGGAGCATATGAGTATGGGGGCGAGTGGTAGGAGAGGGTATCAGGATGGAATCAGGTTACATATAGCCTTGTGGGCCACTGTAAACACATTGCTTTTGAGATAAGTCGGGTCTGGTACACAAGACTTGTGGTCTGACTTTAGGATTACTTGGCTCTGCTCTGATGCACAGAGACTGAAGAGGAGCAGGGTCAGGTGGAGAGAGAGGCTGGGAGACTACCAAACAAGAAAAAAGTGATGGTGGCTTAGATGAGGGGAGCAGTGCAGGTGACAGGAATTAATTAGAGATCAACAGAATCTGCTGACAGATTGGCTGTGTGTCCTTGGGTCTTCTCTCAACTGGATAGAGCAAGGGAATAAAGAAAGGGTCCTTAGGGTCCTTTCAGGCTTTCCCAGGTGTTTGCCAGTAACCGTAGCACTGCTAGTACTACAGACCCGCCAGATCATTAATTGCATTGTGTTTTGGGGTAAACCTAGGAACGAACATTAGATTCACCTCCGTGTCATACGTTCCCCAGAACAAAGTGGTTTGCAAACACATAGTTGTCTGGAGCCCATTGGTAAAGTCGAGGCTGCCTAATATGGGTTCGACTGAGCACGTGGAAGTAATGGAAGTTCTGCATGAACATCTCTTGGCTCTGCTCAGTGCTGCATGGTTTTAGTCTCAGTCTCTCCACACAGGAACAGAGAAGGCCCACAAGCTGCCCCTGGCTGGGTGACGCTAGCTTAGTAGCCTCAACGTTAAAAAGTTTCTTTTCCAAGCAGTTCTAGCATAAACCTCAGGATTGTTTCTGATTGACCCACCTTGGTCCTCTGCCCACCCCAGAATAGATGGCTGTGGCCGAGCAGACATGGAGACCAGGCTGTGGCCAAAACATGCATGTTGACTGCAAGCTGCCTGGAGGAAGGAGCTGTGAAATGTACTAAAGAGAGCTTTAAGGTCCTTCCACTCAAGATGCATTTTCTCTTAGAAAATGACAACTGTTTATACTTGTGAAAAACTGTGAGCCTGAATAGAAAAATCTGTGTTGAATAACAGCAATGTTTCATGTTTAAAATATATCTTATAGCTATACATATAAAATATTTTATACAAGTAAAATGTATTTTATATCTATACACATATATGTGTATGTATATCTGTTTAAAGCTTGGTATAAAGTAACCAGAGCTTAAAATATCATCCAGCAGACTTGGCCTATGAGCTTTTGCCGAACTCCTAACACCAGTACTCAAAAGTGAGTATGAAGGAGAAAATTCTTACAGAGCAAGAAAAGCAAAACTGAATCAGTGTTAGGATGGATGAGTTGGCTAAGCATGAGAACAGCCTAGAGGGAACAAGAACCTTTTATCTGTCCAGCTTTTTTTCGTATTACTAATGCGAAAGAAGCATTGGCTAGCTCACACAGAAAATTGGTAAATGCGGAAGAGATGTGTGCTTCCCTTTGGCGATGCAGTTTTGAAGCTAGGACAGCAGCGCATCTCTTCGCCTTTTGAGGCACAGTGCGAGCAGATGAGTGGCAAACAGACTTGACATAAGTAGAGCATTGAGGCAGATCAAAACCTTCTGGATCGTTTCCTCAGTTGGCAGGCCTGGCACCCGGGGGTTGAAACCAGCTCGCTGCAGTGGCAGTTTCTACAACCAAGGACTGACCCTTTGCAGCTATTGTTCTGGTTTCTGAATGTGTTCACTTAGAGTTGTTGACACCACAATTTCATGGGTTCATGAAATAGAAAATGACACCTGATGTCTCTGAATTCTGTTTCTTCGCTAGTCTCCCACCGTACGATGGTGTTAGTGCTTGCTAATATTCACTGAGTTATTTTTTTAGTACCAGGCACAATGCCAAGCACTTGGGTGGCACCATCTCATGTGATTCTCACAACAGATCTTTATGGCAGGGACTCTTACTACCCCATTTTAAAAGTAAGGGACCAGAAGCTCATGGAGGTCCAGGGACTTGCCCAGGTTTCTGCGGGAAGCGGTACACCCAGGTTTTGAACACAGGACATCTTCACTCTAGAACAGGGGTCCCCAACGCCCAGGCCATGGACCGGTACTGGTCTATGGCCTGTTAGGAACCAGGCCACACAGTAGGAGGTGAGTAGCAGGCGAGCAAAGCTTCATTTTTTTTTTGGCCACACAGCAGGAGGTGAGTAGCAGGCAAGCAAGCAAAGCTTCATTTTTTTTTGCAGCCGCTACCCAGCGCTAGCATCACCGCCTCAGATCATCAGGCATTAGATTCCCATAGGAGCACCAGTCTCTGGTGCCAAAAAGTTTGAGGCCACTGTTCTAGTACACATAAGCGTACTTAACCATTAGGACATGGGCCCCTGTGAAGACTGAGCGTGACTGATGTTCAGCTAAGTCAGATGAAGTAGGGATTAATGGGCCCATGGCCCTTACATATTCACCTGCTTTCTTTGACCAGAGAAGGGAAAGGGAACTAAGATTTGTTGAATGCCAACTGTGGGCTAAGCAGTGTTCAATATTCTCATCTTCTGTGTTGGTCAGAACCGTTTCTTTTGCAGTTGACAAAAATCTATTTCAAAGTGCTTTTGCATCAGAAAAAAAAAGTTGATTCATGGAATTGAGAAGTTCAGGAGTCTCAGGCCCAGCTAGATTCTGCAGGTGGAACAAGGGCAGTAGGACTCAAATGAGCGTCTGTTTTCTCACTTTCAGTCTCTGGGATCTGCTCTCTCTGGTCTTTTCTCTCAGGCAGGCCCTGTCACTGTTCCCACATGGTGCCCTCAGGCCCATGTTGGATTTACATACCCCCATCTCAGTGCAAAGGGAATTTTTCTCTAATAGTTTCAGTTAATTCCAATCAGTGTTTCTTAAATTACTG
>NW_006440638.1:17376137-17384784 GCF_000325575.1 Pteropus alecto | reverse complement strand
TATTTAAGAAATTTTAAAGCTATTTCTACTATAGCACGGGCATTAGCCCCACTTGCAACTTTCAGCTGTTTCACGCAGTGCCTACCATTGTGCTGGGCCTGGTGACTCAGGGATGAGGTCCTTTCTCTCGGGGCACTTGCAGTCCAGTGGCAGAGGCAGATAAGGAAATATAATAGAGGGTGGAGAGTGTTGGGGAAGGAGTCAATCCAAGTTGCCATGACAGCACAAAGGTGGGGCATCAGCCAGGTCTGGGAGTGGGGGTGGGATCAGAGAAAGCTTCCTAAAGGGTCTGATACCCAGACTGGGTCTTGAGGCACAAGCAGCTGTAAGCCAGTATAAAGGGTGTGGGAGGCGTGGGGCTAGAGAAAGAGAGCCTGGCCTACTGTAAGCAGGTACCTGTGGTTCAGTATTGCAGGAGCCAAGTTTGGGGACAGCAAGAGGCAGATCGTGAAGGCTGTGGATGCCTCCTGAGGAAGTATGTGTCTTATCCTTAGGATGATGAAAAGTTATTGAAGGAGCCAAAACCGTGGGAGGGAAGATGAGAAAGGGCAATACTGTGTGGCATGATGTAGGAACACGGGCCCAGAGTCAGGCAGCCTGGATTTGGCGCCAGGCAGCCTGGATTTGGAGCCAGGCTCCACCGCTGGTTCATGACCTGTGTCACCTTAGAGCATGCACTGTTCACAGGATTGCAGTCATCCCCAAAGGGGTAAAAATGGGTTCTTGGGAGGTGAAAAAAACTTACTCCCTTTGTCTATAAAGCATAGATACACATATAGTAGTACATTCACAGATATGCAGTATGTTACTGGTATTAAGATTTCCCTGGGAGGTGGCAATTCAGAAAAAAAAGTCTATGACGGCCCGTTAGAAGAAGTGCCAATGAAGAGAGGTTGAGGACACCGCCTTAGACAAGACTCCTCCACCACCTTCAGTTTCTTCACCTGCAAAATAGAGTTGAACATGCCATTGGGTTTACGGGAGCCATGGAAATGCTTACTCCGTGTTTGGCATGTATGAATGTACGAGGGTAGGTGTATATTATCCCTGACTTTAGAGAATAATACAAACTTAATTCAGAGTCCTGGCATGCCTACAAAAAAGTCGTTTCATCAAAGAAAAATCAGATTTATAGATCTATATGAATGTTGTCCCTTCAATGTAATCACATTGGATAGCTGTACACAATTTCTGATCTTATGTCCACTGCTTAAAACATCGCTTGGAAATAACTTTGGAAATTTCTTTCTAGGGTGTATTCTTTTAAATGCTTTCCGTTGTGCAAAGTATATATCCTAGAAACAGCTCAAAGTTATTTGAAACTAAATGTAATATAGATGTAGGTGAACCAGCTGAGCAGAACCACTCTGGGCCAAAAAGGAAAATTAATGAAATTGGTTTGGGTGATGCTCCCAGTGCACCTAAAGGCAATTTCAGAAGAGTACATCCCTAAGTCACTAGGTTAAACACGTGACCCACCCCGCCTCCGCCCTCCCAATGGTCAGCCTCGTAAGCTCTGGCTTGGCTGCACTAGAGTAAGCTTCATTAGCTGCTGCAGCAGACACACCCTAACACCCCAGTGGCCTAACAGCTCAAAGTTTTTCTCACCTACATGAAATCTGACGGGGTCAGGCAAGTCCTCTAGATGTGGCTACTCTTTCTGGATCACGAGTCTCCCGAGTTGCTGCAGCAGGGATCAAAATATCCTGGAGGCACTGAGCTCTCAACTACATGGCCCATTTGTTTCCCATTGGCCAGAGAGAGTCACACAGCTCTCAGGACACAAGCTAAGATAGGGGAGCATGCAGGAATCCAGGGAGCACTGCTAGAAGTATCCTTAGATATTTAGACCCATTGGTGTCATTGGGTTAAGAGTGTGTTTCCAGAAAGAAACAATTTTGGAGGACAATCATTAGTCTCATTGCTTCACATTTGGCCAAAACTGAAAAATACAGGTTAGAGAGCTTGGTTATTTTTTGTCAACTGAAAGATATACAGAGACCCATTAGGACTGTTTGAGCAGTATTTTTACAGGCAGCAACGTGGAGTTGTGGGAGAAATTTATTTTAAAATACTGTTAGCTGAGGTGTTACAGGTAGGATGCTATAGTTCTCTCTTGAATGCTTGTTGCAAAGGTCTGCCGTAAGTGTAGGAACCAAAATCCACGACAGTACATAAGTTGCTATGAAGCTAGGAAGAAATACATGCAAAGTGTTTTGGGACAAGGTTCAGGGTTTAGGGGCAGCTAATGAAGATAAAATCAACAAAAACCAATAGTTACAGCTTGCCTCCTTTTGTAAATGATGCCCTGTGTGTGCCTTTTAAATATTGCAATCCATATCAGTCATGTAAGGTTCTGAGCTGTAATAGTTACTACTGAAATGAGGGATTAGTAGTTGTTGAAATCTGTCATTTTGGCCTTACTACTCAAGATGGTAACAAAACACACCTTTTGAATGATGAGTCGGGAAGTGCATTCCCAGAGCTCTGGATGCCCTGCCTTACCTGCAATGAGATGTTTGTAGCACTAATGTGTTGATGTTTCTCAGGAGATTTAAAGCAGCACAGCTGCTGCCATTCAGAAAGAAGGACACTTTTTGGAAGGTTTCTTTTTGATTTGCCTAATTTGAGTTAGTTGCTGGAGGAGAGTTATGTTTGGGGTGTCCAATCAACGCGTTAGGGCATGCAGCTTGTTTATTAACTTGTTTGGTAGAATGGTTAAGCTACTGTGAGTGAGACATTAGTGTCCACTTAAAATTATGGGTCTTGCAAAGACATTTTTAACTTGAGTATTTTTTTTTTCTTTCTTGTAATCTTGAGGAAAATTGCTTTGAATATAGCTCTTCTCTCTGTGATCTGCAAAGTCTTACCCTGAAATGACTTTCTATATCTGAAGGCCTATATAGCCAAGAATCTTTTATTGAATATTCGCCATACCAGACATGTGCTAAGCAGATTACATCCCCACCTAATGAGCATTCAAATCCTAGGAATTATTGCATCCATTTCACAGATCAGAAAACTGAGGCTTGGTAAGGCAATCAGGTAGCATGCCCAAGTCACGTTGTTAATCTTTGGTAGATCCTGGATTTGAACTTAGCCACTGTGACTGCATAGCCCACTGTCTTACCTAAACCAGACAATGTAATGATGAGGAGAGGTACACTCAGAGGCATTTACTTTGTCCACAGCCTGTTTTTATAGCACATGTTTGTGTGTCAAAAGATCCTATGGTTTGGATTTGCCAAAATCTTGTAGAAGAAAACTTCAGAGGACCAAAACTACGTTTGAATAGATTTTTATGTTGAATAATATAACCTATTTGTTCTATCTTAGTGCCAGCTAATCAGCGCTATATTACCTTGAAGAAGTTGAGCATCTTATTGACTGTAATTCTACCTTAAAAAAGAACTTTCTAGAGGGTAGAGCAGCTTTGCTTCTCAGATTCAGATAGGGCCGAGCTAATTCCACAGACTCTGGAACAGAAAACTGGAAATTCTACAAGTGGGAATTGTAACATCTGACACAGGTTTGTTAAAGTTTGATATTAGAAAGGTTTCACGCCCTGACCGAGAAATTCATGTCCATCCTCAGCACACGGCCGAGCCATCTGTAAATCTTTTGGTAAATCAGTCAATGCCAATTTAGCTTCAGAGGCAGATAGAAAAAGGTCTCTCTTTTACTCTCATATTTAGACTTCTCAGAAATTTTGCCATGTGTTGGTGCCTCCTCATTAAGAATGCTGCTCGTGAAAACATGTGAGTTTTGTTGACATCGCAATTTTTTTCTTTCCTGGATGTTCAGTGGGAGACAGTGTAATAAATATGAAGGGATGCAAATCGCAAACGTATGTGGGGTTTGTGTTAGCACAATGGAGGCTCCGGCAAACAAACAGATGCATGTGAAAGTCAAGTGTAGGCATGTGGTAACACGCCTCTCTTGCTCGTGGAATGACTGACCACATGTGCCTCAGTGGGACTCAGATCCCGCCTGTATTCCCACAGTATCAACAATGACACTCAGAGCTGCTGCAGGCCAGGCGCACTCTCCGCCCATCTGCTCCGGCAGCTGACACTTGCAAGTTTACTCAGTGATGACTGGGTTTGGTTTAGGCATTTGCTCCTCTCCCACCCCAGCAAAGCTGTGAAGGAGACAGGTACAGGAGGAATTTCTCCCATGCAGGTGACTAACCAATGGCAAAGGGGAAATATTAGTAATCACAGAAACCAATAACAGTTGAATTAATACAAAGCACACAGTACGTTATTTAATCCTCATAGCAGCCATGTGTGGTAGCCAAGGTGGCCAGGACTGTACCACCTTCTTCCCAACAGAGGAAGTTTCCAGATGGGAAATGACTTGCCTGGGATCACACAGCGAGGATATTTTGGAGGCACTCCAAATGTTTTGTTGTTTTGTTGACCTAAGGGCCTTCATGGCTAGCTCACTTATTTCGTCCTTTGTTCAGTCCTTCAAAGACATTTCTTAACCATCTAGTTCGTGGCAGGCACTGGAGAATCAGTGAGAAGGTGCAGTTCCCGTCTCCAGGGAGCTTGCAGGTAAACAAAGGTTAACCCAAACAGGTCAAAAACTGGGGGCCTCCAGACCTCTCTTATTTAGCCAACATTGTTTTCAAAAATTTGGATTTGAAAATAGGAAGATTTTACTTAAAATCCCAGCTGTCTATGTTCTTGTGGTAACTTGGGAGAGCTGGCAACATTGGTCTCACCTCTTCCTGTGGCACCTGTGGGCAGGATGGAGCTCGCCGTCGATGGCCCCTTTTGGAGTGGCACCCTCTCGACAGTCTGCCGATCTCTGCCCTCCCCTTCCTGCTGTGCCGGCAGTTGAGTTCCCCTGAGTTGCAGTTGGTGGGTGGCGACAGAGAGACTGTGTGCTCTGGGAGGGACTCTGGCCACCACCAGGATAGGATGGGAAGAAGATGGAGCTGGGAAACGCTTCATGGAGAAGAGAATGTTTAGCTGTGAATGTCACAGAACACGGAAGATCGACACATGCTCCAGCAGAGGAACCGTGTCAGAGCTGACCACGGTGCACTCAGTCATGGCCAGAGAGAAAATGCCCTCAAACTGCCCTTCCTCTGTGCAAAATAAAGTCCACTTTTGTGAGTAGGATCAGATTCTTTCCCAGGGGATTCTTCATTGCAAAGGCACTGGTCAGTCCCAGCTGCTCGTGTACAGCTCGTGTGAGGGAGCGGATAAGAATCAAAAGTGAGGTTTATATACGACTTTTCTCAAGTCCAGAAAAATCCAGGCTTTTCGAGTGATATTTTTTGGTGGCTTTGTATGATCACCATTATATTTTCTGCAAACATCATTCATGGGACCATAGATATTCCGGGCATCGTTGTTTCTTTTAAAACTGGCAAGTGCTGTGTCACTTCTCTTTCTGGAATCTGTATCTGTGGCCGTATTTCAATAATTTTTAAAAAATCATTAGGAGTAATTTCTACAATTCAGCACTTCAAAGTCTGACAATGTGTCAAGCCAGTGGGGAGAGCTAAGGTTGATTTCGTGATGCCAAAATATGGCTTGTCTCAGAGGGTTTGAGTTCAGAATGGTACTGGTGTTAAGCTGTCCTGCTCTGAGATGCTAAAAGACGTGGCGGTGGGGAGCCTTTTGATTTCCCCAGCTGTTCCCCGAGGTGGGTACCTTTGTTTCCTTTCTCTCTGCAGCCGTGTGCAGGGAGATCTCAGTCATGTGCCAGCTAATGCTGCCCATCTCAGGCAACTTTTTGCTCAATAACTATTTCCCAAATGGCTACTCTGGGGCCTTTCAGAATTCCAGAGAACTGTCAGTTGTTATAGTAACCGGCCCCCTGCTGTCGAGTTGGCCCTGAGATACCAGTTGAAGCTATTGGAACAGGCTAACATGTAGTCATTAGACAAAAGCAGGGAGAGATTCACTACTAAAGGTTGCCATTTAAACATACTCCGGTTCTGGTAAGGATGAAGTGGATGGATACATTTTTAAATGAAGCTCACTTTTCAGGAAAGGGAACAGACCCCTTACATGTTCAGTCAGTTCTACATGCATAAGCAACACCTTTCTTAGAATTAAATGCCCTCTCTCCCAGGATTGATTGTGTCTCTTCTGTCCATTCACTCAGGTAACCCCTCAACTGTTTGAGATATTAGTTGTTGGTTGTATGGCATTTGCTTCTCAGTGAAGTGTTGTCAGTTTACTGGTGGTAGTTTTAAGCGCCTGCGATTGTGAGGAAAAACTGCGGAGATAGCCGGCTCCGCTCCAAAATTCCCGCAAGAGTGAATTTGGCAGAATTCAGAGTAGGGCTAAGGGTTGAGATGAAGTCTAAATATTTTAGGAAGCTGCAAATTTCAAGTTTCTATGAAAATTTGCAAAAACACTCCAACACACTCACGATTTCTTCAGATTAATGTTTGTCGCCGCACTGAGTATGTCCCTGGTGTTTTGAGGACAGTTGTAGTTCCAGAATGTGCTCAATAGAGGGAGACAGGGAGTCCCGAATTACAGCACACTCCCCGTCCACCACCCCACCCCCGTTTTAATGACATTCTCAAGTTTTGATTTTTCCTTCTTTTGGTTCCTGTGCCAGGCACTTTTACCCAATATGGAGCCTAATAATTATCAAAAAAAAAAAAAAAAATGAAAGCTTGTATTAAAGGAGAAGAAAAACCTGATACTTGGAATTAGAGAGCGTTCATTCCTAAAAGTAAAAAGCCACCAAGTCAATGAGAAGTTAACAAGTGTTCTTTGGAATTACATACTTGAATTCAGAGTTCTGCGTGAGATTCAACAGAGCTTCCAGAAGAGAAACTCCATATATTCCAGTTTGTCCTTGCTGTTCTATTAACAGAGTTCGGAAATAATAGGAATCGTGTCAGTGTGAAATCCTAGAGCCCAGGTGGTTAGGGGATTAAATGAAATTAAATAAACACTTTCCAGTGTTCTTGTATGACAAAAGCGCATCTTTCAAATGCTAGAGCCAAGTTGCAGCTGCTATGGTTATTTCAGTTTTCAAGGGAAACTAAATATCTGACAGTGTATAGTAATAACTTGACAGCTGCTCACCCCACCTTCTTGGAGGTGCCTCTCTCATGTCTTTTACAGTTTGCATTGTGATTCAAGAAAGTGTCCAGCAAGCAGAGGAATACATGGGAAAAATACAGCAAATTCTGAGAAATTTGTGGTGGAAGGGAGGTTTAAATGGTACCTACTAGATACCTGCTAACATCCATTCATTCTGATGGCATTTTAAGCCCTCCTGTTTGTCAGGACAGCATGTCACAGGTGGAAAGATCAGTATATGAATGAGAAAAGCCACTACTGGGATTGTGATAATCTAATATTCTGTTAACACTAGCACGATACAGGTTTCTAATATGTAAAGACAGTTTTTTAAGAGTAAAGTTCCCATTTCATATTTCTTACCTCAGCATTAAAAAAAAAAACCTTAACAAAACCAGCCACTTTTGTGTGTGAGCTTTCTTTTGAAAATGTCCCAAAGGAGTCCCAATGACGGGGATGGGATGCCTGTGTTAGATGGGAGGGAGGGCATTTGTGTAGAGCTCTTTGGGGCCAATTGAAAGTACTGTCTTCTACACCTGTTCTCTCTTTTTTTGTCCATTTAGAGGGTGTAACAAAATAAAGTCGAAGGGCTTTCCCAGACGTTTCCATGAAGTGCCTTCTTCTGGGGAGAGAGGAGAGAAGGGGAGCAGGTGAGGGGCGGTCAAGCTTAAGGGGGGTGTCTCTTCGGCCGGGACTGGCTTGCGGATTTTTTGTTTTGTTGCTATGGGGATTAAAGTCCTAGACAGCACATGCTGAAACTCACCTGTTTCTACCCCACCCAGTTCCCCAAAGTAAGACTCGCAAATACCAGTGCAGCTTGCCGGTAGCTGGTACCGATTAAAGTATGTCTTGCGTGTGCTTGCTTTGCTTTACTTTGCAGTTTTGGGGGTGTTTTTTTTTTTTTTCCTAAGATAGTACATACTGGGAGTGTTCTATGTTTGCATCCATTTTCTTTCCCAGATGTTTGCATGTTTGAGAGTTAAAAAAATATATATATATATTTATGCATGCATTTAGCTGTGCAAATGAAAAATATCACTTAGAAACCTAAATTCATAGACGAGCTGGGGAAGAAGAGTAGGAAGGGAAGACAGGAGTGAGCAAAGGGGGATGTATCATCTATTTTTCATAAGAAGGTTGAAATTAAAAAAAAAAAAAAAGCACATGAGTTCTAAATAGCTTGATAAAAACTGTTTTCCTGGAAAGATTTCTAATAAATCTTTAGAAATCATGATTATGCAATCTTAATCACCATACACGAGCCTCTTGATAATATTTCTGTAAGGCTTATCTAGGCAAACTCTACTCAATATCATAATATTTTAATATTAAATTGCCAATTAGGATAATTCACTAAACAATATTGTGAGTAGTCTCTTATTTCAATGAACCAATTTATAGAATTTATATTAGAATTTTTACGTGGAATGATTTGTCTCCATTGGTGTAGGTAAATCAGATTATTGAGATGAAATTTTCAATATTCATCCACTATAATCAGGTATATCTAGGAGATCTGAGAAGGTGTAGTACAAGAATTATGGAAGATTAATGAGAAACTCTATGATCTATCTTTTAAGCTG
>NW_006440638.1:17373960-17376107 GCF_000325575.1 Pteropus alecto | reverse complement strand
TGCCGACGCTGGTAATACAATTATTCTTTCTGTGATCTCTTTTTACTTATTGAAGTCTTCAATTCCTAATCCACTTTCAAAGCTCCAAGGTTAAAAGTCCCTTGAAATAGAAACTCCTCTGTATAGCTTTAGATTCAAAGATCTAATCTTAAGAGAGAGAGAACCTTGGACATGATGTCAGTGCCTAAATTTCATGCCTAGTCCGTTATAAATATAGTATGGGTTTTTGACTCTAACTCTTTAAAAAGCCAGCATCACCTCATGGACAGCACAAAAATAAATGCACGTACAATTTCTAAGCCCTCTCCAGAAATGATGCCTAAGCCATGGACTGTATTAACTCTAATTCATGTGTTTGGCTCCAAATGTGGGAGTGGCTCCTTATAGGTGTATTTTAGAGCCTAAGAGTCCGTATTTTGTTACACGGTGCTGAGTCTCCCCCAGTATCTCCTCTACTTCTGAGTGCCAGAAGCTTGAGGGAAACACAGTTTCATGTAGGTCTGGAAGTTGAAAACCATCTTGGAGTAGAAGCTACCTATTGTGAACCATGTATTTTACTTTACTTTTAAAATAACATAGTAGCTAAGCAAGACAGACTTTAGCTCAGGGAGATGTGGGTTCTAGCTGCAGTTCTACTGCTTCTTGGTTCTGTGACCTTGAGCAAGTTACCAAAACCTTCTGAGCCTCAATTTCCTCATCTAAAAAATAGAGCTGATCATAGTTCCTTTTCATGAGGTTGTTATGAAGATTAAATGAGTTAGTATATGTAAAACACTTTGTGTGCGAAACATATTACCCCATTAAGAAGATGAGGAAACTGAGACTTGAGAAGTTCTTTGGCTAGGCCACCCTGTGTAGGTGGCTGAGCTGGGACTACCACCCTGGTGTCTGAGTCCTGAGTGATGCCCCTTCTCACTGGTCCATGTGATGTGCAAACTACTCTACGGCAAAGAGATGGGCCAGATCTAGATCCTGTCCTCAAGGGGCTTTTGTCTCTGCTCGTCTTTATGCCGCCATGCTCCGTTCCTTCAGAGCCTGAGGGTTCTGTGCCCACTTTCCCTCCCCTCCACTCTATTCCAGGAACTTTTGCAGCAGCCTCCTGACCCAGTTCCTTCCTCTAGTGCTCGATAAAAAGCCTTCGGGAGAACAGGTCCCTCCCTCCTCTCCCAGGTGGCTTCGAGAGGCTGGAGCCCATGGGGGAAGCACTTGCATCAACCTCTCCTCTCCCACCATTGCCCCTTCTGTCCATTCTCCTTTCCTCTGTGGCCTGCATCTCCATCCAAAATGTGGCAGAGAATCTGGAGAAAAGCCCCAAAAGCCACCTAAATAGCAACCGTCCAAACATTTAAAATTACTGTTGAAAAGCCCATGCACATTCACTTAAAGGCAGTATCCATTTGCCCCTTTTGTCTAACCTCACTTGCCGTAAACAGTCTTCTCCCACTGCAGGAGGAAGGGCCTGTGCAGTCTAAGGGTGGGCAGAATCGCTAAAAGCAGGACAATAGCTGCAAGAAGTGATAGCTGATTATCACCCCCAGAAGGGAGAAGGAAAAAGAAAAACAATAACAATTAGACCTATCAAAAAAGTTGTTGATTTAAGTTTTGAATAGGTAATACTTGACACGCACGGGTCAAAAATCGAAAAGCTTTAAATTATATACCCCTAGATCTCTATCCCGTCACCCACCTGCCCTGCACCCTACCTCCTCGCAAATAAGTAACCACCACTAGGAATTTGTTGTCTGTTCTTCCAGACATTGTTATGTGTGTGTGTGTATATATGCAAATATGAGTTTGTGTCTCCTTATTTCCCTTTACACAGTACAGTACTGCATATACTGTCATAAACCTTGCTTTTTTCACTTGACGTGATTTTTCTTTATGCACGTGTAGTTTACTAGTTCTTTTTTTACAGGAGCATAGTATTCCTCTGTATAGATGTGTTATGATTTACTTAACCAGTCCCCTATGACTGTCATTTTGGTTGTTCCCAGCCTTTTATTATTACAAACAGTGCCGTGATAAATAATTTTATGTGTCATTTTTAAGAAGATAAGTCTGTCTGTAGGATAAATTCAAGAAATTGGTGCTATCACAGGCTACATGCATTTTAATTTCAGTGGATGGTGCCACATTGCGCTCCCCAG
>NW_006440638.1:17335838-17373852 GCF_000325575.1 Pteropus alecto | reverse complement strand
AAGTGGGGGAAAAAATGGTATCTTAGTATAGTTTTAATGTGTTTACTCTTATTATAAATAAGGTGGAGCGTCTCTCATATGTTGGTGTCGTTTGTATTTTGTTTGCTGTAAACTGTTTATATCTTTTGCTCATTCTCCTTTGTGTTGTTGGTCTTTTTCTAATCGAGGGAGATATTTCCTTGTAAGCAACTTGGATCACAAAAACTTTTTTCTGATCTGGTCTTTTAACTATGTTTATGCTGCTGCTTTTATAGATTTTTCTATAAATTTCTGATTTCTGGATTTTGAGTCATCTTTAGAAAGTCTTTCTTCTGAGATTACTTTTTCTTTTAGATATTTTTATGGTTTCACATTTTAATATTAAATTCTTATATCATTTGGAGTTTAACCTGGTTGATAGAGTATTATCTGAATCTATTCTTTTTTTTTTTTCTCAGATGGTCACAAGTATTTTAAAAGTACTACAATCTGGGGGCTGTTTAGTGAAGAAGCACGTCGTGCCTTGCTAGATCCTTCAAATAACACTCAACGCAAAAGTCTGACTGACTTAGTATGTTAATGAAATAGCTGCCAAGAGGTTTTTACCAGACCATTTTATATTGTACGTACTCAGTCATACGTGCAGTAAATAAGTGTGAATTTCCATTTCCTACCTTTTGCCCAAAAGGAATGGAACCATAATGTCCCCATTAACCTCCCCAATCAGTAGGGGATTGTGTCAGTCCCCTCAAACAGTGGCAAGATGAGCTGGAAAGGCCCTTAAGCCTTGGTCCAGAAATTCAGAACATTCCAGGCCAGCGTGCTAAGTGTGAGACAGCCACCTCACAGCCCCAACTTCGAGCCTTCTTTTCTGAGTAACAGCTGGGAGCACTGGGAGGTGCTGTGCAGAGCTCGCTTCTTAAAGCCAGCTATCACATAAAAATTGCCCTGTTCGGGTTCTTGGTCTTGTCAAAACATAATTCATAAAATGACCTTTGCTTTCTTATCTCTAGAAAGTATTACCAGTACTTCAGTCATTCCTCGGTGCCTGAAAGGATTTCTTAATGCTTAGCAAGAAAGTACATTGCCTTGAGACCACTTTAATGTATATAATGTGTTCATTTTCTCTCACTTTCCTAAGAAGTGAATTGCCGGTAATTTGTATCCTCCCGTAAAATTCTCACTGCAGAATCAGATTTTTTTTTTTCACTTCCAGCTGTAACAAGAGTTGAATGAGACATCTCTCCGACCCATGTGAGATCCAAAATATTTTGAAATGTTTTCCCCACATTTAATATCTGTATCTTCTATCACACCCCATCCATCTCCAATATGATTTTGTTCGCTTTCTCTTTCTTTCTTTCCTTCATCTCTTCACATCTGACAGTCCCCAATTATCCAAGGTGTGACAACCATATGTCCCAGGATTTCCAGGACAGCTCTCATGCGAAATATGCCATTTGATTATCCCCAGAAGTACATTCATATTGTCAGATCACATGTCCTTTTTATGGTTTAGGCCATATGCAAATGAGAAGCACAATTCTGAATTTTTCCTTCTAGACGATCCCTTCCTGAAAAGATACTACGAGTGCAAACTGAGTTTTACAAACAGAATCATTTAACCTATAGTAAAGGAAACTTAACAGCAAGTGAGCAGTTGCACATGAAAAATCTCAATTCAGAACTTGCATCAGGCTCTTTTCCGGAAGGGACCCTCAAGTTATTTCAGGCAGACACTCCTCTTTGAGGAAAAGCCCAGCAACACCCACAGCCTTTTCCTTCTACTGTTGTCTTTGTCACTTCAATTTCTCGAAACGTTTTGCCCTAATAAATCAATCCACGTCTTTTTAACACAGCTCTCACTCAGCTTCTTTGAAGGTATGCGAACGTTTCCAACTGCTATTTGTAAGTGGCTCTTATTCATACATGATTTACTACAACAGATCCATTTACAAAAGTAAATATTAATGTGTTTTCTGTACTCAACAGCATAAGAATAAATGGCATTATTAGCGGCTGTGCCACTGTAAATTTCAATGAGGGCAGTATATAAATCAGTTACGATTGCTTAATTAATATTCAACAGCAGCTCAGCCAACTGCCCCTTTCTAGTCTGCAATTAGCATTTTGAGCTGCACGCTGCTGACAAACTCCTTGTCAGCCTGATGTGATTATAAAACCATTGAGCTTAAGTCGAAGACAGTGACTTGGTTTCTAATCCCTATGTATCAACATTTGGTTATTTTGGAATCGTAGGTTTTCATAGGGGACTCGAGATTGTGATCCTGCTCTCACCCATGCCCCAGCAGTCACAGTGACATTGAGGGTAGTGTTGGTATTGTATGCCAAGGCCCCTGGATAAAGACAGTGCGACATCTCAAGCTTATCAAAAGGAATGTACATTTTGACCCAGATGGCCGTTGACCTCAGAAACGCGCGCCCCCACCTCCTGTAACGCCTGGATGCTGCATTTTGAGGGGTCTTTTTAATGTATAGTAGTGCTGAGTGGAATTCCAGACATTTACAGTATTCAGTCTTTCCGGGCTCAAGATCAGTGCTTTGCTTTTGAAAATTATCGATCACCTAAATTATTCCCAGATTCTTGTCAGGGGAGCAGAAAGAGGTAGAAGGAAGAAAATTATTAGGACATATCAGAGGTTATCTAAACAGTTACCTGGAAAAACTGGAGCAAGGTAAAGGAAAACTTTCTGCAGAAGTTTGGTCATTCTGGGAGTTCTCCCTTAAGGGTGTGTCAGATTCTTGGAAAGAAGAGATGGGGTGGGGGTGGGGGGTGGAGGTTTGTAGTTTGCTGCATTTTGTTTCAATAGTAAGCCTCTACAGCTTGAATATTTACTGATACTTATAAAGCACTGTCAGAGCAGCTGCAGAGTGTGTGTGTGTGTGTGTGTGTGTGTGTTTCAATAGGGAGCTCAGGGAATTGATGGCTTTACTGATGATATTGGTCGATATTTACTGCATCCTGACTAGAAGATGTACTCTGACATGTGCTGTGCATTCTCAAGTGTAGGATTTTTGATTTTTTAAAAAGTCTCTCTCTTCAAAATATTTCCCTTATCTGAAAGAAGGAAAAGTTAATTTTAGAAGTTTCAGTCCAAGACCAAATATTCATGACTATAAACATATAGTTTCCATGGGCTTTTTAGCAGACTAATCCATACACGCACTCTCCTACCACAAGGCCTTCAGGCACTTTGTGGGTGTGGGCCGTGGATCATGGGGTGTAGACTTGAGACGAAGGAGCTGCTAGCCACAATTCACATTGATTTGACTATTAGAGAGGATACCACACATGACCCTCCTGACTTCATCAGGCCTTTCTTAAACATCTTAAAATTTGGAACCCATAATGGTTTTCTTAAAAGGAATGAATGAATGGAGAGTGACACAGAAAGCATGTTTCAATTTTGCTACTTAGAACTTTCTGCGAGATGCACATAGATTTAATATGTTGGCCATCTTTGGTCAAGCACCAGAGCATTTGGCTTGCATTTAGAGGCTGTGATGTACAAAAAATGCATACCTTTAAACAACTGACTCTCATTTAGTACGACGAGATGCTTATCGCTTACTCTCTGAGAGGCCTGTGAGAGTGCTACCAGTTCAGGGACCAACAGATTCACATCTTTCATTTCATTCTGGCTCATATCCCCATTGAGATTGAATTGCGGGAAAATTCTCCCATGCAAACTGGATATCTCTTTCTTTTTCCTCTCTGGGAGTGTTCAGTGAATGATGTAGCTCTAACTTGGTACTTTCTTCATGGGGTGGATTTTAGAAAGCCATCTAATTCATTGGTTTTCAAATTTGTTCATGTGTCAGGACACTGGAATTCAGGACATCAGAACATCATAAACTACTTAATATTGAAGTAAATATTGACAAATTCAGTTTCCTCATAGAAACTAAAATATAGTTTGCTGGCAAGTAGAGCATTTCAAAAAGGCAGTATAAAAGGTAGCTTCAAGAGGAAAAACTTCCATTTGGAAATCTAAGTTTTTTTCTGTGATCTGAGAAAAGACTTTTATTCAATATGGGTGGCAGAACACTTTGCTCCATTTGAGAAAATTCCATCCTATTTCTGAGGTGGAAATAGATTCTAGCTGAGGTTCTAACAGGAAAGGAGCAGAAGACTGTTTAAAGTATATGCAATACAGTTTTTTCTTTCTGTTTTTGACGTGATTATGGTAACATCCTTGAATTCTTAGCCACTGATTTCTATCCCATATGGGCCCTATAAATTCTAGAGTCTTACTTTTATGAGCACTTTTATGGTACCTGCCATTCAAGATTGTTTTATTTCTTTAGCGGCTTTCCTAGTGACATTACTGTAGACTCTCAGGAACCATTTTCCTTTTGTCACAGATCTCCTTTACCAGGGACAGTGCACACCAGAATCCTCAGAGGAGATTTTCTAGAACACAGAGGCCTGTGCCTCATCTTGGACTTGCTCAGATAGAATCACCAGGAGTGGGGCTCATGCAGCATGGGTCTTTTAAAAGTCCCCAAACCAAAGAGAGATGCACTGCTAGTTGATAATCACTACTTGACCTAAATTAGTGGGGTGCGTGTGTGTGTGTGTGTGTAGGGGGTTGGTGGAGAGAGAGAGAGAGAGGGAGAAAGAGAGGGAGAAAGAGAGAAAAGCATGGGTCTTTTAAAAGTCCCCAAACCAAAGAGAGATGCACTGCTAGTTGATAATCACTACTTGACCTAAATTAGTAGGGTGCGTGTGTGTGTGTGTGTGTAGGGGGTTGGTGGAGAGAGAGAGAGAGAGAGGGAGAGAGAGGGAGAAAGAGAGAAAACATAAGCACCATGGGGGCAGGGACCTCATGGTGCTTATGTCTGTCTTATTTATCAGTCTGCTCCTAGCCCTTCATCAATGATCAAGGAACAGTCAATAAATGAGGAAGTGTGGAAGAATATATCCCAAAATGTTAATAGCGATGATCACTTTGAGGAAGGTTTGGGTTAATGTTAATGGATTTTTTTTTTTTTTTGTATTTCTTAATGTTTCTGTAGAGATCATGTATTATTACATAGGTAGTTATTTCTAAATTACTTGAATTCTTAGGCTCAAGGAACGGTTTGAAGGCTTCTGGGCAATTGCAGAGAATGTGTTATCTGCACACTCCGTGCTGTGTGGTGGGTGCTGAATACATGTTTTCTGAGTCCATTGAAACCTTTGTTCTTAGGGAAGATATTTCCTCTAAGTTCCGTAGTTAGTTGCCCGCCCCAGTCCTCATGTGGGAGGAAGCGTGTGTGACGGGCACCACGGTGCAGGTGTGCAGTGCCGTCTCCCGGGTTTCTGACCTTCCGCCCCAGTGGTGTGCTCTTCTCTGGCAATCAGAGTTATTTTGCTCCAGGGAAAATCCATTATAAACAGCAGCACATGGGGCACTGGAGTGCGATTTGCTTCGATACACACTGCTTTTTTCCAAGAGAATGTGGAGTCTTTAGCTCTCCACATGTAACAGAAACTGGGTGAACTGTCTGCCAGTCTTCTTCCAGAAAAAGAATATACAATATAGTTTATCCTTTTCAAGTCACTTGACATTAACAGTACCTTGGCCAATGATAATAATTTTTACTAACAGCTTTATATTTTAGAAATTTAGTAGGCATAGTTATTTTGGTCTTAAAATAGAAGACTTGGGGTTTTTTCGTGGATTTTTTTTCCTTTAAAGTCTGACCTAGTCAGTTGGATACTGTTTCTTTCAATGTCAAATACTTGAGTAGTCCAATCTATCAACAAAAGCAGGTTTTTCTTAGCTATGGCATGGATGGTTAAAGGTTCTGGCTCATTTGTGAAGTCTATAACCTATGTTTTAACTCAAATGTTACATTCTGGAAATCTATGCAAATTTGGGGGGTGAGCAGGAGAAAAGGACGAAGGGAGGAATTCAAGAATAGAAATCTTGATCAGTTTAGAAACAGGCATCAAATATCAACATCATGGTTTTTTTAAAATGTGGATTTCCATCGTTTCACATTCAGTAGAAGATTTGGCTACCCACCAGAACCCCTAAAGTATTGTGTGCATTTCATATCCTTGTAGCTTAAGTCAGCCTGACTGACGTTCTTTCCAAATTTAGATAAAGGCAGCTAAACAAGTGATAAAAACTTGTATTATTATTTATATTACAATTCCAGGCAATTCATAGGGGAAAACAAATAATTGTTCAGCGCTCTGCATGGGCAGTCCCGTGAGATGTGTGCCAAGAGCAGGAGTGAGTTATGTTCAGAACCCCTCATGGTACGGAGCAGCAATCCAGATTGCTTCTAGAGCAGTGCCCAAATGTACAATTGGTTAGAGCGTCCTTCCATCTGAAAACAGGAACTACTTAAAGAAAAACTCTTCCCACTGTGACGTGATCATTTCTGACTATGTGTGGTTATAATACTCCATATAGAGCTAAGGTAGAATAATCTGCATGACTTGGAGACCTCCCACTTCTACCGAGATATCCTTTGCTTTTTAGAGTTGTTTGATTTTTCCAGCCCCTCAGCCCCTTTCTTTGGCTTTATGGAAACTTGGGACTCTGAACAGATCCATCCCAAGATACTTTCAATTAGATGAGCAAGACAACTCTGAAGAAAAGTTAACTTACTCCAGTGGTTGGAATATAGAAAAAGCGAAACTGTGGTGGTGTATAAATGGGACTCAGTGTGAGACGCCAGAGTGGGATGGATCCCAGGAACGCAGAGCACCAGAAGGATGCCGCCTGCTTGGCTAAAAGACCCAGCAGTAGGGCCAGCTATTGTGAAGCCCCTCCGCCAGATGAACAGGGACCCTTCTCTGGTCACAATAGCCATTCACGCTGAGCAGCCTCATTAAATATTCAGCCTGTGCTTCCGGCAGCTCATTAGGGCTGCAATGAGCAGTGACGTGGATGCTGGAAAGCCCAGGGCTGGCCAGCATCAGTAGGCAGAGGCCGAGTGAGCTGCTGATGGTTTCTGTTCACTGCCTGTCCTATGATGACCAGTGTCTGCTCCCTGCTTTGCCTGAAGTACAGGTAAAAACAAAACAGAACCAAACCAAGCAGGTGACACTTGAGAGCTTTAGGTCCTTATCTCCGATTTTCTGGCAGGGGCCTCTGATTTTGAGTGCTTGCCCCTTGGAAGCCCTCTGACCCCCTTAAAGAGCCGTCTGCGGCTTTGGGGGCCTTTGCAAAACACTAACAATGTGGTGCCATTGTGTCCTTGGGCTGTTCGATGACTACATCTGGGAGGGTTTGAGGTGTGGTTGTTGAAGTTGGTGCTGAGGATTTAGAATAGCAGATTATTCCTCCGTAACATGTCAAATTTAGAAATATTAGCAGTTTGCGCAGCAAGTTTACTTTGTCCATACCAAGCTTTCATGTATGTAAATGGTTTGCTACTAAGCCTTTCCCCTCTGACTACCAGGATAGGTATGGTATAATTTAAACCATGGGCATTCTTCAGGTATCTGGGGTTCTTCCAGTGGGCTGAATGTTGTCCTTCTTGTATCTTGTTACTTTGTTATTCAGTGCTGTGTGATATTTAAAGCTGGGAAAATCTGTGAAGGAGGAATTGAAAAATGATGAACTCAAACAAAGTGCATTTCTTTGGTCTCACTATTTGCATGTTTTTCTTTCTACACAGAAAATGTTTTCAGACAGCTCATTTTTATGTGGAAGATAGCAGTTCACCTCGGGTGGTCCCCAATGAGAGTATTCCTATTATTCCTATTCCGGGTAAGTAAGACACTACTCTTATATCCAGCGGGTTAATTGTTTTTCTCTTTTGTTCTCAGTTGTATGTGACAGCCATGGCAAAATATTATTTGTATAGCCTTTTAAAGCTTGCCCAGTTTAAGAGATCCTTAGCTAAGGGTAATTTAATGAAATCTTTGTTCCTTTAGATATCTGCAAAGTAATGAGATCCTCTTTAAGAAGAGCAAATAGTTATGACTTAATAGAGTCTAGATTCACATGCAGAGGAGGGAAGTAACAGTAGGAAAAGGGGAAAACATACTTACATATTTGCAGTCCACTTAGACTAACTTTCATTTTAATAGGCAATTTGTGTTTTTTTTAAATTCACGATTTGTGATACTTTTTTTTTTTTGTATGAGTTTTCTCCTGTGATTCCTTACTCTGAAATAGTTGGGAGTTTGTTCTTAAGATGCTTTGTGTGGAGGTCTAGGGGTATGTTCTTGGTTCGGTGTATGTTTTACTTGTCCTCCAGAAGAAACATGAAATGCTCGGTTAGTGTTAGGGGTAGGGATTAGTGGAGTGCACTGTAGTAAATCCTAGCAAACGCTGTAGTTATTTTAGAAGTTCAGCAGCAGCTTAGTTGTGATAGATAGGAAGTGGGATTTGAAGATGGCCCCCGCCATTTTTTATTTGGCATCCCTTCGTTTTTGCCTGATTTGAACTTCTCTCTCTGGATTTCATTATGTACTTGTAAGGTCCTGTCTTTAGCTGTCTTATATATCTATCCATCCTCTTGACATTAATTATTCTTTTGTAAACAGAGGTACTGCTTTTACTGTAATGCCACCTCCCACACACAACTGAGCCACCCTCCCACTTATCTGCCTCCTGCTCCAGAACAGTTTTTGTGGTCTGATATACCGTATATTGTATTTATTTTTTTTCATGGTGTCCCGTCACTAGAATGAGAGCTTCATAAAGGAATATGGGTGTCTCCTTAGTGCTAGAATAATACTTGGCATTCTTTAACTCTATGGGATGGGGAGAGGGAAGGGAAGAATATGAATGAATGTCAGAAAACCTTCCCGAAAGTTCCTAGAAGGCCATAGCTGTGAAGCTCAGAGGTACAGTCATTCTCTCAATACAGAGAAGGAATGCGTCTATTGTTTGCAAATCTTCACTAGGTGCAGTTATGGTTAGGGACTTACTACCCTTTGTGTGTCTGTGTATGTTAAGTCATTAGATATTGCTAGAATTGACCATGTTCTGCCCATCTGGTCAGCTTCTCTCACTAAAGGTTGTCACACAGAAATGAGAGGGTAGCAGAAAAGTCTCTGATTAAGTTCTTATTGGATCATTTTATGGCCATGAAACAATTCCCGTACAGATGGGACAGGTCTTCTGTTGCCCTGTGTCCTTCTCTACTAACCCTTGTCCTTAATTCTTGGTGAAAGAAATTGCATTCTTGCTTTTGAGAAGAGAGGAGGCAGAGAGGAATCATCGGTCTTCCATCTGCATGGAATAAGTAGTTTTGTTAGATCTACCAGATGTGTGCAATAGCATGTGTATAATCATTTTCCTCGTGCATCACCTAGAATATGTGTTGACTTCTGGAAAATGCCTGGGAACCTCTCTCTCCTGAACTAATCCATCTGACAAACACAGCTGTTGGGTAGTTGTGCGATTGAAATCTATTTTAAAAGGTTAAATGGTTAGGTACATTTCGGGCTTTCTTTCAGTTATTATTTTCTTTTACCACTGGATTAGGAATCAGAAAACCTGGGATCTCACCCTGCACCCACCATAAAACCTGTGGTCAGTGACTTGACCCCTTGAGTCTTATTTTTTCAGAATCTATAAAGTGAGCAGGAAGTCTGCCCTGCTTGCACTTGAGGCAGCGTTAAGGATCACATGAGATATGTGTGAAAGCACTTTGGAAATCCTAAAGTAAGCCAAAAGTGTCAGCTGTTGAAGCTTTCCTTCCTAAAGCGTGGTACTGTTCATCCCAGCAGCCCTGGAGAACGAGCATTTGTGGGGTTCTCAGGTTTAGAGTACCCCTAATACTGAACCACATCCAATGGATGTGCCTCGCTGTGCCACACTCTTGGACTTGGGCTTTCGGACTTTCAATTCTCCGGAATCCTCAGAAAGTGCATCAGTCGTACCTGCCTTGCCCCACCTATGAGCAGGAGTCTTAGAACAGAAATGCTTTTTAATGGTTTCTGTTTCGTTTCCCAGCTACCTATTTAATGACCAAGTGAAATACTCACAACCCAAAGGCGTTTTCTTTAAATGTGACTTTCTCCTAATTCTTACTCACCAGTAGTACATGGAAAGAGAATGTCTTCACATTCTCCACTGACTGAGAAATCCGTGGTACTCAGTTGTACCTCACTTGGCATAGTAGATGCACCCCCTTGACAAGTTGTTACGCATTTGTAAAAATGAATAAATGCTGTAATGCAGTGTATTGTTAAAGGACTTACCTAGTGAAAGCAAGAGTGAGACTACCTTTTCTCGATTTTCTCAGATTTTTGTAGGTAACGTAGCCTTTTCCAACTATGAAGAGATGCCTAGACAGATTTATTTCATGCTTAACTGGGAAGCAGTTACCCTATATGACCTTTCTTTAAAGAGTTTTTAACTTGATCATAATTTCTTATTTCTCTTAAATAGAACCCCACAATTCTATTTAATAGTTATATTTGTAAAATGTTATAATTTATAAAGCACTTTAACAATCTATTTTTTAAATTATGGTTTCTTTCCATTATTACAGTCCAAACTGAGTCTTGCATGAGAAAATTCATCGTGAGTTATTTTCACTTTGTTAAAACTTAACACAACTTTTCTTTAATGGAGACCTTGGGATCATTTTAAATGATTTACCTTAGGAGAATTATCTAATTGTTCTTATTTCTAAAAATAATAGGATATTTATCGAACTTATATGGAATGCTTATTCTGCCCACTGGATCTCCATGGTTCTTAGCCTTGTTCAAAACCCAATAGAACTACTGGGCCCCAGATTTATCAACTTATTTTATCACTTGAACTCCTCATTTTCTGTAATCGATTAAAAAAAAAAATATTTCCAGACAACTGCCAGTAAACTGAAGCATTATACTAGTTAAAAATGCGTGCAACGGGGTGAGATTGAAAATTCAGGCTCAGCATTGTAAAATGTGTAGTATATACTCTGTTCCTAGAACTTATTTTACACTTAAACTCTTTTAGAAAACATCATCATCCTCATCTAATATTTATTGAGCATTTACCAACTATGTGCTTTATGTTTATGTTCACTACAATCCTATAGAGACTGGTGCAATGATATCCCCATTTTACAGATGAAGAAAGTGAGTCACAGAGCCACTATGTGATTTGCCTGAGGTTACATAGATAAGTGGTAGAGCCAGCATTGGAATTCTGTGTGTGACTTCAAAGCACAGATGCTTGGAAATGGCTCTGCCCCCTCTTGGCATGCTCCTCTGACAGTTCTGATATCTCAAGTCTTCAGGCTCTTCATTTGGATTTTGCTTCATTAAATCAAGGCATTTTCAAATTCAAAATGTGAATATTCTCTTCAGTTTTTTTTCTGAGTTGTTCTTTGACTAGCACTGACCGTTTGCTTCTATGTTAAACTCTCTTTCATCTTCCTGGAGAGTGTTTCATCATTCTTCTGTTGAAGTTTCTCCCATATCAAAAAAATCTCTCCTCTTACCTTCGTTCACCTGTCTTTTCTTTCTCTTCCTTCCTATGCAAAAGCCTCTCAACCCACCAATACTTTTATTCCCTGTGCGAAAATAGGCCTGTGTGACTTAATAACTTAGGGAGCAATTTATAAACATGTTGAATATTGAATAAATTTAGACACTAAATCAACCTTTGGATGATTTTACTATGGTTAAAATTCATAAAAAAAATAGTTCTGATCTTTAAATCCCAAAGCATACGTAGAATTAGTAAGTTATACTGACTTTAGAAAAGTAATATAAAATAGGCAAATGCTCTTGGAGACAGCAGTTCATAGGTATTTTTCAGGAATTTTGAGTTAATCAGTTTTACTAATTTTATCAAATTTAGGAACTTAGAATCTTCGGGACGTTCTTCTGGTTTAGTATTGCAACACAGTCTTGTAAAAATGAAGACCGTTTTTCCTGGTCTCACCTATACTTTTGTAAAATGTGCATATGCTTAAGACTAAATATGGTGGCAAAGGTTAGTTAGCCACATTAGAAAGAATTCATAATACAAGGTATTTATCCACCATAAAAGATGTGCTTTTGAGGTGGGGTTCCAATCACTATAGAAGTGACATCAATTCTTTTGTCACAAAAATTTTGAATTGCTGTGCCTGTACGATATATGGGAAAAGTATTCCCTTCCCCCTCCCCACTTCCCCCAGGTAAATTAAGCTGTGGCTTCTGCAGAAGAATGAAAGGGGCTTTAACTCTTGCCTTTCACTAACGGTTTTTCATAATTCAATGTCACATGGTTACTGGTTTCCCATTTTTAGCGTGTGAGGATAAAGCATAATTGAATATAGTAACCTAGCTGTCACTCCCCTCATAAGTTTTCCATCTTTTAAGATACTGCAGTAGCCACAAATTTCTGTCCTTTAAGATCCATATTATTCTGAACATCTACAAGTACTTTTAAAGATCTAGTGTTTACAACCTAGAAGTATTCTCTTGAAACAAACTTGAATAATATTTTCACTGCAGTTATCAATGAAGCCTTATGTACATATATCACCTACAAATTATATTCACTGTATTATATTACTCATTCTTTTAGACTTTCATTATAGCTTTTTGAAATCAACTTAGCTCGTGAAATTAACCCATTTATAAAGCATATTGAATATGCTCTTTTTCAAATGTGCAGATTGTCAAATACAAATGTTCATATTAATGCTTTTCTCTGAAAATTAGAAAATTTAACTTTCTAATAAGAGCATTACAAAACAAAATGGCGCTGCTCACTAGTAGTTTAGAAATCCAGAAATGATTCCTGCCTTTCTAGCAGTTAAAATACCTCTTAATAATTTGAAGGTCACTGGCTTCAGCAGGGTGCCAGCATATAAAAAGGGTTTTAAACATGCAGCTTAAAACCCTTGGGATTAAACCAACCTTGTTGGCATATTTTATTTATACAGAGATTATCTCCAAAGGAGATTCATTGGTCTTTTGACTATAATGAAGCCCTTTCTTTATTGATTTCATTGTGTCATAAATGAAAAGATATTTCTCTTTATGGCAGGAAATAAAATGTTCCAATCTTCACAACACTCCTTGCATCCTAAGAGTCTGGACAAAAATCTATTTGTTGTGTTCTAACTCAGGAACTAAAATCTCAATAACCTTTTATTCCACATTTGCTTTATCTTCCTAAGTCGACACAGGGGTATTATCAAGCACAGAGAGTACCCTGAGCTTGGCCTTGGAGGCTGAGGGCAGACAAGGAGGGAACTGCGTTCCTATAATTGAGGCCTGTCCACTAGAGGAGTGGTTGACAGTACTTGATAACAGCGCAGTCAGGGGACTGGGGGGTTGGGAGCGGGGGAAGGTCTGAGCAGGATTGACTTTAGCCACGTCTTGTGCTGGGGCTTTATAGGTTCTCCATGCCCACGGACAGATTTGGTTGAAATGTGGAATAGTGTTGAGGGAACTGCTATGGGGTAAGTGAATTTTACAGAGATTGGTTGCAAAGTGAGTGACTTAAGGCCCTTTAGAATCTTAATGGTAATTATACATGTACCCACACACTGCCCAAGTAAGCAAGCAGGGATATTTTTTAAACAAACCTTAAGCCAGTCAACCCAAGCAGCTAAGCATTGTGGCAGGAAGGTAAATAACACTTAATTTACCTAGCATCATCAAGGTGACCCCGAAGACCAGTGTGAGTTTTCCAGGTAACTGACGACGCTTACTCTCAAAGCCAAAGTGATTCATTTCATCCATTTTTGTTGGAAAGTTTCTTTGAAATGTATCATATGGTCCTCTGTCCTCTCTGACCATGTATGTTCGATTTAAGGTTTACAGAGGTCATATAAGGTGGAAGAAGCCAGCTTGGAGTCAGCCTGGCCCCACCACTTGATAATGACACCAATTGAGAGGCCAAGCTACTTGGTCTCTCTTAGCCAGTTTTCCCATCTATAAAATGGAAGTACTGACAGCCCCTAGATCATAGGGTCATACATGTAAAGCAGTTAGCACCTCATAGTAAATCACAGTTATTACACATTTACTAAATGGCAAGCACTCTTACAAGTACTTATGATTTCTAGTTTACTTTTCATAACACTCTGTGCATCAGGTACCGCTACTACTATTCCCGTTTCACAGATGAGGAAAGGGAGTCACAGAGAGGTGACGTCATACCACCAGGCAGTCCGACTGTGGTTTTAACCTTCACACCATTGATGCTGGGTGCCTGATACACAGGAAGGGTCCATCACCAACGGCTGATAGAATAACAGCTACACAGTTTTACTGAGTTAACAGTAGACCCTAGAACAGAACGGTGTACTGGGCTGGGCCCTCTGCAATGCCTCCCTGTGGTGGCTGTTCAGGGAGAGCCTCAGCTGCCAATTTTTCCTTTGAAATAGCAAACCAAAAATTGCAGACAAAGCCAGGTTTTTTCCATTTTTGTTTAGATGTCATTTAGTCCTTAAGATTAACAGATAGCAAATTTAGCATATACAAGCTGGTTAGAAGCACAGACCAAGTATGGGTGATTTCCCTATGATGGTTCTGATGATGCAGGTACAACAGACATAACCGCATATTTCAGAAACAATTTTTATTTACGTTTAAATGCATTTTTCCTTATTTCCTGCAGTGTTGCATTTGAGGCCAACATTATTCAGTTCCTTCTTTGCTCCTTGGAATCTCTCAGCTTTGATACTTACTTCTCATTTGACGTTCTCCCACTTCTAATGTCCTGCTTTTGGTACCTAAAAACCAGAGTTTAATATCAGGCTTCATCAGAAGTTGTACATAGAGACATTTTGTTGTGGATTGGCAAAAATGAAAGTTATGTTACATACAGTATTTAATTCCAACCACAAAGGCTAAAATCCCAGGACAAAGTATGAATAATATTTAATAACAACAAGCCCACTTTTCAGGTGTTGATTTACAATGGACTATATCAAACATCTTATAATAGGGTGGTTTAGTGATAACAGTAGTGGTCCCATTTTTGCCTAATTTAAACCTTGGTAAGTGAAAATTCTTTAGGTAAAATTTTTGGCACAAAATTATAAGGTAACATTTTATCAGATTAACTGAGATACTCAAATTCCTTGTTTTTCCGTGAAACTGTGGATCTTTGAGAATGAAGACAGGTAGTGTATACAGTGCATTGGAGCACAGGCTTTGGGTTCAGAACACCAGGATTCAAATCTCAGCTCTGCCACTTAGTCATTGTGTTGCTTAAGACAAGTTGCCTCAGTGTCTATATGTGTAATGTGAGGGTAACAATGTCCATTTTTCCTAGTAGTTTTAAGATAAACGGTTGGAAAGTATTTAGCACAGTCCCTGGCAACCAGTTAGGGCTTAATAAATGGTGGCTCTCTTCTCGTTATACCAACTCCATCATTACACCATTTTCATCATACCTTAACAATCTCCCATATAACTTGTGGTTAGTGAAAACATCTTCACTTGGATTCCAGCTCATCTCTTTTTATATTTCTCCCCCATCAACACTACATCAGCGACATCTATTCTCACCTAAGTCATCACATCCATCCCTTTTATGGCCCTTGAGTCTTCGCCACTCAATTACACACTGTTCTGGCACTCACTTTTTCATGTTCATCATTTCTCTGATGCAAATATTGCCCGTGAGCAGAGACCCTCTCCCTAATATCTGGCTGAGTCCTAGGTGCTCAGTGAATGCCTCAGTGGAATGCCAGTGACTTCCCATTCAGTCTGACCCAGACAACATCTGTTCTCTCTGAGTCGGAACACTCTTTACCTTAAGTCCGTGGCCAGCTTTCGCTGCCATACTCCAGCCTTCAGTTAATCTTTCTGACCTTGTTCTCTCAACTGTAAGATGAGTATGAAAACAGAACATGTTAATACATGTACAAGAAAAGGCATAGAAAGTGCCTGGTCCATAACACTGCTAATATTCTCTGCATTCGTTAATGAAACTCAGATGTTTAAGTGGAAATAACATCTTGCAGATGGATGTCTTCTTATAACACAGGATCTTTCCACATAGAAATTGAGCAGCTCAGGTCTATGATGATGTCCTAATTGCTTAGCCTTCTGCTAGACAGAGCAATTTTATAATTATCTGGCTTGTGTTGAAAGAAATTTAATAGAAAAACTATATAAAAGGAAAACTATTAGGACTTCTAATTAGTCATGGCCTTACATTCATCTTAATATTGAGAAAAAAAGATTTATGACCCCTCAGTTTCATTTATCTTGAGTAAAAGATTATAATGTGTTATCTGGGTGGCGGATGGTTGTCAGTACAGTGTGTGTGTGTGTATCTGGCTGTCCAGCAGTTTCATGATGTTACTGGTAGTGCCTGGAAACCCAGAGGGTTGTGGTTAGACTTCTTTGGATAAAGAAGGAAGTTGGAGAGACTAGTGAGTCATATATTGCCACAATTATCATACTGAGCTCTGCTGGATTTTTGCCGCATCCAGCCATGGGAGTAGCAGGCAGACTGGTTTCTGAGACTGTATGGCATTAGCTTGGATGTTACAGTTGAGCACTTTGCAGGAAAAAAATAATAAATTGTTTATATAAAAGCATTTTTTAATGACTTAACACGGGCTGCGACTTTTACAATGCTGTGGTTTGAACCTTGTAGAGTAAAATAGCTCTAAAGCTGGCATGGGTTTTTTTGTTTGTTTTTTTTTCTAATTTTGAGCTAAGAGTCCATGTGATTAATCATGGCACCATAATTTTATTAGGAACCTACAATTCTAAACTATCATTATGTAATAAATGATGTCCTTAACCTATTACACTATTAATGATGTCACTCTGCCTTTGGAAACAGTGTCGTGTCTTTCATTTCAAAATAGAGAAATGTGGTCTGTATGCTGGAGTGTTTGTGGGGCTAGGTTGTGTCCCATTTCACTTGTTTTGCCTCTTGTCTGAAGATGAGTTTATTCTTGGGTTAATCTTTTAGAGACTTTCCAATTTTGTACATATTAACTCTTTTCTCAACTTAAGACCATTTCTTTGCCCCTTGATTATTATTTTAGATTTTGCTTACTTCTGAACGTTTTAAGTGATCTGATCAGATCATTTTGGAATTTTTTTTTTTGAACTGTGCATTCTGCTAAATATTCTGGGGAAACATTTTGGCTCTGCTTACTTTGTTAATGCTGGTTACATCATTATGGAGCTATAGATTTCTTGGGCGTGCAAAATGATTGCATATTCATGAACGTCTTCAATCTTGAAATATTTGTAAATAACTTGGCAATTTTTTTCATAAGGTGGCCTATTAAAATGATTAGGTCTTTAATTGTTCACACAGAAAGAATTTGTGCTTACAGAGCACCACCTATTTGATTAGTAACATTTCTATGCTAAACAATTTGGATTATGAACATATAAATCACCTTCTTTAAACAAACTATAAGAGATGCTATTTTCTGCTTAAGAATGATTCAAGTTTGAAAATGTCAATAGATGCAAAAAGCCACCCTAGAGCTTTGCTCTCTCGAAAGAAAGTAGAGAAGGAATGACATAGTCAATGTTAACTGTCACCAGATGAAGAGAAATCAGATTGTCAGGCCTGGATCTATAACATTCTTGCCAAAGTAGGACCTCATTTACACATACAGATAGATCTTCATACCCTTTGCTAAGAAAAGCATCTGTGGCAGTTTAGATGTTTGTGCGTTTGCCAAAGATCTTTCACTCTGAATAAAGTAAATGTCATGTCTGTTGTTTATCTCAAATTCAGCAGAGTATTTTTAAAAGGAAATATTTGTGGGGGAGGATCGAGGGAAGAAGGAAGGAAAGAGGTTGGGGAGCTCCAGTTAGTGGGGTGTGGCAGTTTTATAGCAGTACTCAAGAATCAGATTGGACCTGGATAAATCAGCTTAAAACATACTTTGGGCTCATGAACTGAAAATGTCCCTGTGAAGTGACAACACTACAATAAATTGGAATGTGGAGTCTTCCTGAATCTATACCTAGTCTGTCAACACCAAAAAAATCCAGTTAATTTAGCCAAACTGATTATTTGGCATCATGTAGACACAGCTGTCTTGAACTAAAATTTTGAACGGTTGTACATAGATGGCATTGTACCCAAAGCCAGCTTGTACAATGGCATCTATCTGTAATTGTGTATAAAGATTGCTTAGACTTCAAAGATTGGAAATAGAACTTAATTGCTCCGGCTTCAAGCTGGACCCAATTGAGTAGCAATTAAAAAAAAAAAAATACCTAGGTCGTGATAAAATTTCTTGACAAATCAGTACCCTTGATAAGATCAGGCTTTTAGTTCAGAGTATGATGTGGTAATTTAACTATGTAAATTGCCTCGAATATAAAAAATAAAGGTGATTTTCTTTATGATGTACCTTTTTTAAAAAACCATACTCAACCTAGCTCATAGGCATTCAAAATCATAGTGAGATCCTAACGTGAAATAAATTCTGATAATTTTCTTGAGGACATCTATTTCAGGTGATACAATTATGTCACTCCTTCTAAAAGTCAAATGTTTGTCTTCAGTAATCCCGTATCAGTGTCTTTGTTTTGTGGACATATTCCCTGTGACTCCGAACACCACTTTATTCCCACAGATGACATGGAAGCCATTCCTGCCAAACAGTTTGTGAAGCACGTCGGTGAGCTCTATTCCAATAACCAGCGTGGGTTCTCTGAAGATTTTGAGGTACGTTTCAAAATAAAATTAATTTCCAGAAACCTAACTCTTATTTTTCAGGATTTTCGTAAACCTGAAATGAATGCACTCCAAGCGTAACAATGAGGAAAGCGGGGGTTGTTTTTATTTTTCCTTACATTTATAATTTTAACAGGCATTCTTTTCCCAATAAAAATTAAGTGAAAGGGAGTTGCTTGCACATGTCCTGAACATGCGCTTCTATAAAAGAACAGGCCTAGTGATAAAATAAAAGGCAAGCGCAGGTGTTCTCTTCATTTTAATTCTAACTGGGCAACAGCCGTAAGACATAGGGCTCCTAATTCCACGTCATTTCCACAAGATGCAGTGGAGACAGCAGATTTGAAGTCTGAGGAACGTGATGCTGGCTCCACCAGTAGTGAGTTTTGTTATCCTTGAGTCAGTCTCTGATCACTAGTTTCTTCATATCCAGAAGTAACACCAATGTCACCTACATCCTAAAGTTATTGGAAAAAGTAAATGATTAACATCTTTGAGAGTGAGTTAACTATGAAGCCCATGCAAAGGTTGACTGTTATTGTTGCCGTGATTATTAATCCTTGGAGAGAAGACATGGGTTAACACATCCTTCTGATTTTGAGAACTGGTGTGTAGGAAACAAGGTAGAGAGCAGCTTGCACCCCCTTGCCAACTCTGGGTTCTGTGCCAGTTCAGCAGTGACAGGGTGTCAATGAGGAGCTATTAAACAGACTGCCCTTTTCTTCACTGAGGCGCTTAACTAAGGCACATCTCTGGCAGCAAGAGTTGTGCCGAGGAGGCCAAGTTTTCATGGCAGCTCAGCTGTCTTCTAGCTTTCTGGTTAAGTCGGTTCCTTTCTCTCTCATTTCTACTTTAAAATGGAAATGATGATGATGCTAACCTGCCCACCTCTTTACAAAATTGCTTATGAGGATCAAATGAAGTAATGGAAGGTAAGCACTTTGAGACTGTCTAGGAGCCATACAGCTGGGAGGCACAATTATTTCGCATAGAGAATGAGAAGTAAAAATAGGACCGAAAGCCCTTGTCTCTATGCAAATTTGGAGTCCCCAAAGGGCATCATAAAGGCAATTATACTGACAACTCGTTTAAAATAAAGTCTTTCTCTTAGTTTTTTTGTTTCTGTTTTGTTTTTGAGCAGAATCAAAGCAAAGGTGGTAGAGAGAAGGAACCTTCTGATTTATTCTGCAAAGTCATATGTTTCATGGAACAAACAAAAACATGTCAAGTATTTAATGCGGCTATTAGATGCTTACCCAAAAAGGTGCCTATTCAACTACAAAGAACATGGTTTAAAGTCAAACATTTTGTATTCATGAGGACAGCAAATGTGTGTGGTGTTAAAGTGATTTAGTTCAATTGACTGTTGGCTGGATGACTGAGCAAGAAGATTGAGGCATTTAACAATGTTGATGGTATTCAGGACAAACATTTATCCTCTAGAGAACAGAATTTGATCGGGATGATCAAATGCAACTCCAGTTTCTCAATTATTTATGATTTGAGACCCCAGCGCTATTCATCACAGCTGGTTTTGACACCATTTAATTATTCAAAATAATCAGCTACACCTCTGTAAACTTGATCTGACTTAAAATGGGCTTTGCTGCATCAAAATCATGCCTGTTAACAAATCCTGGGCATCTGCACCCTATTTCTAGCCTTAAAAAATACTGCAGCTAGAAGCCTTTGTAGCCTGTATTGAACTTTATAGCTTAAGCATTATTAGCTGGTAGTTATAGGAGGGGCGCGGGGAGGGCAGGGCGGAGGGAGGAGGCATTGTGTTACTGTTGTCATTTCACAACCTCCTGGTTTGAAAGGTTTAAAATCAGAGCTATTCAGAATATTTTTTCTTCTGGAAAGAATGGTAAGACAGCAACATGAAGGAGGGGGAACAGGGGTGAGGTACGATATAAAGGGTCCCTAATATACTGTTATCTAATTTAGGGAAATTTTGAATGAAGCATTTAAAAACTGGTAGTATTCCTTTTTTTAGTGGCTCTGCTGAAAAGGAGAACTGGTAACAGGATATATAAGAAAGTAGTAAGGCTACTTAACAAACAAGAGATAGTAATGGGCTATAAAACGAAGGTCAGGAAAAGAGATCTGGTGTTTTTTTAAAAACCACAAAACAAAGCCTTCATTCTGGTAAGAGAGTAGTAACCTCAACCTCAGATTTCCAGCTCTTTTCATGGGGAAGGATGATGGCTGGCCTTTGCTTAGCTCCTCAGTACCACCCTCATGAGGTTGGGTGCTATTTTATTGGCCCCATTTTACAGGGCTTTCTGAAGTGAGCCCACATGTTTAACCTTGACACCCTCTGGACTTTTTGTCCTGTAATGAGCTGAAGTCAAAATGAGAAAAACCAAGATTACCAGTGATTGTCTAAAATTGACCATGCCACTGATGGACCAACACTTGCCTTGGGGTGGGGGGACAGCGGGGAGGGGAAGCTGGGTGAGCAGCCAAAATAAGGAGCCCCCACTAAGCACTAGAAGCCCATGACATGACCGTTTTGGTCTAGAGCCTTCCCAGATCGCTGAGAATCTGACCTTTAAAAATCTTATACAACATCTGAATAGAGCCCTAAAGTTAGTCAGAGAACTTAAGATAATAGGAAAATAGCACTTAACAATCGATATTTGGCCATTAAGAAGAAATAAAATAACTCATCTAACAGTTATGAGTACCTGCTATTCTGTGGACATAATATAAAAAGTACAAGGATGAATTGAAGACCCTACCCCCAAGTTCAGTCTGGTGGGGGTGGGGACCAGAGTACACACAACCGGAGTAGACAGACAGCAAAGCAAAATAAGTGCTAATACACAAATAAAGTTCTAGAGGAGTGTAGAGGAGAGGGGCTCCTATTAATTTTGACTGGATGTTTCACCAAAAGTTCAATTTACCCCATCTTGTTTAAAAATCATGGAAAGAAGTTAAATAAATGGCGAACAGCTGTCATTTTCAGAACTTTGCTGCCTAGAGGAGGAGAAAAATGGTTCATTGGTAATTTTGAGTCTTTGTCTAGAGGTGATGCTGAAAGCAAGCCTTTTGTTCTTGTCAGATAAGTTTTGGAGACTGTTAAAGGCTGGTGACGTTATACCTGTAGCGTCTTCTGCAGTCACTGGGAATAATGTCAGTCTTTGTCTCAGGAATAGCGTTTGATGACTGGTCCTTGGCTACCTGAGCCGACTTCAACCTCAGTCTTCCCTGGCCTCCACAGTCATGATCCAGAAGGCTTCCAAAGGCTCAGTGGTAGCATAATCTTTCAAAAAGGAGCTCCAAGGCTCTGGGGGTCAACAGAATTAATAGGCAGGGCTCTGAAGCATCACAAGTTTAAAGGCTGAATGCAGAGATGAGGCCAGAGGTCCAGTGCCCCTTGAAGAGATCCTTTGGGACATCATCTCTATTACAATTAACCCCAGCTGAGCTAAATTTGGGCTGGTTGCTCATCTTAAATCAAGGGAACAAAGCTTTGTCCACCTGAGCCCATGCGCTGAGGGACCAGTGGCCACAATCACTTTCTGTAAGATGCAGAGTTCTAATACTGCATGAAGATTGCCGCCTGCAAGATGGCAGAAAGTAACCCTGTAAAGTTTCCTGAGCCTCGGTGACAAAATGCCAATTTGGGTCATAAATGTCTTGAAGAAAACCATTTTTAAAACCTTATTATGAAGAAAATCATGGTTGGTTAAGTTGAGGTACTTAATGAAGAGTAAGAAAAAAGTAAGAACCAGATTTCTTCACAGATTGTGTAGAAAAAATTATAGACCTTCTATAGCAGCGATCTCCAACCTTTTTGGCACCCAGAACCAGTGCTCCTATGAGAATCTAATGCCTAATGATCTGAGGTGGAGCTGAGGTGGTGATGCTCAGCTGGGGAGCGGCTGCAAATACAGATGAAGCTTCACTTGCTGGCCTGCCACTCACCTCATGCTGTGTGGCCCAGTTCCTAACAAGCCACATACCCCTGTGCTCCATGATGATAGGCACTATGATGTACACGAAAAGAAGGGTTGGTTTTTCTGGAGCTGTAAGGGCAGTGACTTTCAATAAGGACATCTGGATTTGGATAGGGGGAGAGCACAGGCATTCTTAGCAAGGTAAATGGCAATGAAGCAAAGAGCAGGAAATCATGTGGTCTTTTCAAAAGAGCGTAGAGTTAAAACTGTCTAGGGTTTGGAAGGGAGTTGGTGAAAGATAGATTGGAAACTTGAAAGCCTGGCTAAGGAATTTGGAATCTCTCCAGAGGTTTCTGAGTAAAAGAATAAAGTCAAAGCAGCATTTGAAGAAAATCAGTGTTGCAGCAGTTTGTAGCCTGAGCAGAGAAGACTAGAGGCACGAAGATGCAGGATAACCAGTACCCGGTGAGGGCCAGCGCTGTGTTCGACGCTGCACGCACTGGGCTATAATCATGACCTAAATTCATCAGCCTTCTGTAGAATAGTCCCCTTAACACAATTATAGGCTGTCTGAACTCAGACACTAAGAATATTATACATACTCAGTCTAACATTTGGTCACCAAGTCCAAAATATTTGCTTTTCAGCTTGCTTTGTGAAGCTGAATAATCTGAAAGATTTCTAGATGTGTTTTTGTTCAATTACTTTTTTCAGATTGAGCCACAGAATGGTAGAACAGTAGGTCTCCACATTCCCACAGAAGGAAATGATTTAGCCTATTTCATCTCCCAAGAATTCTGAGTATATCAACTTTAGTGGTTTTGTTCATTTTTTGTTTTACTTCATTTTAAATCTCTTGTTTTCACTGGCTGTCTTCTGTGGTTTTGTGCCTGTTAATACTCAGAATATTCATTTTGAGAATTCGAGCTGTGTTACATAGACAGTAAAATACAAATCAGCTTAAATCTTAAACTATTTGTCAGAGTGCTGAATAATAGGCAACTTTACTATACATACTCCATCGGCCAGTGTCACTTCAAAAGGTTTTAACACCTATTAAAATCACATTAACTTTGAATGCCAGTTCTGATGGAGAAAAGCCACTCTAGGATCAGATGATATCAGCATCTAAATGAGCCAAGCAGTACTGCAAGGAATTACAGATGACATTATCAACAAGACAAAATCAGAAGGCCTTAGGCAAACCCCTTGGGTTCTAGTAAAATCAAATTTAGCATTATTTATGACTATTCTATGTATTCTGTCATTCGCATAATTGGAAAAGTGAAATAGAGGCAACAGATCAGACCAAGGGTTTTAGATAAAGATTTTGATTGGCCATATTGAATGACTGCTTTAAACAGTGCAGACAGCTGCTCCCAAGCAGTCTTGGTCAATTGCATTATATCATAATAGAAGCTCGACTTTGGTCCATAGCTAGGGTGGTCAGATTTATACAATGGGGAAAAAACATCAATAAACAAAGCAGTTCTCAAATGAAAGTACTAAAAGCTAAAATCTCTCAGCACAAGATATCACAGCAACTCAGCCCGGAAGAAGTACATGCCAAAAGTGTAACCTTCAAAACCCAGAAGCAAAAGGAGGTCAGCTTATTTCAGGGATTTGTGTATAGATAGAATTACTGTCGTCTGGAATACAAATACATTTTCAAAGGTTTTCTGCCCCGATACTATTTAAAAGAGTATACCTCAGGCTTTGAAAGCAATTCTAAAAGACCAATTCCCCCACATATTCTGAATATGGCTGGCATTGCTTAATTCGTGTACATGTTAAGATATCATCCTCGTTACATTATGCCCAACACTTTACCTCGTTTTAGAGACAAGAGCCAAAGGCAGCGTTAGGCCTCTTTAAACTAGCATTTGCCAAACCATGGATTATAAACTATTGTAGAATAGAAAATATCGGGTTAGAATTGTCATGAAATGCCCTTTTCCTCAGAGAGTTATGTTAATCCTGTGGGGCTTTTTCTTTTTTCTTTTTTAAATAGACAATTGAGAAGGGCCACAGTTATGAAAAATTCAATAGATAGCATCCAAGAATCAGGAGTCCACGAATACGGTTTCTTTGCCTAGATAGCACCCCTTGTTTTTATACCTTAAATTCTTTGATTAAAGTGAGTTCCTCCTCAAAGAGAAGAAAGAGACTCCCTACTGGAAAGTAGTCTGTGAATATACAAGACAACCAGTTCCTTGTTTTCATTATGCTTAATGTAAATGCTGTGGAAAACATCCATAATTGCTATGCAACTCCTTTGTGGAAAAAAGTCTGCGTGCCCTAAACTCTGTTAAATCTGCTACGTGTAAAACATTTCTCCTGATAATTTTGTGTCACTTTGCTCCTGCTCTTTGTAAGCAGCTGTGCACTGCTAATGACTTCCCTTATTTGGTTAGCTCTAGTACTTTTTTGGGTTTGAAGCATACAGTGTAGAAAAATTTGACTTTTCAGCAACCCTATTTTAGGCTAATGGATGATGTTTATTTATATCCATAGAAAAGGTAGCCAAAGAATGTTGCTTCTTCCACTGCTGGTTTTCTAAAGAAGGGTAATTTAAATAAAATTAGTTCACAAATAATTCATCAGAGACATATATTTGAACCAGATATGACAATTGATTAGCTATATGTTAGTGTCATTTCAAGACTGAGTCTTTATAGTCAGTTTGCCGTCTGATAGTTATAAACCGAGGCGATATGATCTGTAACCATATAGCAAATCATGGCAGAGAAGAAAATTCTTACTCATCCTCTAGGACTCACGAATTACTTCCTGACTAAAGCCTTCCCCTATGCTCCCATTGTCGTTTCTTCAGGCCTCTTTTCTGTTAATCCCACTTGACTATCATTATCTTTTTGCATGTTTAGCTCACTCATCAGACTGTGACATATTCAAAAAGAGATACTATTTTGTAATCCCCACGCCTAGGTCAAAATCTGTAATAAAGTAGGTGACTGATTAATTAGTAAAGACTTAAATCTTTTTATCTTGTTCACATCCTTTATTCTTTGTTATGAGATGTCAGTAGTAATTATTTCTGGAGTTGAGTTTGGGGAGGTAACCCTGGCAGTGGCTTGGGGGTGAGTAAACATGTTAGGCTGCTGAGTGTAAATCGTTAACTTTCTACGACCTTGTTCAACATCTAAAGTGTGTCTAAAATCTTTGAAATCTTGCTGTTTTCACTAGGAAGTCCAACGCTGTACAGCTGATATGAACATCACTGCGGAACATTCTAATCATCCAGATAACAAGCACAAAAACAGATACATCAACATTTTAGCATGTGAGTAATAAGCTTTTAAACTATCTTCAACTGCGAGGAAATTAAATCTTCATGCTGGGTATAAGCTGAAAGCCAAGGAATCAGAATCAGGATGGCAAGAAAGAACAACACTTGGAAGTTAACCTCTCATTAACCCATCTTCAACAGTGTGTAGGAAAAAGTGGGGACATTTTCCACCCCCTTAGTCTTTCATTCAGCTGTCAGATTTCTTTCGTTAAGCTTAATAATAAGATGATTGAAAGAAAGTGTTCTGAGCTTCACTGTTTTCACATGAAGTGATTCCATAGCCAGTGCTGGGAACCAAAATTTTAATGTCATGTGGCTATCTCGACATTGTTTTCAACCAATGACAGCCAAGTTTTTTTACTGCAAATGGAAATTCTGAGACTTGAATCAAGTAAGCTGAATTTCAAAGCCATTTTTCTAAGACTAGGTAATTGGTCTATATCTTAAATCAGAGGTTCCCAACCCCCCGGGCCACAGACTGATATCGGTCAGTGGCCTGTTAGGAACAGGGCCACACAGCCGGAGGTGAGCGGCAGGCCAGCAAGCAAAGTTTCATCTTTAATTGCAGCTGCTCCCTAGCGTTAGCATCACCACCTCAGCTCCACTTCAGATCATCAGGCATTAGATTCTCATAGTAGCACCGGTCCTTGGTGCCAAAAAGGTTGAGTACTACCTTAAATGATGAGCTTCCAGTCCTGTGGCCCACACGCTTAGTCCTATCCAGCATATTTCCAGGGTCAAGAGCATCCTAGAGGTTCAAAACTCAAATAAGTATTCTTATAGAGCCTCAAGTAATATCCTTGGAAGACAGGCTACTTCTGTGGCTAGAATGCCACTTCTCTTGGACATTGGGGCTTGGGTCACTGGCAGATAATATATTCTCTGGTAGTAAGGGCAGGGGCACAGATGTTTATGGTTAACATACACAGTGATGAGGAACACATTACATAGAATTTTATGTAATAGTGCATTTAAATTGGATCACTTAAATTTAAACACTACTGTAGTTTTTAATACGTTGGTGAGATATAATTCATATGCCGTATGCAATTCACCCATTTAAAGTTAATTTAAATTTGAATTTAAATTTAAATTTCAGTGGTTTTTAATATAGTCACAATTGTACAACCATCACCACTATCTAATTTTAGAACATTCTCAGCACCCCAACAAGAAACCCCTTTACTCATTAGTAGTCACTCCCAACCCCTCCCTTTCCCCAGTGCCTAGAAACCACTGATCTATGTTCTGTCTCTATGTATTTGCCTATTCTGACATTTTATATAAATAGAATCATGCAATATTTGGCTTTTTTCTTCTGACTTCTTCTACTTAGCATGATGTTTTCAAGATTTATCCATGTTGTAGTTTGTATCAGTACTTAATTCTTTTTTATGGCTTAATAATACTCTATGGTATGAATAATAGCACATTTTGTCTGTTCATTTATCATTCGATGGACATTTAAGTTGTTTCAACTTTTTGATTATTATGAATAATGCTGCCATCAACCTTTGTATACGTGGTTTTGTGTAGACATATATTTTGAATTCTCTTTGGATTATACTTAGAAATGGAATAGCTAGTCATATGGTAAGTTTATGTTTAACATTTTGAAGAACTGCCAAACTTTTTTCCAAAATGGCTACACCATTCTACATTCCCATCAGCAATATATGAGGGTACCAGTGTCTCCATATCCTTGTCAACATTTGTTACTTTTTTTCTTTTTTTTTGATAAGAGCCATACTAATGGCTGTGAAGTAGTTTCTCATTATGGTTTTCATTTGCATTTCTTTAGTGATTAGTGATGTTAAACATCTTTTCATGTACTTACTGACCATTTGTATATCTTCTTTGGGGACTATTCAGATTCTTTGCCCATTTTTTAATTGGATTACTTGTCTTTTTTTTAGTTGTAAGAGTTCTTTATACATTCTGAGTACAAATCCCTTATCAGATAGGTAGTTTCCAAATGTTTTCTCTCATTTCGTACCTTTTATTTTCACTTTCTTGATGGTGTCATTTGAAGCACAGAGTATTTAAATTTTGGTGAAATCCAATTTTTGTCTTTTGTTGCCAATGCTTTTGGTGTCATATCTAAGAAACCAGTGACTAATCCAATGTCATGAATATTTATACCTGTGTTTATGTCAAAGAGTTTTATGGTCTTAGTTTTTACATGTAAGTCTTTGATCCATTTTGAGTTAATTTGTATTTGGTATGAGGTAGAGTCAACTTCATTCTTATCATGTTGATATCCAGTTCTCCCAGCACCATTTGTTGAAAAGACTCTTCTTTCCCAATTGAATTGTCTTAGCACCCTTATTGAAAATTAACTGACCATAACTGTAAGAGTTTATTTTCAGACTCTCGATTCTACTCCATTAATGTCTATCCTTATGTCAGAACTACACTGTCTTAATTACTGACTGTAGCTTTGTAATACGTTTTGAAATTGGAACCATGAGTCCTCCTTCTTTGTTCTTCTTTTTCGTGATTTTTTTGGGCTAATCTGGGTCCCTTGTGTTTCCATATGAATTTTAGGATCCACTTGTTTATTACTGTAAAAAATGTAGCTGGAATTTTGATACAGATTGCATTCAATCTAGATTAATTTGGGGAGCATTGCCCTCTTAACAATATTAAGTCTTCTAATTCATGAGGACGGAATGTCTTTCCATTTATTTAGGTCATTTATTTCTTTCAACAGTGTTTTATAGTCTGCATTTTACAAGTGTTGCAATATTGTTAAATTTATTTCTAAGTATTTCATTCTTTTTAATGCTATTATAAGTGAAATTATCTACTTTCATGTTCAGATTGTTCATTGCTAATGTATGGAAATATAATCTTTTTTTTTTTTTTTTTTGTTTGTATATTGATCCTGTATCTTACAACCTTGGCTGAACTCATTTATTCTAATTACATTTTTGTGGATTCCTTAGAATTTCTAAAAACGAGATCATGTCATCTATGAATACAATTTTACTTCTTCTAGATAAAGTTTTAAAAAAACCACACATCATTTTTGAATAAGAGTGTTTGTTGCATTACCTGAGTGAATGAGAGGGTAAAAGAACAAGGAAGAAGAGTCAAACTTTCTTTTCTCTCCATGTCTTTGAACGAATCGACTCTGGCAGTAATTGTTGGCCAGTCCAGTAAAGGGTCAGTTTGCTGAGATCGTGAGAATTTGTCCATCAATATAGCTCATTTCTGATGGTATAAGTCAGGCAGAGATATATACACATGTGTGACATGCATCATTCTCTCCACCATAGCAACCTTTAATTCTCGTTACTTCACTGCTTTGGCTAAACATATGTGGCAAAGAAGAGAGAGGAAATCAAAGAAACTTCTGTGTGATGTGACCAAGGGTCATGGTGTTTTGCCAGAAAACCACCATCTCTGGTTAGATGTGGTTATACTTTCACAAGTTCATTTGTGGTTTTACTTTCACAAATTCAAATTACATGTTTTATTTTTGTATGTTCAGAGAGTTGGGTTTTGGTGTTCTCTTGGCCACTTGGTCAGATTCTGGGCATATCATACTTGTCACCTTGGTCTACCGCTATATTAATGCCTTTATATAGCAAAGGGTAGCATTGAAATGTCATGAATCAATTAAAATTAGTCCATAAATGTGCCAGAAAAGTAATGTAACAAAAGCCTTTTCTCACAGAGCCAATATGACTTTCAAGGTATACATGGGTGCCACCATGCCACCTCCTATATTGATCTAATTAGCCATTCTATTACCATATTAATAAAATATGAATTTTGCATCTTGAAGAATGTGATTTTCTTTGTCAGTCTGGGAAATAACAGCATACAATATAATGCTACTGAGGTAGAGCAGTTTGTATCTAGATGCCTTAGGAGAAGTTTTTCATTTGGGGACCATTTATATCAAGCAGCCCTGTTCATATCAACTGCTGTCTGAGAGTTTGTCAGAACAAAAGCAATTCGCAGTTCCAAGAACATAAAGGGCTTTCAAAGTGCTTGATACAGTCTGCCATTGCCAGTCATGTCCAGGGAAATCCACTCACTGGACTCCTTTTTGAACTAGCCTTTTATGATCATGGCTGTAAGAAGAATGTAAATTGGCTTTTGCCCTTTTCTAGATAGGAGAAATAAAACTACGACCTCAGCTTCTTCTGTTACCCTAAAAATATAAGCTCACTCTGTTGGGCAACTAGAGGCACATAGCATCACCCCGCTTTTGTTCATAGCTAAAGTTAAGTGGATCCTAAAATCTGATCACTGACTTCAGATTCCTACAGTGACGTTACTCTTAGAAGCAGCTCTCGTTCCTTCAATTACTCAGGTCCTGTCGGGGTGACAGGGAGCCCAACTGAATGGAATCTCTTGAAAATAGATGTTGTGGACTAGATATGACAATCACTTTTTTATATTTGTATGAACGGAGAGAGGATGGGGTCATGGGTCATCAAAAGCCTTGAAAATTGGTTTTAAAATACAGCGCATGGAAGATTTGGAGGGTCACAGCTTGCAGTTGTTTTACATGAACTAACAGGGTCCTCAGTCTGGATTTTTGGGCACTCACAGATCAGACCATGAGGTAGAAGTGTCCCTATGTTTTTGAGATGGGCTCGAATGCTGTATCTTTTTGTTTTTAGTTGTTCCTCTGCCAAAAGATTTCTCAGGGACACTCTGGGAGATGCCACATTACCTGTTTTCCTTGTTTTGTGCTTCAGACTGCTGCTATTTTTTTTTTCTAATTATATATTTTGATTTTGCTTTTTTTTCTTATGCTCTGTAGATGATCACAGTAGGGTGAAGTTGAGACCTTTACCAGGAAAAGACTCTAAGCACAGCGACTACATTAATGCAAACTATGTTGATGTAAGTCAAAATTGTTTTTATAAACCCGTTTCTGATAATTGAAGAGTGCTGCAGAAATTGTTGAACGTATTTTAATGCTACACAGAGCTTCCACTAAAAACACAGCCTATTCAATATGGATGGCACTTGAATTATTAACTGGTCTGTGATACTGCATTCATCTTTGTGTTGTGTCATCTTTGAAGGGTTACAACAAAGCAAAAGCCTATATCGCCACCCAGGGACCTTTAAAGTCTACATTTGAAGATTTCTGGAGGATGATTTGGGAGCAAAACACTGGAATCATTATCATGATTACAAACCTTGTGGAAAAAGGAAGAGTAAGAACTTACTGGCTTAATATCTGAATTATGTATCCTTGTTCAAAAATATTTATGGTATTTAACCAATGTGACTCCAATAATTTTAATTTGAAAGAAGTCTTAAAATATATGTATGGAGTACCTGCTATAGGATAGGAACTTGACCAGGTATAAAGAGTTACAGAAATGAGAAGTGTCCTCTCCATCCTTACTCTGCCTTTGGTCTGGTGGAAAAGAGATCTACGCACTTACAGGAGTGGATTACATATGATGATGGAGATGAACAGGGTATTAGGGGAATGCTGAAAATGGAAGAATGTATCTTCTAGGGCAGATATTTTGTAAAGAAACTAATACTTGAGGTGAGATTTGAATGATGAGTTAAGAGGAGTTACACAGGCTGAGTAGAGAAGGAAGGGCATTCCATGTGTAGGGGATAGAAAGAAGCAGGGAAGTCGGAAAAAACATAGTGTAGTTGGGGAAGTACTAATAATAGTTCGGACTGGGGAAAGTAAATAGACTGTTTAAACACCGTGACCATCATCAAGAGAACCTTTTTAAACGTGATAATATTTTAGAATTTATTAGATAATGAACTGATAATAGATGATGCTAATTTAGGCAAGAATAGAGGCTAAGTTCCCAGTTTATTGCTCAGAATCACTATGACTGTGGAATTTCTGTTTTGTCTTTGGTGACCCAAGCTGTAACATGAAGATTCTCACAGTTACTTACAACTGTGAATGAGGCCCAGCCTCACTTAAACTCTCTTTATAACATGTCCTACCCACATTGCTTGTAAGTCAAACATACAGGTTTCTTTACTAGGCCTTCTTTAAAGTATATCATGTGTTGAAAGATGATCATGAGTATTAGGCCCATTTCTCAAGTGATCTTGGCCCAAACTTTTCCGAAGATTATCTTTTCGGAGGTTATGCCTACCTGTAAGCAGTTCAGCTCATGTGTTTCTGTCGACTACATGGTGATATTACCTGTGTTTTAACACCGTCATTTGAAATTATCAACAGTACAGTTATAGCAAAAATCGCCATTGGAATTTACAGCTTTTTTTCTTTTTGCAGCGGAAATGTGATCAGTATTGGCCAACAGAAAATAGTGAGGAATATGGAAGCATTATTGTCACACTGAAGAGCACAAAAGTTCACGCCTGCTATACTGTGCGTCGTTTTTCAGTCAGAAATACAAAAGTGAAAAAGGTATTAAATAAGGGAACCGGGTGGGCTGCCAGGGCATCTCTTTTTAAGCTTGTATGAAAATTTCTGCACAACCAAGGCCAATTCTCATAAGCAACTTTGGTTTAAAAAAAAAAGCATTTTAAAGCATTTTTTTACAACTCTTGATTGACATCAATGTATTGTGTGAAAGATATTGGCAAAGCATGTAATAGAATTTAACTGGCCTGATTGAGTTCTTTAATCTCTTCATGAAGAAGGCTTGATATTTAAAAAAAAAAAAGTCTTCTTATCTTCTTAGGTTTTGGTAACTAGTAAATATGGCAGTATCTGTTTATCGATTTAGCTTTTTAATTCTAATAGGTTCTGGTAACTAGCAAATATGGCAGCATCTGTTTGTTGATTTAGCTTTTTAATTCAATTTTCTGAGAACTTGAAAGCATTGTTTCCTGAAGTACGCTCCAAGGCATGAAAAATGCTTACAAAAATCAGATTCTGCAACTTAACAAGTATAGAAAATGAATGCTACATAATACATATCCCCACTTAGAAACGTACAATGAAAATCAGTGACCAGAGTGCTAGAGTTAAGAAACCTATTTAACTTTGTTTTGCCTAGTGTTTCCTATGTGACTTAATAAAACTCTTTTCTATAGAACTGTTAGCATCCTGAGAATCACACCTTGTGAAAATGCTGCTTTCAAGTTTCCTCAGTTTCTCTTGTTCAAACACTGCTGTCCCATCCAGATTCATAAATCATTATAGCAGTGCTGTGGACTCTAGATAGATGCTCATTAAGAAAAAGTAAAGTAGTTACTCTACTTAGGGGTGGCAGTCGCTTGTAACAATGGATCTTAATTTTTATTTTTGAGTCTTGGACATCTTTGAGAATGTGATAAAACTGTACCCCCCTTGCCCCAGAAAAATTCACATTTACTCAAATACACAATTTCAGTGACTCTGAAGCCCATCTGTGGTCCAAAGTTAACCATCCTTTCTAAGTATAGTTTTTTTTCTGATAATGGCGGAAGTATATAAGAATCAGTAGCATTGTAATTATCTGTGTTCTTTATCATAGAACTGCTAGCTGGCTCAAGCTAAGCAATAACCAGTTTATACTTAAAAATCCCATTACTTATGGAAACCCTACAGATATTTAAACATTACCCACTCTTATTTTAGAAACAACTTAAGTCAAAGGAGGAAGACAAATAGAAACTTTACGTGCTTCACACACTGACAAGAGAGTAAATAACTGAAAATGAGAAAGAAATTGGAAAATGAGAGTTAACAGAATTAAGAAATCAAAGCCATCCAGAGCTTTGTAACTCAGGGCCAAACACCATATAAGCTTCAGAGTTGATTTATCAATGACTCTGAGTCATCAGACAAAAAAAAAATCATAGCAAGTCATCTATTTGGGGAAATTTTTTTATCCAAAGTAGTTAAAATGTAAAAAGTTCATCCACTTAAAGGAAAAACTACTCGGAAAAATCCACTTTTTTTTTTTTTTTTTGAAAGTGACAAATTAATTTTTGCCTTTGACTCTAGAGATTGAGAATCATTTGTCCCTTAGGATCTTCCCCACACTTGCTGGAGTATAGAGCAGCAAACAGCACTCCGGAAGGTCCAACCTACGCAGTGGAGAAAGAAAAGGGGAGTCACAGCCCAGTCAGATAAGAGCAAAGCACTAAGGCCTTCTGGAGCTGGGGCAAAAAGTCAGGCAACGGAGGTCTTGTAGGCAAATTACAAAGTGTTTTGGATGGTTCCAAATCCAAAAAAACTGATATAAACATTCTCACTTGGTATAATCCTAAACTATCTTCCAAGAAGTGTCCTATACTTCCCGTCTAGCTAGAAATGTCTCCATGTATGGCATGAAACGGCCACAAAGAGGAGATAACCTATCCCAGGAACAGTAATTAGGGTGAATGCAATCAGAGGCCCTGTTTCCTAACGTGCTGACATTATTTTTATCCAGAATGCCGACACTCAGCTTAAAGACATCTGATTTTCACCTTTCTCATAGGGTCAGAAGGGGAATCCCAAGGGCCGTCAGAATGAAAGGGTGGTGATCCAATACCACTACACGCAGTGGCCTGACATGGGAGTCCCCGAGTACGCCCTCCCAGTCCTGACCTTCGTAAGGAGGTCCTCAGCAGCCCGGACACCGGAAATGGGCCCTGTGTTGGTACACTGCAGGTAGGGCTGGCGTCTTTCTCTTCTTCCCAGAGTCTGCATTTGAAGTGGGCAGAGCAGAGAGTGTGGGCCTTGTGGACTCAGACCACTGTGGCCCTGCTGATTTGTTTGATTTAGAAACTGAGTCTTCCATTGAAAACTGGGACCTATAAGGCCTGTTAGGGTTATGTAAAGTAACTATATTCCCATGGCATTAAGAAATCATCTGCTGCTTCTGAGGATAAAATAAAATCTTCTCTTAGCAGATGAATCTCTAATTTTTATAACATCATCTTATTAATAAAATCTCCATTGTTCGCTCCTAACATGTAAAAATCTGACCTTACACACAAGTTTAGAGCTTTCCTCACTAGAGATTTTGAGTTTCGTATATGGCTTTTCTGTAGGATTCCTCTAAATAATAATATAGCATGTATGAAAGGATTTTCTTTTCAGAATTTTAGTTTATACATGCTATATAAAATACTTTATTTTTTATTTATTTTTTTATTTTTTTTTAGGCAAGGCAACCCTTGGTTGACCTCACAGATTGCAAGGACCTTGTCAGCTTATAATCCTTGATTTTTTAAATTTTTTACGCCTACAGCACCTGGTCTTCTTAGGTGGCCTCCCATCCAAGTACTAACCAGGCCCAACCCTGCTTAGCTTCCAAGATCATGTAGGATCCTTCCAAGATCATGTAGGATCAGGTGGCTTGGCCGTAGACTTAAAATACCTTTTATAAAGCACTAAGAAAGTCTATTTACCCTCCTTAACTACTTTAAACAACTTTCACTGGTTGTTTAAAAATGCTTTTGTGTTTCATTTGTAATTGCATTCTTGGCTTTTTTTTTTTTCACTTCAGTATGCAAATGGATGTTGCTTATTCTGTGATTTATGTTGCATAGCTGCACGGCCTTTTCTAAGCGCTTCTTTGGGCTGTTCTTATACTATGCAAGATCCTTTGCAGAAATTGGAACCATCTTCTGTTTAAAATTCCATGAGAACTTGACATTTTTTGCTAACCTATTTAGGAATCACTAAAATAGAGATAAAAGTCTATCAGAGAGCTTAGGTATCAACAGAGTTGTGTGAGATGGGGTCCTGCTGGGGGATTCTGCCAAAAGAAGCTTGCTAGTCACTACCACAGAACTTAGATCTTCCTATTTTTGTTTAAATAACAAAAATGTGAATAAGAAGCCAAATTTTCCAGATGTGACATTCTTATTCTATGCCTGGATTACTAAAGGAAAGCACCCCTTTAAATAGGAACTTTCTGATACTGAGCAGAATGGGGCAGTTGGGCAGAAATGGGGTTTATCGAAAGGATAATGGGCACTCCCAGAATCATTGGGAGAGCTGGAGAACGAGGGGCTTGCCTACACAGCAAGTAAAAACACCATACACAATGCCTCAGCAGATACAGGTCTGGTTTAGAGATGGCTGCTGCCACGGAGACAACTAACAGTCCCTTGCATCACTGAGTTACTTCCTTTGCTTGAGCTGCAAGGGAGGCTGAGAAAGCAGGTTTATAACATTTTTCTGTAGCTCCTATGATATACGCAGTCTTTGCTCCCCACCAAGACTTGTGAGGTGGGAAAGGCCCTAATAAAGTTTTTGGATGCTATCCAAGAGAAGCAACCTATGTAATCAGTGAGTTATTCTACGTTCATGAGAGATTAAGATTCTAATTTTTCCAGTCCCGCTGTTCATGACATGATAAAGTTAAAGGTACTAGTTGAGTGTTCTCGTTTCTTCTAGCGCTGGTGTGGGCAGGACAGGCACCTACATTGTAATAGACAGCATGCTGCAACAGATAAAAGACAAAAGCACAGTTAATGTCCTGGGATTCCTGAAGCATATCAGGACACAGCGTAACTACCTCGTCCAGACTGAGGTAAGGAGTAGCTGCCAGTGCTCTCAGGAGATTCTAGCACACTCTTTAACAGAAAGTTGAATGATATTCAGGAGACAGATGCATTATCTTAGGGCTCAAAGGAATTCACAGGTTTGTATTAGAAGATACCCTGGCCATGATACTATTCTTTTGCTTATAGTTTTCAATTTCTGTGTGGATCTTAAACTTGAATTTCTCAACACCCACACAAGCACTAATGTAGCAGATACAGTTGTAGCTAGGGCTGTGTTCAGTGCTATGAGGAGTTAAACATTACGTTTGACTGAGAAATATATGTGAGAGAAAGGTTCTAAAGCCCTTCATTGAACTTACTGGGGTATGGTATGAAATACAGAACTAAATATTCTCTACACTAAAATAAGTTATGATAGATAAGCCAGTAAGTATTGGGGGTAAGCTACAGAGATGTAAATGCTTAAAGGAGTTCACTGATTGATCCCGGTTAGAGGAAGGGCTCACTAAAGGTAGATTTTATGAATGGGATCGAGGTGAGTAGCCCTTAACAGTTCTTCCTCAGTGACTACCATATATTATACCTGTTTCAGGAGCAGTACATTTTCATCCATGATGCCTTGTTGGAAGCCATTCTTGGAAAGGAGACTGAAGTATCTTCAAATCAACTGCATAGCTATGTTAATAGCATCCTCATACCAGGAGTAGGAGGAAAGACACGACTGGAAAAACAATTCAAGGTAGTGCTTTGCATAAATTTCTTTGGTTAAAAAGCAAAAAAGAAATGCCTCGAGTTGAGGGTCATGTCTTTTTTGTATGAATATATAGACTGAAATAGATTAATATTTGTACTCCTTAAACATGATGCAAAGGAAAATAAAGTTCGATCTACGTACGCATTGTTGGTATCCAAATAGATAGTGTGGTGCTGTATTTTCTGAGCAATTTATGAGTTTTTCTGAACATACACATCAGCCCCTAACCACGGTGACACAGCACTTTCAGTCAGTTGTTCCAGTCCAAAAAATATCCTCTGCATTTTTTCTGAACTAATCTATCTTATTAAGAATAGTTATTGTTGACATATTGTCCAAAAAATGAAGCTATTTGAAAGAATGAAGCTATTCTAGCAGATAATTTAGAAACTAGTAAAGAGTTACTAAAGAATACTAGAAAAAAGTTAACTTTCCCTAAATGTTGGTTCTTTTTCTTTGATAGGGGCATAAAGAAGTTTAAAGGCAGTTATGGTTTATATGGAATTGACTTGAAATAAAGGTGAAAAAATAGACTATAAGGACTATTAAAGTACTTAAGATCAGAAAAGCTGAGTTATCTCGAAGGATTTAACTTTTCAGATGTTGTCTGTCTCTCCAGTCACTAAATGCTTTCCTATCTCTTAATCTCTGCCTTTTAAATTCTATTTTTTTGCACATTGTTCTATATGTAATTTATTATTTGTGTCAAGATGGAAGGAATGAGATGAATCTGTACAGCTTTAGTTTTCATGGTAAAATTTTCTATAAACTCTGAAACCTTCATTTGAATCTCTCCTAAAGAAATGAGACTGCCAAATAAATTATAACAAGTGATATTAAGTGAAAAATAAATTAATTTCACTGAGTTCAGTCATAATGTCAAATATCTAGCTCTTCTTTTATAACATTCAAACTACTCTAAAAATCATTTGAAGTAACTAATAGTGGGGATATAGTGTCTCATTTTAAAGTTTAAAATGACTTCTTAAGTACCAGCATTTCTTAAATTCTGCCTTTTCTATGTCTGCACTATTTGTTTATACATAATTTAAAAATATAT
>NW_006440638.1:17318247-17335819 GCF_000325575.1 Pteropus alecto | reverse complement strand
ATATATCTCAAAGGAATCACTTCATTCTGTTGAGAACCAGGTAATTGGTTCTTTTACAAAGACTAACCACTTTAGAATGTAAATAGAAGGAAAAAAAACAGGGGTCAGAAACTCAAAAACTACATCCAGGGCCCTTGACAGTAGTAGTACTAAAGCATTTGGAGGGACCAATACCATAAGTTCTATTAGGATGGACGAAAACACACACACATATATAGGGTTGACAAAATGGTTCAACCAGTTTATATAAACAGAAAGAATAACCAAACTGCTGGGCTAATTATTTATAACAGCCTTAGAACAATGTCAGTTCAGTTCAACAGAAATTTACTGAGAACTTAGCCAATTCTTTAAGAAACATGATTAGCCCTTAATACCAAGAAGCAGGATTTTCTAGTATGGACCCACCTGAGTTCATGTGCCAACAAGGAATTACACAAAAAAATTCACAAGCAATGACATCAATGGGAAAATCCACATTAACTGAATAAGCATCTATCACTGACATCATTCCTGTCATCAAGAAGCCTAACACCTGATAGAAATAAGACCAAGGTAGTTGAGAGAAGTCCCACTAGTGAAACACAAAAAATATCCTTTGGGGTATTAAAATGTTTTTGTTCCTCAGTAATATGATTACTGGTATTTTTTGCCAGGTCATCAAACAAATGCTATCAGTTATACCCTTTTGGTTATACCTTTTTGTTTGTTTTGTTGTTTTTTTCCATCTTTGTCGAATATAGTTGGCATACAACATTGTATAATTTCGAGGTGTACAAAGTAATGATTTGATATATGTATATATTGGTAAATGATTATCACAGTAAGGTTAGTTAACATGTCCACAACTATACCTTTGAATGAAAACTAAAATGTTGCTTTTCTTTCAGCTGGTCACACAATGTAATGCAAAATATGTGGAATGCTTTAGTGCTCAGAAAGAGTGCAACAAAGAAAAGAACAGAAACTCTTCAGTCGTGCCATGTAAGAAAGATCTTAAAATCAATTTGACTTGGTTGAGTGTGTTAGTATTTATTTATTTTTTTCCCCATTAGATATTATGTAAAGAGGCAGCTACTACCAAGGGGAAAGGTTATGTGCTGGACGACTAAGGCAGCTTGATCAAACTGGGAGGGCTGGCTGGTAGTACCAGCAAGTCGCCGCTTCTCTGTGACCTGAAATCTAGCTTCAGTTCACCTCAAAATTCAAGAATTAGGTTACTTCAACCATATCTTAACTGAAATAAAGTAAAGCCATTATCACTGTGGCATTAACACTCCTTTACAACTTCGAGTCCCAGATTAATCTATACAATGAGAACTGCGTCATCAAAATGTTCTGGCTGTTGAGATCAAAGGACTTTTGATAGGTGGTGACCTTTGTATAAATAACTCAGGACACAGCAGAAGATACTGTGTGTGTGCTGTAGACACAGGCATAGGTGATCACTGGAGAGATTATCTACTGAAAAGCCACTGTCTTCTAAGCCCTTTGTGGGGAGAAACAGATAGATAAGGAGATGGCAAAAGAGCAGAGTAAAATATACTGGTATAATTGTAGGAATATCAAACCAGAGTCAAATTTATCTGAAACCCTCTGTCACCTCTGCATGGAGTATTAGTGATCTGCTGTGCAAACCTCTCCCACGGTAAAATTTTCTTCACCTAATACCTGTGTCCTTCTGGGAATGTGTAGCAAAATTTCATTTTACATTCCACCTTAGGTAATAACACTTTAGCTTAGTTAAAAATATAGGTAAGTCTTAAAAAGAAAGGGTACGGGGTGGGGGGACGGGGATATATTATTACTCACCAATTAAGTCTCAGGAAGTGCTGTTGGTTCCGTGTGCACAATAAGGTAAATGTGGTGTTTTTGTTTTTTTTTCATATGATAGCTGAGCGTGCTCGAGTGGGTCTTGCGCCGTTGCCTGGAATGAAAGGAACAGATTACATTAATGCTTCTTATATCATGGTGAGAGTCAACAGTTAATTATAAATAAAGTCAATTAAGCTGAAAGGTGCTAAAGAGCACATACCACCTATGTGACTGATTTCATTTTCCAAATAATATCTCAATGTGTAATATCAAAATTATAGAGTTCTGTATCTTGAAACCACTAACAAAAAATACCTAATCGTAGTGGGGGTACAGAAATGCCTAAATTAAGAAAAATGCTTGTTAAGGAATTAATTTTATTGTTAATTTCACCCAATCGACTCTCTAAATAAACGTTGAAATTACCGTTAAGTAAAAACAGCATGGGTAACTAAAAGTGAATTACATGTGGAGAGAAAATTGTCTACACATGTTATAACTACATTTAGAAATTAGCCAAATTCACTGAGTGCCTTTTTCAATTATTTTAGTATGGTCGAAATGATGCTATCTTATTTCATGAATATATTTTACTACTGCAAAGTTGGAATAAAACACTCATAATCACGGATTTTTCATCTCCCTAACTGAAGGGCTATTATAGGAGCAATGAATTTATTATAACGCAGCATCCTCTGCCACATACTACGAAAGATTTCTGGCGAATGATTTGGGATCATAATGCACAGATCATTGTCATGCTGCCAGACAACCAGAGCTTGGTAAGTAAAGCACATCTGCTATATATTAATGAGCCTCTGAGGCCATAAGTGTAAATTTGATACCTTGCCACAGGGCTATCGTGTCTGTATATGCTAGGGAGGGAAGTTAGACCTCTCATCTTTAAGTCTATACAGATTCCTTTTGCAGTCTCACAATTACCATCCCTGTCAGCTCCATTATTTGATTCTATAATGCTGGTGATATCACTCTACAGTTGTGCTGTACATAGCTGTGCAGTAGCAGGTTTTGAAAAAAGTCCCCTACTAATCTCATTAATGTATGACCTTAACCCGACCTCTTAGTTGCTATGTTACTTTTGAAAAAATAATAGCAGCTAACATCTAATTATATCACTGTGTTTATTACTGTGCAAATATTAACTCATTCAGTCCGCTCTACAATTTTACGACATGGTACTGTTATCATCTCATTTAATAGCTGGGAAAACTGAGGGAAATAACATGTCCAACGGCATACACAAATAATTGGAGTCAGGATTTGAACCCGAGTCACCTGTCTCCAGAGCTCATGCTTTTAATCATTTTTTCATGGTGTTTGTCCCACCCGCATCATAGAAATGTTTCCCAGTCCCTCCCCCTCCAAATTCTATCAAAAATAATAATAATGTATCATTACTTTACCGCTGCTGCCATAGGTAAGTCAGATCCATTACCAGGAAGGAGATAAAGAAAGGCTATTTTGTTCCAACTTAAAGGTATTTTTTAAGAACTTTACTAACCTACTATCTCTTTCTCCTCCCTTTAGTCCTTCCCTATTGAGGGTCTTTAAACTATATTGGAGAAGGGTCAGCAAGTTTATAAAAATCAGCTTAAATGTGTGTGCTTAAGCTCTCTAAGTCTCAGAATTAATTGGGTTCAAAAGTTACTGTAAGGACATGGAAGCAAAAACAAAAACACAAGGAAGATCTGCCTCCATGAGTGTCAGATTAGTGAGTTTTTTAATCAAGAAAGAACAGCATGTGATTGAACCCCTAGTCTTGATGACATGCATTTGACTGTGTGCCCAGTCAGTAGGAACTTCTTCACTTTGTCGCATTTTGCTCCAGCTTCAGAATACCAAGGCTGCTTCTGTATGATAGAATGGCAACAAAGTTGAGAATCTGAAGCTAAAAACTGGAGTGTAAATTTTCAAATTAGCTGGCAGTAGGGGTCTTTTCTGTTTGGCATGTAGAAATTGGAGGCATTTAGGGTTGTTAAAACGTCCATTTGTTGGATGAGTCAGTATTTTGTTATTATAACTTAACAGAGGACAGTCACCAAAAGCCTCTACCCACAAGCTTATTTGTATGGGGAGTCTAGGGGGAGCCTGGCCAAATAAGTGGGTACATGTTCTGCAGACAGTGAGGATACAGGGACTGCCATGGAACATGTGATCTCAGTCTCTCTGAGACCTGGGGATGCTAGGCTAGAATCATACATGTCTGCATTCTCAGCTTTAGGGTTGAACGTCAAATTCATTGGTGGCAGTTCTTCCTAAAGATAATGTCTCTGGATTCCTATGCTTGCTTTATGGCTTATTACCACTGTAATTTTACAAGACCACAATTCTGTGAATAGTCAAGAAGTCACTGGTTCCTAACTCAGAAAGCACTGTTAGCTAGGCATCTTTGACATATATAAATCTTTTTTTAAGCAAAATAACCATAAGACTAGAATGCCTACTGAATTAAGTAGCATTTATTTTTCTCAGTCTTTCATCCAAAGTTGATCAATTATTCCCTGTATTCAGAAGTTTTTCTCTGCCTTTCTTCCATCATAACTGAAGTCCCTGTGGCTATCTTTAGACCAATTGCATAATTTACTATTCATATTATCATTATAAAAGTTCTTTGAGGTAAGTAGTTTTATTATTCCCACTTTTCAGATATGGAATTTAAGGCTCAGATAGTTTAATTTATTCAGGATCATATCCAATCCTAAATCCTATGCTTAATCCGTGTGTATTGGTTATATGTAAAGGCCCTGTCCATTATACCTTATGTTTTTAATATCTACTAAAACGATCCTACTTCCATTTCCCTGGACAAAATGTATTAAAACACATGACAGTTACAGACTTCTTTTGTATAGACTAAACCCGATTGCTAATCTGTTTCCCCTTATGCTGAGCTTTAAAAATAAAAATGTACTTGGCAATAAGCTATATTGAAACTTGAAAGGGTGATAAGTCTTATTGGACTGTTGGCTCATTTCTAATGCAACAATGTAAGATTAAACAAAACCTTCTTTGTTTTGAACACTATTCAGAATTATTTCTGACTTCGCTAGTAGTAGCTAAGCATTTTCAGGAAAATGCCCATAGAAATCTGTATTACAGACAAACTGTAGTTTGCCATTTGAACTGATTAGAAAAGGAGGGAGCAGGGTTCTTATTGTCAGAGTCATTGTATTTCTCATAAAGTCTCCCACCTGTGCAATAGTTAACTTTTTTAAGGCCTCCATAGTTTTCAGGGATAGAATTCAAATACAAAGCCTGAATATTTACTTTTAATATTGAAACAGATGAACATTTGAAGGCCGAAAGACTCTCTGTGTTATCATCCCCTGGACATCCATACTAACTTTTAAAGAACACCTTGTACTTAGAGCCAACACACATGCTTATTTATGTACAACCTCTTTCCAAAAAGGTTCTGTCCCATACCATTTATTAGTAGTGTGATTTTAGACAACTTATGTGTCTCTGAGCCTTGGTGTCCTCATTTGTAAAAGCAGATGATAAAAATCCCTCATCTCACTAGTATTTTGTAAAAATTAAATAAGATGTTTATCTTAACATTATCTTACTTAATTTAGGGGTGCAGGGGGAGGGCGAAGTGGATAAAGGGTGAAGTAGGTAAAGGTGGAGGAAACTGGACCTTGGGTGGTAAACACACAATAGAATATACAGATGTCAAATGATAATGTACACCTGAAAATTAATATAATTGTATTAACCAATGTTACCCCAATAAACTCAATTTAAAAAAAAAGATAATGTTTATGAACATCCTTTGCAAAATGCTAATCAACTGTAGAGCTGTTATTAACATAATTCATAGGAAATGGCAATTAGCATGTCTTAGTTGCTTAAGCAATTGTGAATAATAGGTTAAAATTAATTGACCTAAATCTCATCTCCTTTTTCATTATGACAGTTATATCACAGAGCACTTCTCAATGGGGGGTGATGCATCCCCTATAGATGCATTTTGGTTGTTACAGTGACATAGGTGAGAAAGTGCTAGAAAATAATTATCATTATGTATGTTTTTCATTGCGTACAGTAATCATTGAACTCAGCATGATTAGATGGGAATAAAATTCTGTGAACCAAATTTAAAAGGTGACTTGAGAGGTATAGCAAATCTAAAACATTTTGCAAGCAAATGTTTGACAGCACTACAGATTTTTTTTTTTTGGTTCTCATAGGCAGAAGATGAGTTTGTATATTGGCCAAGTCGAGAAGAATCCATGAACTGTGAGGCCTTTACCGTCACCCTGATCAGCAAAGACAGACTGTGCCTCTCTAATGAAGAACAAATTATCATCCATGACTTTATTCTTGAAGCTACACAGGTAACCTAAACCTCAGTTCCTTAGTAACAGCTATATCTTGGCCCAGGATCATTCTTCTAAGTAATACTGAAATAATTTACCACCCTTGAGGCAGGCCCAGGTATTTGAGTATGACTTAATTTTAAATATGTACACTTCTCTTTTTTTTTCCTTCCTTCAAATATTTGCTTTCCTGGCTGAATAGACAAAAGGTAACCAGTTTTTCTGATTGAGCACACATACAAATAGGTCTGTTGACCTAATTATAAAAACAATATTCTAAAGCTCAATATTTTTTTTTCTGTCAGAAATGTAAACCTTGGCAATGTGTTGCAGAGATGATAATAGTGAGACTTGTTATACAACATTTTGATGTGTAATAACTGCCTTTTTATGGGACAGGAAAAAGGGGAGCTGTCTTATATTAGTAATTTAAATGAGCTCCTAACCCCTTCCTATTTCTTTAATTTTAAAGAAGAATTGTCACTTGAAATTTTAGCCTAAGCAAAATAAGATTCTACTATTTTGCTATGGTGACCTGCTCATTTTTTAACAGCAGGCAGACCTCCCTAGTCGTCTTACTGGTTGCGTGTTGGGTAATCTGGCATTCTTCTGTTATCTATAATATATGCTTTCTCAAAAGCAAGTTCTAGTCATTAGATTATAGACAGAATGAAATAAACTCATGTTGTATTGGTTGTAGGATGACTATGTCTTGGAAGTTCGGCACTTTCAGTGTCCCAAATGGCCTAACCCAGATGCCCCCATAAGCAGTACCTTTGAACTTATCAACGTCATCAAGGAAGAGGCCTTAACGAGGGATGGCCCCACCATTGTTCATGATGAGTATGTATCTGTTTCTTAATCTTAAAATTTAGACATTTTTCTTGTTGAATTGCTCTGGAAGTAGAAAGAGAAGACAGATTTTTTAAAACCTGCTCCCTCTCACAGCTTGTGACCATCCCATGTTATTTCTAATGTGTACCTGTGCAAGACATGGCTCTGTTGGCATTTTATCAAACCTTTCCAAGTCTTCAGGTTCTCCCAGAGTATATGTTCTACTATATCTTAGCCTACAAAAGTAGATTTGCTTGCTTTTTGAGGTTTTATGTTTCAGTAACACAAATTAATCAAACAGCTAATTAAATTATTAATTATTTACATCAATCAAATAGTTACATTTATTTTAACATTCTTACACTGAATTTTAGCAAACACTTGTTAGAGTTTACAGTGTGTTTTGAATATTATAGTACTGTCTTTGGGATTTAAAAGTAAACAACACGAATCTCAAATAGAACAAGTCACTCCCGGCTCAGGGATTCTAGGCTACAAAGTGTTCAAATCCAGCCCCTTTCCACTTTATTAAGAGAGACAGGGTCATAGATGTCCTTACATGGTATACGAATATTTGGAGTGAAACTGGAATCAACCTGCAAGTCAGTTGTACAACCTTACATTATTTAGACTCTCACAAACCTTTGGTCAATATTCACCTATTATACACATCCTTATCTCTATTTTAGTTCTAAGGTAGCTCACTCCCTTGGTCAGCAAATTCTCAGTGCATCCATTATGTTCATTAAATTACCAACAACTTTAATAGCATAGATAATAATAAATTGGAAGGTAAAGCTTATTGTTCTTTTATTTTCCTTAAACTAAAGATATAACAAAGTGCATAAAGATTTTCAGCCTAGGTCGGCACCTTTGCCTCAAATCCATATTGCTCTCCTGTTTGAAGTAAACCACATTACTGGCTGCTTCCAAAGAGTTCTGTGGTCTTGAGAAATAGTGGCTATTTCAGAATGTTGGCCCAACATAATTACATTAAGAATTAAGGTTAGAAGAGCATTATAGTCAAAGAAGTATTTAAATAGCACACGGACCGCCTCAGAATGACTAGGTAGTTGCCACTGGCTGTGAAACTTTAGGGTAGGCAGTATAGCATAAAATTAGGGCTGTTTCTGGAGATTTTCTTCCCCACTAAACTGGGTCAGATTTTAAATTACTTCTGTATCAATTCAGGCCAAATCCTAATGTTGCTGCCCAAGTTATGATAGTGCTCCAAGGAATTAGGTCCTAAAGTCAGTAAGACAGCCAATCTGATAGTTCATGGTAAAGGAAGAGGTAAAGAATAAAACACCACCATGCAAACAGTTTCACACAACTGTTTCATTCATTTATCTGTATTCATCTTTAGGGTATACTAGTCTTATTCAAAAAATATTCATGATTTTTATTTTATGCCACATGGTGAGTATATCACCTCTGGAATTAATCAAAGGTAGCTGTTCTTAGCCTAAATAGTAAAAGAGAAAATCCTAAACTAGTGGATCTACAGCTATCATATAGATATCACATAGGTTAGCTGGATTAAAACCACCGAAAGAAATGTGTTCATTCATTTATCCATCTACCATCTTTAGGAGATAAGTGATTCCATAGAAATTACTTTTCCACATTACTCTAGAACAACTTTAAAAATTTTAAACAGTCGCTAACTCTAGCGCACTACTCTGAATACCAGTTACCTTTCAGTTTCCTCTTACCTACTTGTTGTACTTCTAAATATCCCTTCATGATGGCATACAGACACCTCGTATTCTGCTTGTATAAAACCAAACTAATCATCTTCCAGCCTTCCCCGACCCACCAAGTCTTGTTGATTCTACCCATTCTTTCAAGACACTTCAAATTCTTTTACAGTCTGGCCGAAGTTGACTTTTCCAGCTACCATCCCAAGCTTCCACTGAAGTACTTCCTCTGGGCCACCTTTCCCCTGCAAATACTATCTCCTCTAGTGCCCTTTCATTCAACACACAGTTCAGAAATCTCTCTCTGAAATTGAAGTCACTCTCTCTGAGATTATCTCTAACCCATTTCAGAGGCGATCATCAAAATCGTTAATAGACATCACCTTGCCAATGCCATTCCTGTTTATCATACATTGTAACTATTTGTCCACAGGACCGTCACCCCCACATTGCTGAGACCAGCAGTGGTAACTTCCTCATCCCAGTCTCCATTAGGTGAAGGCCAGTGCCTGGCACATACTGGGTGCTGGACAGATACTGGCATGAATGGGTACTGTGTTTCAAATTGTGATGGCCTGCATAATTTTAGGGCTCTGTACCCCTATATGAACTTTTCCCAGAAAGCCTTGAACCTTGCCTTTTGTTTTGTCATGTTGCCTGCTTAAATTCTGTGAACTATAAAGCCAATTTACAAAGTTTTTTAAGCTCAAACGTAGAAGTGAGCACACTTGGAGAGAAGACCTGAGAGCTTCTACTGTAAGTCGAAGAGTTTATCTTTTAGTGCTCAAACTTTGTGATATCTATTCGGTCTTCATCTTTTTAACACTACTTTCAGGGTCCTCAGTTATGTACCAGATAGATGAAGTTTCCGGATAAATGATCTAAGGATAAAATTCCTCACCAGAAAGTAAACTGATCTTTCTTGAGGACAGACATAGCGTAAAAGCGAACTGCTTTATTCATGGCATTCTATATTCCCCTGTTTAAGACAGTTCTGTTTAGAGGCTGACCTGTATCATTACTTTCAAATTTTAAAAACAGAGCTTGTAGTTCTACAGAAGGGGTTTAGAGATAGGCATGGTTCTTACACAGTCTCATGAGACAACAGTAGACTAGATATTCACTCACAGAACAAAGAATCGTTTCCTGTGCAAATAATGTTAATTCACTCTGGAGATACATCTATCACCATATTAGATATCATAGTAGGCTAATTTCATTTAACAGTTCTCAAAGTGTGATCTGAGGACACCCGGTTAAGGAGGGGACAGTAGTCTTCAAGCCCGTTCCAGGAGATGAAAGGTCAAAACTATTCTCATAATAATGCAAAGATACCATTTCCCTTGTTCACTCTCATTCTGTCATGAGTGTACAGTACAGTTTCTCCAGAGCTGCATGATATGGGTTGACATCCTCACTCTCGTGGCTAATGGAATGTGTGCTTGCATGGTTTTGTGTTTTAATATTTTCTCAGTTCTAATTTCTGATAGAGTAAATATTTGATAGAGCTCAAAATAAGCAAAACCTCTTTGGGGATTTTTAGTAACTTTTTATTTTAATTTGGTTCTGAGATATTCTATAAGCGAGACAGAAATATATGGAATGCCTTCTATACCAGCTGCTGCAAAGACACTCACAAATCATAGCTAATTAATTTAATCCTCAAGTTTATCCTACTATGAGGGTAATTTTAGAATTCCCTACTTTACATATGAGAAAATAAGCACAATGACACTAAATAATAGTGACTGGATATACATATAGTTAGTGTCAGAGCCCAGACCAGCTACATAATTTCTGGGGTCCAATGTAAAATGGAAATGCAGGAACCTATGTCCAAAAATTATTAAGAATTTCCAGATGGAAAGCGCAGAGCTTTAAACTTAAGTGCAGGACCCTTCTGAGTAGGGGACCCACATGGTGGCAAGCCTGGAAACTGGTCTGCCTCCCACAGTCAGTACTCCTGCACATGTGTCTCCATTTCTTCAACTTCAGACTCTTGTTTTTCTCCTACTTGATTTACTCATTCAGTTACTAAGCTGTTTATTTTATTTTTTTCTTTTTAGTTTCAGGTATACAGTATAATGGTTAGACATTTATATAATTTAGGAAGTGATCTGCCCCATTATTCTAGCACCCATCTGGCCCTATATCTAGCCATTACAATATTTTAATTTTTAAAGTCCTGTGGAAAGCTTTTGTGCTGCCATTTCCCCAGGAATGATACATATCCAAGCTTTCACTCTGTTTTCCTACTTGCCTTAATGATTTCTAAGGGAAGTATCACTTCACAGTGACAGGGTTATAATTCTGGATTGCATTCTTGGTTATCATTTTTAAAACAATGTCTAAAAAGAAAAACTATAACAATTGTGAGTAGTTATAGGAAATAGTAAAAAATATGATTAAGTGGGCATAGACATCATACACACTGACTATACGAGGAACCCCAATGTGTTTTAAAATGAAATAGGCGGAACACTTAAAAACATGACTGTGCATTGGGAACTTAAAGTAGTTTCATTTCTTTTATGATTTCTTTGCAGGATAGGAAGGAAAAGATGAAAATACATTTGGTTTTTTTCTTAGCAGCATTTCTTAACAAGCATTGCTTTTGAAGAAGTGGTAAATGAACTACCAAAGCCAGTGAATTTATATACTATCTTTATTTTATCTAGCTTATAACTTGGTGAAAAAGTGAAACAGCCCCTCTAGTTTTAAGTGCAAATCTATGAAACTTGACAAATATCCTTTAATCCTGCTTAATTCCTAAATTGCTAGAAGAACATGGCCTTTGTTTTTTCAGTCTCTATTTTTTTATATTAATGTTTGCTTTTTAGAAGATACTTAAAAGTATCTGTGTGTTTGATTGGTTTGACACAGTTTCTAGTCATGTTCAAAGTATTCTTGTGTTGTACTTCCTTTTAATTTACATTCTTATTTAAGAGTGGCTAAATATAGGAAAGGCCAGACTAATCCCACATGGAGTGCACACTGCATAATAAGATACATAATACCTGACTTTTCTTCTTAATGGCTATGGATAGCTTTAAGAAAGAGCTAAAGAAGAGGTGGGTGGAGGGAGATCCTGAGTCTAACAGTTTCACTAGACAGAGTAAGCAAAAGTTAAATTCTTCCTCTCCTGAAAAATGTTAGTGCCGTGCTAAAATAAGTAGGTAAACTCAGAATCTGAGGAAAGACAAGATGATGAACAAGAACAATAAGCGAATCAGAGTTAATAGAGCAATCATAATAGGATTTTAAACTATGTTCACATCTAAAGGAAGTCTGTATGAAATGAATTAAAAACATGTATTGTGCAACAGGAACAAATTAGAGCCTAAGAAATAGAAAAAATAAGAGATGCTAGCAGCAGAACGCACAAAGTTGAAATCAAACAAGGATATAGAAGCTAGATACAGAAGTTCTAACACATGTCCTAAGACATGAGCCCGTAGAGAGATTAAAGAGGAAGAAATAATGGCTGAGATTTTCTGAGAACTGAATAAGGGATTAAATTCTTAAACTGAATGATCAGGATACATTTGAACAATAACATTCAGAGAGATTTGAATACTACAATTAACAAGACTGATCTATTAGTGATATATAAAACTATGCACCTAAAAGAGACTATATTGAGAGACCGTAGTATATTCTCTTCAAACATAAATGATTTATTTAGATAAATTGAATTTCGGAACATTTCTAAAAAAATGATACCATACAAGGCCACATTCATTGGTCATAATGCATGAATATTAAAAACCAATGAGACCTCAGATCCTCATACCTAAACACTGAAGTCCTTGTATCTAGAATTACTTATAGATAATTCATGGGCTAAAAGGTTACGGAAAATAGGAATTAGAAAAAAAACTTAAAATTAAATAAATGCACTGCATTTCAAAACCTGGTATGATGTAACCAAACTACACTCAAAGAGAAAAAAATTATAGCTTATACTGTATATATTGGAGAAAAGATTGAAAATACAGTTTCAACTCAAGAAGCCAGAAAAAGAACCAGATAAATCCACAAATAGTACAAAGAATTAAAATAAAAGCAAACGGTAATAAAATGGGGGCAGGGAAGAGATAGTAAAATTTAAACGATAAAGTCTAAAAAAGAAACCAATTTGGAAAATGGCAAAAAAAATTCACCATTTATCCACAGTTACAGCAAAACATTTAAGAATTGTTATTATCCTCAGGTGTAATGATTATTTTTTCAAGGCCTTATCTTTTAGAGTTTTATACTAAAATATGAATAAATAATATACTTGGAATTTGCTTCAAAATATATGGGAAAAGAAGTAGAGATGCGACAAGAGTGCCCTTAGGTTGATGATTGTTGTAATTTAGTGAGCTTCTTGAGGGTTACTGTACGTTTTCTATAAAAGGTCAAAATAATAGAAATATTATAAAGGACTGAATATTTGAAACTATATACTGATAAGTTTTTAAAGGGTTAAAATATAAATATTTTAAAAGATATAAAATTAAACATTTGAAACTATAATTTTATAGTAATAAATTTTTAACCCTAGATCATAAGCATAATAAATGATACTTTTTGAACATATGGTAGATGTACTAGTCTCTGTTCTGTGCCATTTACACGTGTCAGCTCAAATATAAGCTCTAGTCACGAGCTATGAGACTTTGGCCAGTTCACCTGAACGTGCCTTGTTTCTTCAGCCTCAAAATGGGGATAACAATAGTACCTATACCATAGGACTACTGTAAAAATTAAGTTGGTACATGTAAAATATCTAAGAAAGCCCGTCAACATAGTAAGAGCATACTACATGTTAGTGATTACTAAGAACTGAATTAAAAGATGAGTTCTCAAAACTGTTAAGGTCCACTAAGTCCTGACAGGCTACATTTGCATAACACACAGAGAATAGACTTAATGTTAACTTGATTTAAAAAAAAAAAAAAAAAAAGGCTAGCACCAAAACGAAAAAGTATGAGCTAATCTTACTTGTTAGAATATGGACGCGAAACTCAAAAACTGTCAAATAAAACCCAACATGTTATAAAAAGTAAGATTTATCCTGAGACTGTAGAACTCGTTAAATATTACCAAAAATTTCTCAGTGAATTCAGGACATTTTTAAAGGTGTTTCTAAAAAGAATGTTAATAGATGTTGAAAAACATACAATAACACCCATTCATAATATGCCCCCCCAAAAAAACACTCAGCAAACTAAAAGTATAAAGCATCCTCATTAACTTGATCAATGTTATTTATCAAAAGCCTATAACAAACATTAATTTAATATTAATAACTTAGAAGCTTTACCATTAAAGAATATAACACGATGCATCCTAGCAGTCCTTGACTATAAAACTATTAGGTCCTAACCAACAGAGTAAAAGCAAAAGATACAATAAATTTAAAAGTTGAAAAGAGACAAAACTGGCATTATTAGCAGATAAAGATGTAGCCAACTTCCTAGACAAACCACAGATTATTAGAACTTAAAAAGAGTTCTGCTGTGTGGCTGGATACAAGTTTACCATATGAAAATCAATTTTCCTATAGTATGTCAACTGAAACCAAACAGAAAATGTCATAAGAGTCCAGTTTTAGAAGTAACCAACTCTCAAGTACTTAGCAATTAAACTAAAATGAATTAGCAAAGACTATGAAGAAAACTATAAAATCTAATTGAAAGTCATAAAAGACTTGAATAAATGGAGACAAGACGTGTTTATGAACAGAAAAACTCAAAGACGTTAATTTCCTCTGATAGATACATATATTTAACGCCATCTAACCAAATCACAACAAAACATTTTCTGTCCTTAACAATCCAGTTTCAAAATTAATATGAAATGGATGGGATGGAAAAGTTAGGAGTACTTGGAAATGAGTGTACAAGTGGAAAATGAAATATAACATGTTTGAAGCACTAAAAACAATATGAAACAATAAACTTAGGGACAGCCAAAACTATTGCGGAATCTCGCTTTATCAGCTATCAAGAATTATCAGAAACCTATACGAATTAAGACAAATAAATGTGGGAAAATGAAAAAAATAAATAAACTGAAGGGTTAAACTAGAGTTCAGAAACATGCTTGCATTCATCAGAATTTAGTATATGATAAAAAGGCTGCTCAGGTCAATGAAAAAAGATGAGACTATTCAATAAAAAATATGCTGGGATAATTTGTTGTCCATTGGAAAAATAACTAAAATAGGAACCTTATATCAAAACAAGAATAAGATTCAGATGAATTCATTAAAATTAAAAAATAAAATTAGAACAATGTAAAATACTGAGCTAGAGAAAGCATTCTCAAACAAGATTCCAAAAAGAGCCAAAAATGAAAGATTGATAAACTTGATTACATCTAAACTATACTTCAGTATAATAAAAACGACCACAACATTAAGAGAAACTAGGAATTGAAAAAAAAATACTTGCAACATGTCAGATAATATAATTTCTATGAATCCATTTAAAAGAGACAAACCTAATAGAAAAATGGCCAAAGTATATTAATAGGCAATATCAGAAGAGGAAATACAGTTGATTAATAAACAAAAAGATATTCAACTCTGATAAGAAATGCAAATTAAAAAAAAACATTAAAAAACAGACTGAGAGAAGATATTCACTTATACATCTGATAAGAGATTAATATCTAAAATATATAAAGAACTTATACAACTCAACAACAAAAGAAACAATCCAATTACAAAATGAGTAGAAGACCTGAACAGATATTTCTCCAAAGAGGAAATACAGATGGCCATTAGACATATGAAAAGATCATCATCATCAGAGAAATGCAAATTGAAACCACAATGAGATATCACCTCACATCTGTTCATAATGGCTACAATCAATAAAGAACAAGTGTTGGTGAGGATGTGGAGAAAAGGGAACCCTCATACACTGTTGGTGGGACTGCAAATTGGTACAGCCACTGTGGAAAACAATCTGAAGATTTCTCCAAAAATTAAAATAGATATACCTTTTGACCCAGCGATTGCACTTCTGGATATTTATCGAAAGAAAACCAAAGCAATAATTCGTAAAGATCTATGCACCCCTATATTCATGGCAGCATAATTTACAATAGCCAAGATATGAAAGCAACCTAACTGCCCATCAACAGATGATTGGATAAAGAAATTATGGTTCATATATACAATGGAATATTACTCAGCCATTAAAAAAAATGAAATCCTACCATTTGCAACAACATGGATGGACCTAGAGGTTGTTATGCTGAGTGAAATAGGTCAGAGAAAGATAAATACCATATGATTTCACTTATATGCGGAATCTAAGGAACGAAAAGAAGAAACTAATCAAAGACAGACACAAATATAGAGGACAGTCTGGGGTCAGCCAAAGGGGAGGGGGATTGGGGGGCTGGGAGAATGGGGTAAAGGATTAAAGAAGTACAAATTAGTTGATAGATGGTCACAGGGTTGGGGAGCATGCCATAGGGAATGCAATTAGTATTAATGTAATAATGGCTAGGTGGAGACAAAGAGCAATTAGAGGGATCGTTTTATAATCTATATAAATGTCTAACCAATGTACTGTATACTTGAGACTAATAAAATTTAAAAAGAAAACATTAAAATTTTTCATCTACCAAATAGGCAGAAGCATTTAACTTTAAAATGATGAGAAGAAACCAATATTCTCATGCTGGGAGGAATATAAACAAGTAACAACCATTTGGGAAAGAAATATAGCAATATATTTAAAACTGAAAACGAGCATACCTGTGATCTAGCTCTTCTACAGATGGCACCTCTTCTAATGCACACAAGATACATGAACAATTTAAATGTCCATCCATAGGGAAATGAGTGAGTCCAGTATGGATGCAGCAGCTGAAATGAGGTGGATCAAAATGTACTGATATACCTAAATCTAGAAGGGTTCATCTAAAAGTTTAACAATTTTTATCCCTAGATAGTTTACCTCTAAAGTTGGGGTGGCAGTTAGGGGGCTATTGGTCTTATTTGTATCAAAGATGAAAAATATCTGTAATGTTTTAATTTTATATATGAATATTCAGAAACTGCATATCTAATAGTTTTTAACAACACAGTGGGCACAGGGCATCTAAGTCCCAATCTCACTTCTACCGGAAACACCATCTCGAACAATTTTATTTAATCCATCTGTTTTCTCATCACTAATACGGAAACTATGTGCCATCACAAGTTCCTATAAAAAATGGATTTGCCAGCCTGGCTTGATTTAAAAATAAAAAAGGTCTATTACTCTTTAGAGCCTTTTTTTGTATGTGTAAAACAAAGAACCATATTTTTCCAGGGATTTTAAAGAAGGTGCCTTCATTTGGAAAGTTCTACTTCAGTGCCAAAAATAATTACTTGATATGGAACCCATTTTGAGAATTCTCTGACTGCATTTCAGTAATGTATTTTCGTTTTTGCTCATATTTTGTAACTTCAATTTAGCTGTTTGAGAATTTAAAAAATTTTTTTCAGTCTTTCACCAATAGCCTCTAGTTAAGGTTCTCATTATTTTTCCATTTATATCACCTAACTTGCCCCCAATATCAAATCTTCGATAGCTCTCCCAAGTCTAATTTTGAACCTCTCATGTCATATTAAATATCAAGCTAAGTATCCGATAAACTAGTTTGGGTGAGTTTACTTTCATAAACAAATGTCACCTTTATCTAAAATTTTAGCCTCTAAATCTCTCTCCCATTCAGTAATTTCATTTATTTTTATACTTTGGAATAGGTGTCTCTACAATCTACTTAGCTTCTATGAAAATATGTAATGGTAATTTCATTTCAGTATATTCAGTCCCTTAGTAAATCTGAAATAGCATTTTTTTTCTTCCCCAAGGTATGGAGCAGTTT
>NW_006440638.1:17311288-17318199 GCF_000325575.1 Pteropus alecto | reverse complement strand
CACCCTGTCCCAGCAACTAGAGAACGAAAACGCTGTGGATGTTTTCCAGGTTGCAAAAATGATCAATCTTATGAGGCCTGGAGTATTCACAGACATTGTAAGTGCTTTGCTTCTTTATGAAATTTCTACAACATCAGTTGAAATTCAGGCTCATGCTTTAGAGTAATGGTTCTCAACTGAGATACTTTTTTTGGTTGCCACACCTGGAGTTGGAGAAGTACTCTGGCACCTAGTGGGTAGAGCCCAGGGCCACTGCTAACCAACCTGAAATGCATAAGACAGACTTCCACATTAAAAGAATTACTGGCCCAAAATGTCAGCATGCAGAGGCTGAGAAACTCTGCTTTCTAGAGTATAGTATTCTCATACAGTTATAACATATGTTTGTTAATTTACTGTCAATATTGAGAATTAGTTCCAAGCTAACGGAGATCAAAAGGACATTAAGAAGGCATAGGTCTTGGTTATATTCACATGATTTTTAAGTTTCTTAGACAGCATAAATATATATTCCTGTTTCTCTAGTATGTTTTTCACAATTACATTTTTAACTGGTATTTTAACCTTAGATAAAATGACTAAGCTTTGGCTCAAAGTGTCTTCCTCTTGCTTTTCAGGAACAATACCAGTTTGTCTATAAAGCAATGCTTAGCTTGGTCAGCACTAAAGAAAATGGAAACGGTCCCATGACGGTGGACAAAAATGGTGCTGTTCTAATTGCAGATGAATCAGACCCTGCCGAGAGCATGGAATCTCTAGTGTGATTGAAATCCTGGAAGGGCACTTAATTTGTAAAACTTCTGAAGACTGAGAACTTTTTGAGGCCTTTTTTGCCAGACTCTAGGTTATACAATAACCCAGTTACTTTTTTACACTGATAAAAGTTTTGATATTTATTTTTTGCCATTTTAAGTCTTAATGGTATTCTACTGAGCATTTGCACCTCTGTTCATTTCACCCAGTGAAACTCAATTTTACCTAGTTTGCACTATATGATCAGTGTTACTGCCTATAATCTAATACTAAAGCAAACCCCGATGTGACATTCCATAATAACATATATGCTACTTTTTAGTTCAGTACAGTGAAGGTCTTTGTTATGACAGTGAATCTTGATTTTATTATTATTGCTAAACAGTTGCATTCTACTAGCAGGCAATGCTGTATTTTTTTTCCTCAGTCCTACTCTCCTCTTTTCCTTTAGACATTGTTCAATACTGTATGCCTTCTACATTTTAATGGAGTGGATGAGCATTGTTTTCTTTTAAAGACCAGCAGGTAATTGGGAGCTGTTAAGGTCCATCGACATCATGGCCTTGAAACAGTCCCATTTATGATGGTGAAGATATCCATTAAGAAATTAGAAGATTTACGAGTTGCTTTATGTGAACATCACTTATTAGTTACAAACTTATATTCATAGCTTTAAAAAAATGCCCAATTGTGTCAAAATAAAGGATATCTCTGTATTACAGTTTTCACAGTAGCTATGTGGACAGTGTGTGTTATTTCCATTTTGACTCTGTGAAATAGCTACACCTAAAAATCAAGGCTATCTTTTACAATAGAGAGATGGCAATATTTTACACAACTCAGTTATGAAACCCATTAGTGACTCCCCATTAATGCTTCTTGGTTTTTTAATAGCATACTTCACAGCAGGTGGAATAATGAAAATATTACAGGTGTGTAATTTTGAAATTAGTCCTCTAAAATCCCTATTACTCATATAACAATCTAATAAAAACTACCTATACAGTTAACATTCTTTTCTTTCCTTTTTGCCAAATGTTTCATGATAAATCTCATAATTACATACATTCTTCTACTTAGGATTAAATTGAAAATACTGTATTAGCAAAAGTCTTGGGACTATCTAGACTCCCACACATGGATAAATCTGATTTGGAGAGAGAAAATTACAATCTTGAATAAAAGGCGATAGCTACATTTTCAAATAGTTTTTAAGAGAGAGAGATGGCTTTGTGTGCTTTTGTGTAGTTTAGCCTCAAGAACCGATACACTTCAGTAAAAGAGGCTGAAAATCATTACACAGCCCAAGGAAGTTATTTGGTTTAGCCTCTGGAGCCATACTCACCCCACAGTACATAATGGAAAAATTAAGAGCATTAATAAGGAATTTCAGTTCCTTATTTTCAGTTAGAAAAATAAACTACTTACTGAGATCTATTTCTTCTAGTGCCTATGCTTTTGAGAAACAACTTCTATCAGAAGTGAAATCACCACCAGAACTGGGCCTGGAAGAATAAAAGGGTTTTGGTTATTTTTTATGTCAATAAACTTCAACAAAAAGTCCACACTGGCTATTACACTATCTGGGTAGGCGTTAGAACATTGATGATCTTCAGCACTGGGGTTCTATTTACCTTGAGTTGACTTTCTGTGAAGTTTGTCAGAATGGTGCTAAAGGACCAAAGCAGCTCAAGGAAGAGAGAGGCTGCAGGCCGAGACCAGGAGTTCCAAAGCATAGGCCAGATCAATGGAATTTTCGTCGACCACATAACTTGCCAGGGTTAAGTTAATCTCCCTTTTTGTTACATAGATTCAGCAACATAGAATAGTCTACTGTTCACAAACTATAGGCTAGGCTTGAAAAAAGGTGTGCAAGTGAGCAAAGTGTGCTAAACTGTATGTGCTAGATGATAGAGATACCTACATAGGCCCTCTGCTCCCATCAGAAGCTCTACCTAACACTTTAAGAAAAAAAGCTTGAACATAGGAACTCTACAACTGCCATAAGGCTAAAGGGAATCAGGAAGGTAAAGGTTTCAGATCATGGCAAGAGCCAGATCATTTTAGTCAAGTAGGTTAGTTTGACTGTATAGAGTATTGATATGCGCTCTTTCCAGTAGTTGGCACAGTGGACTTGACTTTCAGAAGTAATGTTTAAGTTGGGGTTCATGGTCCCTCAATAATTTCCCTCAGTAATTTTTTCTTAATATAAAAGAAAACATTGGTTAGAAGACTCATAACAAGTATTTCCTTCTGTGCTATTTACAGAAGGCTCAATACGTGGAAATGCATACCCTCTAACACAATTCTGTGACCATCTCTTACATGAGCATCACAATCATGATAAAGGAAAGAGATAGCTAGTAAATAGAATAGAAACATTACAAAGATGGTTTATAAGTTGTCTGCGAGACAACTGTGTGTCTATAGCGGGCCTGAACCAAAGTCTACAAATCCTGACCCACTGACCCATGAGCAATTGCTATTTGCCCATCTTGCCAAAGTAATCCAAACACACTTCACTGAGGATAGTTATATTCAGCAGTTTCTCACTCTCACCACAGAGTGTATCCTCACTATTATTCTTAATTTGTTATTGACAGAAACATGCTTGCATCTTTCCAGAGGCAGAGTTTCAAAGATGGTGTTTTCTTTGAGACATAAGCACATTGCTTAACTACATAACAAGGTTATTACCACTTGCACTCAGGAGGAAAGGAAATAGCTATTGCAAATTAATGTGTGCTAGTTTATAAAATAAGCTTACTGAGTTGTGTGAATTTAGCTCTAGGTGAACAGAATGATCAGACCAAGTGGCCATGCTGGACATCAAAGAAAAGACACTTTATTTCCATCAAGAGAACTCTTTCTTGCATCCAAAAGTCACAATATTTTTTACATAAAAAAGTTAACTTCTGAATTTCAAGAAAAATAAGATTAATTGAATTGGTTTTTCTAATTTTTATGCCTTGGAGCATTTAGAAATCTGTTTTGAGTGGAAGAATCCAGCAAGGTCAGAGAAGGTTATGGTGTTCAAGGTCTGGCTGTTGGAGTTTTTAGCCCAGAGTGACATGTTTAAATCAACAAATACCCTTAATTATTTTTTAATGACACAGCACAACTGCCTTGTTATGAATTTTTCTTAAATGCATATATACTGTATTTAAAAATTAAAATATAGATACCAATTTACCAAAGATACATAATACTAATTCTAAGCAAAAATAAATAAGAGAAACCCAAACACATCATAATTTAAGAAATAATCAAAATGTAGTTTGTCTTAAGAATTTAGCCGTTATACTGGAAAATGCATTTCAACTCCTATGTTCTAAAGTTTATGTTCAAATGGTGCCAGTGGATTTTTATAGAAAGGGGAAATGCCTGCTTTTTTTTAAGAGCTGTAATTTCACTTACCCCTTTGCGCTTTTCCTTAGTTGCCATTTAACATACAATATTGGCTTTATTTATCTCGAGAAAGAAGGCATGGTACAGATAAGAAGGAATTGTAATAATGATATTTGGCCTCTACTTTGTCTTAGCTGTTAAACTTTTTAGTATTTTTGTTAAATATTTGCAAAGGGAAGCATTTTCTACAGAGGATAATTAATTTCAAGAAAAAATATCTTGAGTTTTAAGAAATAAACATCTCCAGAAAAGGAGACAGCCGATTTTATAAAATGTCGCAACTCTCCAACATTTGGGGTAGTGACTCCTTTTTAGTTAGGACATTTAAAACTAGCAAGCAGCCATTGTTTCTAAAAAAAAAAAAAAAAAAAAAAATAAAAAAAAAAAAAAAAAAAAAGACTCAGCCTACATGTCGTTTTGTGTTTCTTTCACTTCATCTCGAAATAGCTAAAATCATTAAAACTGTAAATATTTTGTTGCTTGGAATAAGCATCTTCTGGGAATTTGTATCTATGGTATATAATCATAGAATTTTATATTTTCATATAAAGCTAATTTTTTTCTAGTTTCAACTCTGTCAGTTTTGTTTTTGTTTTGTGTGGTGGATATGTGAATTCAACTTTCCGTGTATTGAAGTAGCAAGAACCATCTTTGCATTCCAAAAGAATCCAACGTGTTATTTCTTTGAGACAGTGATTGTGAAAGGTGGGTTTTCTTTTTTAATTCCATTGACCATTTGTGCAATAGGAATTAAACATAGTCACTGAATACATTCGTTGCATTGACCCATTTGGAAAAAGTGGTTTTTAAAAAAAAAAAAATTGTTCAGGGGGGGAGGGGTTTTGTAACCTGAAATTTTTCCCTTTTTTCTTCTGTTTAAAACTATATCAAATCATTCTATTATAGTGTTATTTAATATGTAAATTGTATTGCTATACATAAAATAAAGTATGGTTTTTGATGTATCCATTAGTGCTGAGCATTTCTATGAAAATATCTGTATCCAATAAAATCAGGTTACTAGTCTCCCTTAACAGATCACATTTATACCCACTGATCCTTCATCTTAGTTTTACTTGCATACTGAATCAAACTTTATTCACTTTATTAGTCTGCTGCTGAGAATTACTATTTTCCCCAGTGTATCAACTAGATTTGTAGCAACTTCTCCCTTTTAATATGTACCGTGAAGGACATATCTTGGAAAGACTTTTGGAGAATCTATGAAATATACAGGATCACTACAATTGCTTCTACTTACAAGGAATTCTGACATTTCCAAACAGGGGTCCCAAAATTGGCAGCTTTGATCTACCATTCTCTGTGAACTTTTAGCGGCCTCACATCCAGGAAGTCAACTCTGTACCAGGGCTCCAGTGTTTCTTTCCACAGAGAGAAGAGCTGATATTTCATTCTCCCTAAGAAAGTGGGAATTTAAGAAACTGTAGTAATCTTTTCCAGTGATATCTGAAAGACCAATTTCAACACAGAACAAATCTCTGATGATATAACCTAGTCCTTCTCAAATTACACCCATGTGAACTCGATACAGAGCATACCAGAGGTCACAGATCGATGGCCTGTAGATTATATTTAGTCTACAGTTATATTTTATTTGGCCTATAGTTTTTTAAAATTCATATTAGTAACCAACATTTAAAAAAGGAAAATTTACATTAAAATTCAGATTTCAAGCTCCTTTCAAAACCTTGAGTGGTGTTACAATACCAGGCTTATGTTCTCACACAGCAATAAGCTAGAGAGGAGGAGCAGTTGGTTGACCCTTTTAGGTGAGGCACGTACTCTCCAGTTCACTAGAGTCTATATCTCTTCCATCACCTTATGTCTGCCCATCGTCAGTTGTTGAAATAACCTGCTTGGATCCTATAAGCAGTTGCATAAGAATTTTGAGACCACCTCCCATCTTAGGCTGTTAAACCAACAACCAAGAGCAACAGCTATGACTGTTCAAAATAATTAACAAATCAATTCTCTACTCCATGGCTTTTACTGGCCAGAATATAAGGTTAGACAAGGATGCTTCATTTCTGCCACCAATAATGGGGCAAAGAAACGAGTGCAAAAGACCACTGACCCAAAACTCCATTTCCTAACAGTTAATTCAGGCTGTTAAGAACTTTAAGATTTAGAAACAAGTCACTATTAACCATGCCTGGTTTCAGACAGGATTAAAGACACTGGCTTCATTTCTGTCTGTGTTGGTGAAATAGCATACGGCACTAGGAGATAGGAACTAGAAGTTGGGAACTAGCAAGCTTAAATTGGCTTTTGTAATTATGTAGTTTGGCAGGAAGATAATTAAGCCAGCAGTTTATTTTAATCTAATAATCGCATGTTGCTTAAAAATTGAAAAATAGGACATTAACATCTGATTTGTGGTCATTTGAAGTAATTCAACTTTCTATAGTTAACTGTTCTATAAATTTATTATCTTCCCTTCCCCACAGTACTTCTTCTGCAGTGGGTAAAGTCAAGCTTTGTGGCAAAGCCAATGAGAGTTGCAAAGCTTAGGATGATGTCATCCCAAATAGTAGATATCTTTAGCATTCTATTAGAATTCATTCCATTAGCATTTGCTAAACATCTACCACAGGCCACATATTACACTCTGTACAAAATGTAAAGTTGGCAGAGGCATTTCAAGTCAAATTTCAAAGATTACAATTTAATCTTAAAAATTAGTTCTTCAATTTATGCAAAAATACTTGGCACAATAGAGATGATTTTTA
>NW_006440638.1:17307578-17310991 GCF_000325575.1 Pteropus alecto | reverse complement strand
AGAGTGAAAAAGACAATTGTTCACCATTGTGATCAAACAAGTAAAACCTGTAACCATTGATGTTCCCTAACTTATAAACTGTGCTCACAAAATTCTGTTTATTCTGCATTAAATTTCTTACTAGAACATAGAAAGCATTTTCCCATAGCGAAAAAGAAAATGTTAAAGAATGAGGACTATGAAGTCAAATAGCCTAGGGTTCCAGTAAATTCTGCCACTTCACTGAACAGAATGGCCCAGTAATTTACTGGATGATTTGGAGCAAGTTACATCACTTCTCTACATGGCGTTTTCACTCTTCATCTGTAAAATAGAGAAATGAATTTTGACTCATCGGACTGCTCTGAGAAGTGAATGAGATAATGTATGCAAAGCTCTTGTAAGACTCAGTTAATATTAGCCATTATAACTATCCCATTACCTTGTTTTATTATTTTTTTAATTGCTTAGCAGACCTCTTGTCAATCATGAAACAAAAAGTCTACTACCTTAGCTTGCCCGATTAAATAGCAATACTGAGATATTTCCTTTACTGATGAGGAAGCTCACCACATTAAATTAGATTCAAGGGAGGTAGATGAGGATGAAGTGGGAAAATGAGAGCAATCCATATATCCTGCTGTCTAGAAATGAGTGGCAGAAGCACAGAATGGACAAACACGCAATGCCTCAAACCTTGAATATTTCTCTTCTAATGGTTTCAATCTCTCGGTGTTCCAAAAAAGTTGTTTAAGGAAAAGTTTCATAAATTCAAAAAAGTAAAACAGAAGTCTTCATAATATTTGTTAGTGTCAAACACCAAGTGCAGAATATTGTATAGTACTATGACAAAGATGAGCATTGTTTCTATTACCAGCCACAGTGCCCTAGCTCAGCTCCCAAACCATATCACCTAATATAAACTGTGATCATTCCTTTATCTTCAACTTTTATCTTCTGTATCGTCTCACACTACTTTCAGTATATCACTGTCATTATCAACCATCATCTTTCCTCACCCTAGGCCTAGCTGGCTTCTTTAGCTGCACACTATCGTACTGTGAAGAAGTGGCCATAGATTAGAGACATTTTCTGTTCTTAAAGCCTAATAAGTACATTATTTCAGAGTATCTCACTACATAAATAAGATTATCTGTTTCCTCTGCCAAAGCTTTTTTGATTGTTGAAGAAATGATTAGAATAAATTAAGGTTATCTTAGAACTCTCTGTATTTTAATAAATTAAAATATGTATTCTAATATATTTAACACATTCATGACTCATAAATCCTGTAAATGTTTCCAAAATTGGTCATTTAAAAAATAATATGAGATGGGCTTTTATAATATTAGGTATAAAAATAATTTTTCATGAAAGATACACAATAATCATGTGAAATTAAACTCATCATTAATATTATTTACTAAGATACCTTTTGTTGGGACAAAATTCTCACATTACTTAAGACTATCTGAACTGGATTTTGTGTAAAAACATCCCAGCAGATTGCATAGGATTCTTTACTTTTAAGCTTTCACCATACCGATAATCAGATATTCTATATTAGAGAAAGCATTTTTCCCCTTCATAGTCTTAAATGCCTCTTGTGAGTGCATGCATATGAGCACCCAGACTGTGTAGTTCCAAAACCATCCCTTGGCTTTAAAAAGTTATCCAGGCTTTTAAAAAATGATAAAGGAGTCCTTGCTGTTCTCAAAAAAATTTAGGCCTAAATATCCCCCCAAATTCTGAACAGCACTGAGTAAAACATAAAATGCTACAGCAGCTAACCCCACCCTCATTTCCCTCAATAGCTCCCCTTTTGTTCAGTGTTATAAAATTTTTCTGCGTCGGATGCCTAGGTAACGCATGTCTCTAAAGAAGGGTATGCACCAGAGCAAGTGGATTATGGCTACTCAGCTGGCAGTAGCTGTAGTCTGCTTTTTAGCCTCCCTATCATATTCTCTATGATGAAAGGCATGGTTTTGTACACTGCAAAAACACTCCAAATAGATGTACAGACAGTATATATACTGCAAAAACATTCCAAATAGATATACAGATGGTCCTAGAACTTTATGGCTTACTATGACACCTTCCCTGACAACTGGAGAAGGTGCTTACATTAAAAAAAGAAAAAAGAAAAACTTAAAAGAACTTGCTGCCCCATCCCGATGATTCCAGCAAAAGCCAACTAAAAATCTTATCAGTTTCTCTGCATCTGAAATTCATAATCTTTACCTCCCCCTTGTTACAGCAGAAGCATCCTTCCTCCTATGTAAGACCATCTCTTGTATCTTCCAGAAATTGTAGGTGGCCCATGCCTTCTTGTCCTTCCAAAGACTTCATTTGTGTAATTAGCCTCCCTCTCACTTGATTCAGATATTTTTCTTTCTCTACTGAACCATTAGGTTTGGTATGTAAATTCGCTCTATTACCCTCGACTTGGGAAAACTTCTTGATGCCAAGCCTCCTTTGACTACCACCCCATTTTGCTGTTTCACTGTGACTATAAAACTTCTTGAGAGTTGTCACGAGATCCATTCTTTTCTTTCAGTCTCAACTTGTTTAAGTTGGGGTTCATTTACCATCGTCCCAAAATTCTTTGCAAATTCTCCAAATACCTTGTTCTTTTACCGTCAACTCCACTGATTTGTCAGCAATTGACCACACCAATTTCTTCTTTCAGTACTCAATAAATGTTTACACACCAGTCACTATGTACCAGGAGGTGTTCTAGATGCCAGGGATAAATAAAGTAGTTCACAAAGTAAAGTCCTTGGCCTCATGGAACTTACAGTTGATAGATAACAAATACATAAATAATGTTTAATATAATGCCAGGTAAAAAGGCAAAAAGGAAAACTAAGTCAGACAGGGGACAGAGTAATGGGGGATGACAGATAAAGTGGTCAGGCCTTATCTACTAAGCAAAAACACAAAGTTTAGACGTTGAACAGCTCTGTTCTGTGAGTTTTCTTTTGATGTCTCTCTTACTCACTGATAAAGAAGGTTCTAAGATCCAACTGGGGTCTGAAAACTGTGGCTCTCATAGGTACTTCCGGAGAGTGAAAACTACTCAGAGTTTGAAGGTAGGATTTTTTTCCTACCTCAATATCTGCTATTTCTCAAGCCTCCATTGTTGGATTCAATTCATATCAACAACCTCTAAATGCTGGCAAGCCCCAGACTTCTGTTAAAGTAGCTTCTTTTTTTTCTCCATTTACAGCCTCTGTCATTCCATCCAATCCCGTAGAATTAAATATTCTTATATGCCAATAAGTACCAATGTATATATCACTAGTTCCAACCTATATCCTGAACGCCACATTAATATCCAATTGAATACTGAACATCTCCATTAGTATGTCTAATAAGGATTCCAAACTTAACATGACAAAAGTACAACTCTGATTTTTTCCTCCCCTAATCTG
>NW_006440638.1:17301157-17307559 GCF_000325575.1 Pteropus alecto | reverse complement strand
AGTAAACAGCAGCAAGATGTACTCAGGTAGTCAAGTTAAAAACCTAGCTATCTTGATTTCTGTTTATTTATTGCCATTTAATAATACGAAGCTGCTTGGTATTATTAGTCAATAAGTCAATGCAAAATAAAACCACAATGAAATATACTTATCAGAATAAGTGAACTTGAGGATAGATTAATAGATGTGACCCAAATGAAATAAGAGAAAGAGAACAAACAAAAACACTACAAAAATAATCTAAGTGCTGTGGGAGATATCAAATAATATATGTATATATAAAATATATAATATATCATTATGTACAATACATAATCATATATATTTATATGTAATTATATGTTTATATAATTATATAATTATATGTAATTATATCTATATAATTGGAATCCCCTAAGGAAAGAAAGAGAGAAAGAGGGAGAAAAAAATATTTCAGAAAGTAATTGCCAAGATTTTCCAATATTAATGACACCAAACCACAGATCCTAACGGTTTAGAGAACAGGATGAATTTATTAAAAACAAAAAAAAACAAAAAAAAATCACATCTAAGCACATCATATTCAAACTGCTGAAAACCAAAGTTAAAGAAGAAACAAAACATACACATTACCTAAAAGGGAGGATGGTAAGAATTACAGTCAACTTCTGGTCAGAAATCATGCAAGCCATAAGGCAACAGAGTGACATACATAAATGTTGAAAGAAGAAATCTGCCAACCCAAAACTCAATATCCAGTAAGGTTATTCTTCCAAAATTACTTATGTATTGGTAAAACATATTTTCTATTTAGAGCCATACTCTTAACTGTGACTTTTATTTTCCAAATTTTCAAAGTCAACACTTGATATAGGTATATTTTCCTGGTGACATTCTACAAATATGATTTAATGATAGCCTAATTAAAAGCTGTTAATGTATTTTGTTTAGGGAAAAGTTTAGGAGATTAGTACACCCTCTATGTGAAATTACTGAGTAAAAACTGAGTTAAAATAGCAACAGGAATGCTATTATATTATCAGACTTATCCTTTGACATTAAGTAAGATTATGTTACTTTGTTATGAGTCCAGTAGACTATAAAAAACTACACTCAGATTCATGTCTACATTATGCAAGAGAAGTATAAATCAAAAAAGAAAGATGAAATCTGTTATTGGAGAATTACCAGTGTGCCTTCAAAAAAATAACAAAACAAACAAGCAAAAAACAACCCACAAAAATAAAGTATCCAAAGGAATGAGTTTGCATCATGCAGGCTATGTGCAAGCCACATGTGATATGGAATAAAAGAAATAAAAGAGAATACGTTTAACAAATGTATTCAAAAACAGTTTTAGAGAATGAAAGTACAAAGCTCTGTTAATTAATCTCTCTCAAAAATCAACCAAGTCTTCCTTAGAACATTTAATAGTTCTCTTTCTGAATCATATCAAATGTCAACTCTTAGTTTAAAGATATCGTCACTCCTCCCTTTACTACGCTTATCTAGCCATTTATCTAACATCTCTTCAATTCACTCCTTTGCTCTGGCAAGTCCAATCTATTCACTCACTGATCCACCAACATACTGTTTCATTCCTACACTTAGACATTTACCCATCACTCTCCTCACTTGAAATGCCCTCTCCTTTACTCCTACCCAATACTCAGATGATGACTTTCTCCTGGAAATTGTTTGACTAGTTAGCCTATAACTTTTAATAATAAGATGAGCCACTTTTTTCTTGTACTCTTGCTGTGATAACTTATCTTAAATCTGTTCTTTATCTTGTTAAGCAAGAGTTGTTCCTGAGAAGATAAAGGTGGTGGATGAAGAATGAGGACATGAGATACCTGTAAGGAGAAACCAGCACTAAAGGATAAAATAGCCGATGTCCCCCCAGATCCTTGGATAGAGTGGTGTTCCTTTTACATAATAGGTTGATAGGTTGATAACCTGTCCCTTATGACTGTGAGGTCAGCGCTTTAGTAACAGAGCTGTATAAAGATTGTTCATTTCCTAAATGACCTTTTAAACACTTTTTGGTGAGAGTTTTTCCAAAATGAGAGTGCTGTTCTGCATAGAAGGAACTTGTGCTCAGAGAGTCTATGCCTTAGTTTCTAGGAGTGGATTGGGGGCCAGTCCATCCTTAAATGTTAAATCAGACTTCCAACCAAGAACTATAATACTTGGAAAAGCAACTATCATAACCATTTTAACATTTATTGAATATATTTTATATGTCTATATATTCTAAGCCTTGTAAAAGGCAGAAATAATGTAAAATAAGTCTTAATACACACGTCTATACATACTTACGTACCAATATATTTACAGACTTGAAAAGTTATGTAACAATACATGACAGCATATCATTAGGTCCCAAATAGATTAGTATTACTAACATAAATAAGTGTCACCAGAGTTCAGAGGAGAAATTCAAGAAGGAAATGATACTTCAGTTGAACCTTAAAAGATGAACTGATTTGGAGTGACAAAATAGGTAATAAAGGCCATTCTGTTTATGTGAATATTGGGGCAAGTCCTGCATAAACAAAATTTTCATCTTAAAAAATTAGATGAACTTGACAAGTGGGATGTGATCTATACCATGGAAGTCCTTAAATATCAAGCTAAAGAGTTTGGTCTTTACTTTGCCATTGAAGGTATAGGTATATTAATAATGTTACTGAAAAAGAAAGACTACAAAACTGATTTGTCTGAGTCAATTCAGTTTTCTCAGAGTTTTTTTTTTTTCCTGAAACTATCTTTCTTCTCAAAGATAGGTCAGAATTTCCCTGTACAACTTCAGGTAAGGCTCACTCTTACTTAAACATGTCCGTAGGACTGATTGCAAAATTTAAATACAAATAGTACAGCTTTCTTTTAAACGGTAAGTCAGAAACAACTGAATCTTTTTCATATATCTAGGGATTCAATAGGATAATAATTTTGTGCTTTCAAGAAATACCTCAAAGTCCAATAGATTTGTTAATTCTACTCAACTGGGAAACTTTACTCTGTGGTTTTAAAAACATTTTTAATTTAACTTTAGATTATTTACTTATCAGTGATGTTCAAAAATTAATTTTTGTAAGTTTCAGAATGAAAATGAAGATTCGGTTCTTTTGAGTCTAAAGAGCATAGGAAAATTAGTTCGTAAAAGCCTAATAAAAAATGTAAAGCTAGGGATACTATTGCAAGATTTACTGTTAAGGATTTACCTTTATTTCCATGTTAAATAAATGTATAAATAGCTATAGTTGCATGTTAAATAAGCTTAGTGCTTATCAGTCTTTTCAGCTCATGTCATTTGAGATGAGAGAAAATACTATCTTTGAAAAGATATGAACTGGAAATTCATAGACGAAATCAGAACTAAAATACACCAGAGCCATGCTATCAAGGAAAACCTGAGTCCATAAGATAGAACTACTTTAAACAATTTATAATAAGGTTTTTAGCACACGTAACAAAACTAATAAAATAGATCTATTTTACCATTAATGCTGCTCAAAAATGAAAATTGTACTTTTCACAGTGTATATCAATTCCGAAACTGCTTTCATATGTATTATTTCATTTGGCCCTTACCAATATCCTGAGAAGTAGAGAAAGAAGGTAATATTTTTCCTTTCTTGCCAGTGATGAAACTGTGTTTTTAGGAAGGAAATCCAGAGCTAGAATCCATGTGTTCTAATTTGACAATATCGCCATTTCACCACACTGCCTCTCTAGTTATCATCAGTACAAGGTTTCAGTGTATTTCAGCTGTAAAGGTCAAACTTTTTAGGTTTATTCACAGCATAACTGGGTTAAAATTTTTAATATGTCTAAGATAGAAAGATGAGTTGATTACTTTTATATTTCCTTTTCTATACATGTTATGTTTAAAGGGATCTATTCTTATTCAGGGTGGAAATTTTATATAGATATATTTATGTATAGCAAAGTTGGCAGAGAAATAAATTTATATAAAATTGAGTGGGGTTTTTTTCCACAGAACTTTCCACAAAGTCACATAAGCACTCTCAACAGACTATAACTACACTATCAATGGAAACGAAATAGTGGTCTTAAAAAGAATTTGAAAGCATTCAACAGCTGTCAGAAATTCATTTGAACCATAAAATTTTATAGCTTTGGGAAATAAATACTATAATGTTCCATTGTCGTACTCCTAAATCACCTTTTTCAGAAAATGTGTCTTACACAAAGAGAGAAAAAGTTCACAGGCAAAACAAAATTATTTTTAAAAACTACTCAAGAAAATCTTGTTTTAAAAATGCTGAAATACTTTAAGTTAACATATTTTCTATATTGTCTCTACTGTGAATTACTTCTCTATCAAGAACTTATATATATGAAGAATATACAAAACAAATAAAATACTATATAATTTTATTTTTCTGAATCCTTAGTTATCTGATAGCAATTCATAGTATTATGAAACAGGATTTTACTGTGAACTTCAAATGTTTACATACAGTGTAGATTCTGAAAGGATAACTTTTGAATAGGTTTCATATTATTATAGTATAGTCTGCATGCAAAATCACATCATGAATATAGTAAATCATTTATATGAATGTAGTTTTAACAAAGCAAGTTTAACACACCATTTTTTAATTCTATCATACAATATAGAAAGTCAAATTTCTAAAATTGAAAAAAAGCAATTGGGGTCATGGACTCAAATAATGGGCATATATGTCAAATGTACAGCATTGAGATACCTATGTGTCATAACTTCCTAACTTTGTCACTGTAGCCCTTTCTAAACTTGAGCTCTCTCTTCTACCACTCAGTATGACAGTGGCTACCTAGATCTTTTTTATTTACTTATTTAACAATTCTCTTATGCAAAATAGAGCTAGGTGTAGGTATTAAGGATACAGCAGTGAGAAGACTGACAAGGTTCCTGCCTTCATGAAAGTTATATTCTAGTGGGAGAGACAATAAACAAGTAAGCAAATGTATCAGATATATATCTATGTATATGGGTGTGCACGCACACACACAAATATATACCACGTAGAGGCAAGTACTATAAAAAAAATAATAAAGCAAGGTAAAAGGATAGAAAGTGATGGTGAAGGGGATTATTTTTGACAAGGTGGGCTAGAAAGGACTATTTCAGAGAATGGCATGTAAAGAATATACAAAGCTCTATGGAAGATGTTCCAGGCAGGGAGGACATGGAGTGCAAAAGTTCTTGAGATAGGGCTGAGCAAGATCAAAGTGAATGAGGGGGAACCTGGTAAGATGAGTTGGGAGAGGTAAGCACTGCCTGATCAAGCAGAGCCATGCAAAGGAGTGTGGATTTTATTCTAATGGCAGCGGAAGCCATTACAGGGTTTGAGGAGGGGAGTTACAAGTTCTGATTTATGTTTTGAAAAAAAAAAAACAAACAAAAAACTCTGACCACAGAAATGATTATAGAAAGAAAAAAAGTAGAAAAAAATAATGGGCTGGGGAAAAAATGGCATAGATGATAGAGGCTCTGTTCATCCTCTGGCAACCAAATCAAAGCTGTGATGGAAACAAGGAGCAAACAGCAAGGAAAAATCACCTGGGATCTAAATGAACAAGCCATACAACTAGGGAGAAATCTAAGAAATCACCTTGCAACAACAGAAGGTAGGACGGGGCGAGGACACGAGCCTGCCTGGTCCCTAGTGGCTGCGTTGGACAGAGGCTGCGGCAGTGGCAGACACCTTTTAAAGGGGCTATGTCCAAGAGTGGACTTTCACAGTGATGGACCTGCTCTCTCTGAGCACCAGTGCTTGTTCGGCTGTGCACAGGGGGCACCAAGGACATATAGGGAGACACTGTAGGAGTGAGGGCTAAAGGTGAGACTCGCTCTGTACAGAAATGCTGGTGGTATCCATTGTTCCTCTGTTGAGACCTCCCCGCTCCTAGTGCAGTGGAGCAGGGCTGCCATAGCCCTGAGGCATAGCCGTGATATCATCAAACTGGATAACAGAGGTCGCTCCACCCAGAGGATTCCTTAAAACTCCGCCTCCCCCAACTCGCAGCCCCACCCAAGCCACATCCAGGTGTATCTTCAGCAAGTCAGGTGCTCAATGCAGAGCAGCATCTAGACTCACACTGGAGGCAGCTGGCCTCGGTTTCTGGTGTGGCCTTTTGAGGCAACTATAAGCACAGCATCTGTTGATTGCTTGCTGAATCTTCACAGGTGGTCCCAGAGGGGTAGAGGCTTGGGCTAAATTTGGCCTGCACCTGAACCCCTCTCAGGACTGTGCCACTGGATACCTACCACACAAAGCCACACTAATAAGACCAGGAGACTTAGCAGCTTTGCTTAGTGCATAGAAACAGACACGGAAAGGTAGCCAAAATGGGAAAACAAAGAAGCAGAAACCACATGAGAGAACAGAACAGAGAGCCAGATACAAA
>NW_006440638.1:17271174-17300326 GCF_000325575.1 Pteropus alecto | reverse complement strand
CAAATTAAAAGACATACACAGACTAAAAGGAAGGAAACGAAAGAAGATATTGCCTTGATGGACCTAGAGGGTATTGTGTTGAGTGAAATGGGCCAGATACAGAAATACAAATATCACACGATTTCATGTACATGTGGAATCTAAAGAACAAAATAAACAACAACAACAGAAGCAGATATAAACTCATAGATACAGAGAATATTTAGAGGGCTACTAGATGGAAGAGGGGATGGGAGACGACAAAAAAAGGCAAAGGGATTAAGAGGTACAAATGGATAGTTGCAGAATAGACATGGAGATGTGGAGTGTAGCAAGAGGAAGATGGTTAATAATGTTGTAATAAATATGTAAGAGGAAGAGGGATATTAGATTTAGTGGAGTGATCACTGCAAGTTATGTGGATCTCTGATCACTATGCTATACAACTGAAACTGATATATTATTGTATGCCAACTATAAATGGAAAAAAACTCATTGAATTGTACAATGTAAATACAAACAACTCATTGTTATATTTCAATAAAGACAAAAACAATAATGAAGAAACTATCATACATTTCTTTAGTATTTGCATTTTGAGACCCAAAGGAAGTAGCACATGGTACCAATAACAAGTTACTCACAAAGTTTAATTTAAAATTATTCTTTAAGAATAAAATTAGGAAGAATCGAAATGCAAAAGATAGGAGCAGGTATCTGTAGATATTACTCAAGAGACTAGTGGTAGATATGAAATTGAAGACTTTTAGAAAGATTCTCAAATTTAACTTTAAGATAATTAAAGTGAAATCTCAAAAAAGTATGATTTAAATAGTAACCATAGCTAAAGGGTTTGAGTTAATCAAATTTGTAACATGTTATAAAAAGTAATGAGCTAAAAAATTAGAGTGGTATACATTAAAGGTTGCAACCATCAGTCTGCTGGGCTATATGTGTGTATATACATGTATTGTATGTATACAGATATAGGTGCTTTGTTGTTTTTATTTGAATTAGTTACTAACACTGAAAATTCAGAAGATTTCATATGAAAATCCAACTTTCTGTCTTCATTTGAAAAATCAAAAGCTCTGGCAACTTTGGATTCAGGAAAGGCAACAATCTGTTAGAGATGAGCAGCAAGTATACTAATCGTTATAAAATTCTAGTAGAAAGTTCTCTAAAATAAATGGATAAGTTCTTTTACTTCAGTTTTTGAGTAACATGGGACTGTTTTTATGTTGTTTGAGGAGGGAAAAAAAGCATTTATCATGTTGCCAACTTATATTCTGCAAGCATTTATCAAGAACCTATTATAAATCAACACCTGCTATTAGGAGTTTGGAGTCTAGGGAATAACTCCAAGGGCATGGGAACTCTCTACAATGTGATTACGTCTCTTGGAGAGTCTACTGAACATTTATTCTGCCAATTCAAAAGGTAAATGCTTATTCCAGGATCTGAAGTGTTCAAAGTCTAGCTTCCGGTAGGCTGCTCTGAATGCCCCACCTGTGCAGCTGAGAGGCACAACTTCACTTTGCAAGGCCTACAGGGTTTTGGAACTACAGTTGCCTCTCTGTATCCATGAGTTTTGCATGTCAGTATTAAACCAGCCACAAATAGAAAACAATACTTTCAATCTATGGCATGGAATCCAAGGATGCAGAGAGCCAACTATATACATTGTTCTATGTTGTTTTCTATGAAGGACTTGAGCATCCAAAGATTTTCTTATCTGCGGGGATCCTGGAACCAGTCACTTGAACAACTATAAACAGCCTGGGTGCTCACATACAGGACCCTTGCCCTGGGCCATCAGCTGCTACCTAAGCAATAATCCACTGTTTGGAAATAGACTCAAGGCATAAACTGCCAAATGCAAGAAACAAAAGTCAGTTGAATAAGTCCTCTCAAAAAGATTGTTATTTTATATAAAATTTGCAAATAAAAAGTATTTTTTAAACATCACATCCTTTTCTAATCCACCTGACAAATCAGGAGACTGATTAGGTATACTTTCAGTCCTTTTTGGCGCATTTGCTAGACACCATATCAATCACAATCCAGGGATAGTTGCCCTCTAAAGTCTATAGAAAGTCTATTCAAAGAGCTGAGACCCTAAGACGAGAACATAGCATGATCTGACAACCTTTTCTTTTCCCATATAAATATCATCAGAAACATAAGTTCAGCACCCTAAAAAGCAACTAGTTAACAGTGAATTAAATACTTACATGTAAAAATGCATTTTTAAATGCACAGCAAAGTAAAGTAAAAGCAATCTCAAATGTACATGCATGAATATCTATCTCAGATTTTGGAGTGGATTTTTATAGAACACATTTCTTCTTGAAAATAGGCTGTACTTATAGTTAAAATTTCAAGACATTAAATATGTAATAGTTTTCCTGATGGCATATGGTTTGAATTGATATTGGTAAATAATTGTACATAAAATGAAACTACACTGAATTAAATGTTAGTAAAAATGACAAAATAAAATACAAGCAATATAAAGCATTGCACAGGTGTATGCCATATTACCAGCTGAAAAAATCTTGCAATTACAGGCCTACACTATTTATTCCACTGGTGTATAATTACATTTTATATATGTTTGTTTAGTAATATCAATCCAAGACATCATTTTGAGAATATAATTAACTGAATGGTAGAACAGAATGTGTGTGTGTTTTACTATTTTTGTGTTTCTGTATTTCAAACAAGTTGGTCTTTGTTAGCTGTGTTTAACTGCCATCTAGAGTTAAAATGAATCCATTTCTTTTCCCTTCCACTATTCTTTTTCAAAATTTTAGGTACATAAGCTAACATGTTTAACCCCTATTTCATATCAAACAAATATTCATTAGACTACAAAATTATAAAAGAATAACCTTACTCAATTTTTCAAAGTACTATTAATATCTCCACTGGCTGCAAGTATTTTAGGTTGACTAAAAAGTGAGGCTCACATTTAATCTAATTAAAACATTATTTTTGAATGCATAAACAAGCCAGTGAGCAACCTGATACACATTTGAACTTGGTGAAATACATTAAAAACTTAAATAAAATTAATTTGTCTACATCTACAGCCTTCTATTTGTATTTTTTTTCATAACTCAAAAGCAGGCCCATATGTAAAGATATTCAAGAATTCATTTTTACCTCTAAAAAATATGATTATAAAAATTAGCCAAATCCCAAGTGTATATTTAACTAAAGTTTTTAATAGTCTTATGTCCCAATTGACATTTGTGTCCAAATTTAAGGAACTTGGTAAGAATAAACCATCGGTACAATTGCTTGGCTTTCAATTTAAGTAAGTCATATCCAAAAAGCAACAACAAAGGAATATTTAAGAGAAAAATACAATCAAATTTGAAATAAGTCCTCGTGCTCTAGCAAAAGAAGAAATGTATTCCCATGAAATGTTAAAAGGTAGGTAAAACATTTTTTCATGCTGTTCTCATATAAATGAAGGATATGGATTTTTAACAAATTATCTTTTCCAAACGCATTAACCTACAAGTCTTTTCTAACAATATTTTTACACACCATTATATCTTGAAACACAGAAGTTGCAATGCAGTAAAGCTGCAACTCTTATTTTTTCAAAGGAAGTTATATCAAAGTTTTCAAGTGAATTGATATAGCAAACAATAAAGATTTAAAAAATGGCTTGCACAAGGGGCCTTGAATGTTTTCAGTAACTACGGTTGCAGAGCATTACAAAAAGGTGAGCATGACATAATACAATGCTTACTATGTCAAGTATGCATTTCAGAAGGTTTTTAATTGCTTACTCAATAGTAGACTAATAGTAAAGTTGTTATAGCACTGTAACAGCAAAAGGGATAAAAAATGAAGAAAATAATCAGACGGGAAGGCTATGAAAGAGAAAATTCCTACTTCAAGAAAAGCCTGAGTTAAAGAGTCACAGAGAGACTATGAATATAATAAAAGCTGCTGGGAAATCAAGGAGATGGGATTACCGGGGGGGAAAAAAAAAAGCCTTTATAAATTATATACAATTGAAAGGGTGTCAGTTTAAGACAAAGGATATTGAGTTTTAAATTATTGATATTTGGGAAGTTAAAAGGTATACATATTTACTGTGTATACAACACACAAATGATTTGCTAAGAATTATCATGTGTGATTTCAATTTTAAAATGCTAATGCTTAGAACTAGTGAGGTTTTTAATTTGCTCTCTCTAGAAGGAAGAGGTATATACAAATTCTCACTAGAAATCTCTAGGATTAAACATAGTTTTATCAAAATGGCCTTGTTCTCTCAGCCAAAAATGTAGATACCAGCTATGATAATGATTTCTTTATTGCAGAGTTTTATCTGATTGGTTGTAGGTTGACGAAAGATCCTAAAGAGGTATCTAGTTGTAAATTCTCTCTGGTCAAAACCCTTCAAAGGCCAGTTTAAAGTATTTCAGATATATTTTGCATGTGGAATATTCTTCCATAGCAAAATGGACAGTCTATAACTATGGAAAAAGGTAAAATTCTAATGATTTTCTTTTTTACTTTAAAAAAATGTTTCAATTACAGTTGACATTCAATATTATTTTATATTAGTTTCAGGTGACCAGGTGTGCAACTTAGTAGTTAGACATTTATATAATTTACAAAGTGATTCCGCCTAGTCTAGTACCTACCTGGCACCTCTAATGATTTTATTTCAAAGTGAAGAGAAGCAGTACAGGCAATTGTACCCATTTTACCAAATTCACCTGGGATTTCCTGAAACAGGAAGATAAACTAATTCCATTTCAGGTAAGAGGTCTTTATTTCTTAGTAATTGCTTACCCAGAGTAAACCTAAACCCAAGGTCTAAAAAGACTGTATAAAAAGATTCTCTATAAACTATTGGAATTTATTGATAATAATTTGGAGTCTTTAAAATTGTCAAAGATTTTGCAATTCTTTTAATTATTTCTTACTCTATAAAGCTTGTCCTTCCTTTTTCATCCTCAAGCCTTCCTTCTGCCCTCATTTCCCTTCTCTATTTATCAGTCTCATCTTCTCCAAGAACTCCTCCTCATTACTGTTAACCTCTATTTAAAAATTCTCCAACACCAGAAATGAAATCTTCAAAATTGGGGGAAATGAGGAGAAAATTCTTCTCAATGCTTCCTTTCCACTGGCCCTCAACCCAGATGTATTCTCATGTACACACTTCTGTGCACATTGCCTCTTTCATGCTCCACTCTCTTGTCACCTGATACACCCAACTACAAAAACAGACCTCTAAATCCCACCCAGTTTTCAAAATCTACCTGTCTTCCAAAATGCTGTCTAGATGATTCCAACTCATAGTGCTCTTTCTTCTCTAGCAGCCTTATAATCTGCATGATATTTTTAATTATACATTCTCAATATAACATACATAATTACTTGGACTAGTAATATCGAACAAGCTGAGGTTCATTTACTAGACATGTGATCTTGAGTCATTTCTCTAAGCCTATTTTCTCAACTATAAAAATGGGGATAGTTAGAATTTAGCACCCTTGCTCATAGGGTTGTTCTGAGGATTAGGCGAGGCAATTCATGCAAAGTGCCTAGTACAGAATGAGCATGCAATAAATATTAGTCATTTTTATGTTGTCAGCTGTCATCATGTAGCTTTTTTTGTATACCTTAAGAGCCCGGCCAGATTCTAGGCTCGTGAGGGCAGAGACTATATCTTACAGATTTTTAATAAATATATCTTTGTAGAATTTATGACTAAATGGCACAGTTCTTTCTAAATAATTAAGAAGCTAAGGGGACAATTATAGCATTTTGTTACACAGAATTAGTCCAGGATTAGGAAATATTAACTTCACTATACATTTACAGAATGCCTCATTATTCCCAGGTGTTACTTAGAAGGTTGCAATAATTTGCATAGTAGGTCATGAATACCTCACTTCAGAAAGTTCCCAAATTCATCTGATAAATACAGAAGATGTATACTAATAGATAGTCTGCAATTGCCAGAGTCTTCCTCCTCAGCCCTATGTCTCACCGAAGGCTCACCTGTGAGCTCTGTCATGAGGAGGGGAGCTATCACAGCAGAGCTTTAAGTAGAGAGTAAGTACTTTTCTGGGATGCTATAAATTATGTTTACGTAGATAACCTCTAAGTGTCTGTGATGTGTTCCTGATTACTGCTCTCCTAAAACCTGCGTGAAAATTTCCAAGGTATTCCTTGGTTCACTGCTAAACCAGACAATGACCTAAAAACGCTGGGCTAAAGTTCAAAGAGCTGGACTTGTCCCATCTGTGTCACTAGGCAAACTTATACAAAGGAGAGAGGTGAGCAAAGTTTGTTTTAAGCAACATACAGATGCTTTAATGTGCACTCTGTTCTCTATTTCATGCAACACATTACTAACTTCGAAAAAAATCTTTATTTGTAAACTTATGTAAAAGATAAATGAGAATGCCTTATGACAATGCAAAACTTCTAATTCATTCCTAGAACACAGGACCAATCACAGGTCTATTTTTCCTCTTTACTAAATAAAGTTGTGGAACAGCTAAGTCAAAGGTCCTACCACTTGAAGACAGACCTTTGTTACGTTATAATGAAATTTCAGGAAATTATTTCATCCATTCATTCAAAAATATTTACTGAGCACTTCTATGTCAGGCAATTCTAGTTGCTGAGGACACAACAGCAAATAAAAAAGACAAAAATACCTGTTCTCAGGGTATTCAAATTCCTGTAAGGGGTACAACTGGAAAACAAACTAACAAGAGATTATAAGAATTGTGGAATGGTGCTCCGTTGTAGTGAAAAATAAATCAGGAGAAGGACAGAGAGAGAAGAGGTAGAGTTGTAATCTTATGCTGGAGATTCAAGAAATGCTTCTTTGAGGAAATCGCATTGAAAGATGAGGAACTGAGTCTATGTAAGTATCTGGGGAAGAGGTTTTCTAAGCAAAGGAAACATTAAGTGCTGTAGTCCTGAAGCAAGAGCTAAATTATATGTAGGTATTTTGGGAGGTAAAAAAAAAAAAAAGACCATCTGGATTAAAGTCCTAGCTCTTTGCCCTTTACCAACTCAAGATTCTTTGGAAAGAAGACAATTTTACCTCTTGAACCTCGGTCTTCCTTTGTAATTAAGAATAGTAGCACATACCTCAGAGTTATTTAACTGGAGTGGGGGTGAGGGTGAGGGAAAGATGTTGAATGCACTTTACAGCAGCAGTAAAGGATGATTCCCAAGTGTGTGTCCTGAGGGCTATGAGAAATTTAATAAAAGTTCTGCTGGTTTCAAGCTATGACCTAAATAAATGACCAAGCTTGTTTCCTCTTCTGTCAAATAATATCTCACCGGGCATTGTGCGGATTCGATGAATAAAATAATCCACGTAAATACAGTGAATGACACACAAACTCAAGATGTGAACAATCAGCATCACTGCCCTTATGGGGATGCGAACAAGCCAGCAGGCACTTCGCTCCTCTGTTCAGTATGGGATGCTCAGGGTGAAGCTATTCTAAGTAAAGTGCTTTAACTGACTGTAACGTCCACTCAAACACTTTGGACTATTTTGAAACGTTTTTCCTAATGTCCACAGTCCACCGTGACATTCTAGCTTCTAAGAAATCAGCTTCACTTTCTGAAGCCTTTGAACATATTCAGGTCCCATAAAAGGCCTTGAAATTGAGCTTCCGCCAAACGGAGTTTCCCCAGGGTTCGGTATGGCTACCTCAGAGGACCCCCGCCTCAGAACAGCGCCACCTCACTAACCTCGCGCTCCAGAGGCCCGCCTTTTATAATGCCGTGATGATGTCAGCTCGGCTGTGCATGCGCAAAGACGGTGGCGTGGCCACGCCCAGGCCTGCGCGGAGACCCAGCCTCTGCACAGACGCTGGCGCCTTTCCGGAAGAGGTCAGAGTGGGGATCGGTGAGTGAAGTCCCACAGCATCACCACGCGGGTGGGTGCTCTGACTGTCTGAGGCGGCGCAGGTACCTGCAGGGCCAGTGAGGAGAATGTTATTTAAGAGGCAAAAACTGCGGCGATGAGGAAAGTTCGTGAGTCCTTTGGGTGTAAGCAGGAGTTGGGGCGGTCGGAGGGCTGATGACTCTGAGACGGTGCGGATCTTCGGTTCGAAAGGCATAATTTGTGGGGTTTGTCTCAAGTCCTGATGGCAGGCGTAATAGAAAAGAAGTTACCATGGACTAACTTTCCAGGATTTCCTTAACACTACATTGGAAACTGAGAGGAAGGCAGCGAGGATTGGCCTCCAGTGATTTCAGCAGAAAATATCTGTAACCCGACCGTTGCTGGGGCGAGTGATTGCTGTCCTCGGTGCTGAAGACAAGATCCCGGTACCTTGAGGAGGAAATCTGATGAGGGCCGGGTGGTGTTTCCCATTCTTTGGCTGGGCTCAGCGCCCTACACTCAATACGTATGTGCTGAAGGAAGATCTCAGTCTTTTCATCAGCGCAGGACACTCAGGCGATTAGCAGTTAGTGTTTAATTTCATAACATTTAGGAAAGCTGATACTTCATTCCACGAAGGAATTTCATTTGTCTTTTTCTTCCTTACGGCAGGGACTTTGAATTTTTGCACCCAACCAGATGATTTGCCTTCAAGTCCGAGCCTTCAGTGCACTTCGCTGGACCTCTATCTGTACTGGCTCAGCCTCTTCAGCCGAGGTGAACTTGTGCATGTGCCATGAAAATGGGCTTTCCTAAATTTCCCAAATGACAGTCCTAACCAGCCAGGGTAAGGTGAAGGAACCAATTGTATTTTCCCCCACAATTACACGCAAAAAATACTTTCACATTTGGAAAAGAGATGATGGGACTGAGCAGTCTTCCAAGAAAGGAAAGACCATGAATTTCCAATTGGTTTTCATACTTTTTTGCCTTTTTGTCTGTGTGTGTGTGTGTGCACACACATGCACGAGGGATGGTGTTCCTGCGTTGAATTTTACAAGGTGGTTTTTTTTTTCTTTTTGTTGACTCAAGAAAATGTTTACTAGTCTTAGTGCCAGCTGCTTGCTTGTTTTGAATTCTGTTCAAGGTTAAAGTGTGGGGGAAAAAAGAGGGGAAATCTGAAATATGTCGAGTTTACCTGATTCATGATAGTCTTGGATGCATCTGGAATAAGAACTATGCATTGTATATAAAAATGTTTTTAAATGCATTTTTTCATTTTATACATTATTATATCTCAAGTTTTATTTTCCCCTTCTGAGAGAACAAGTGGTTGAGGTATTAAAATGATCAAAAGTTGCAAAACTGAGGATATGTGGTATAAGTAACTTTAAATGTTTTTATTATTTAGCAGAAAGCTTATACGGCAGCTTTAAGTAAAGATGACTTCTTTCTTTACTCAAGAAATTCGCCTTTCTAAAAGACATGAAGAAATGTAAGTTTTTTAAAAAGCTAATTAAATGCGTAACTTGTACTGGCATTATTAGTAAAACATTGTGTGCACAGAAAGTCTTAAAAATCTGAAAGTGTGTCATTTTAATTTCCTGACTTGAGAGATTTTAGTATAAGGGAATGTCATTGTATCTTAAGAATAACAAAGATTAAACGGTATACTTATGTTCTATATCTTTTTACTTTTCATTACTAATATCTAGATAAATTCACCCATCATCTCACCCTTCCTAGGCTACACATTGATATTTAATGGACATCTCTAAGCTTCTTACCCAGAGCCAGCTTTATGAATATGTGATCTGGGCAGCCATAGGCCCTGCACTTAGTTTAATACTCTAATGTTGCAGTCTTAAAGTTAGTTTTAACAAGGGACCCCATATTTTCATTTTGTACTAGGCCCTGCAAATTATATAGTCAGTCTTGCACTTATATTTAGTATTACCTCTCCTCAACCTCTGTCTGTGGGCTCTCATGTTTTCTTTTTCTCTAATTAATTACCAGGCCCTCTTCCTTGGCCTTCTAAGATATTTTCTTTACAAAAGTGACTGTTCAAATACCAATTTTTTAGTTCTATCCTCAAAAGTAGCCTTATGAAACACAGTGTTTCTTGAGAATCTCCACAACTATTTGGGAAATGGTTAGGCTATTATATATACCACTTACGTATTTTCTATCATTGTACATATTTACTTATTAATCATTTAAAAGGACCAAAAACTTGTAAAATGAACACTTGACCAGTGAAAAACTTTTAAAGTATATTAAAGATAACAAAATAGTTTGATAATTTACTTACAACTTTTTACATCTTTCTTCAATTACTGTTTTACCTTGCTGTAAGTATGCATACATATACACAGCCTCTCATGTATGGAACCATCATCTTTCTTTCAGAAAAAGAAAAAAATATTTTTGTTGCTTCTTCAGACATATGGAAGTTTAGCACAATTCTAAATGTGTAACATGAGATTCAGGGGTATTGAAGTGTTAAGCAGAAGGTTTTGTATAGCAAGTTATATCAGTGTATGTGTGTGCGGAGGTATATATAAGTATGTGTACAAAGGGATATGTATTACAGTTTACATTTTCACCAAAAATTAAAACACATTTTCAACACTAAAATAATTTAAAAGACCAGAGAGGCTAAAAAAGGCAGAAGCATATATGTACAGTATATATGTTAATGAAAATAAAATAAAAATAATTTTACCCAGCTATAAGACTTATGAACAACCTGTTTTACAATGACTTATTAATTGACATAGTCATTGGCTTTCAAAATAGGCTGAACTAGAAGTGAAGTACAATTAAGAAATGAATGTTTTATATTGGTCAAACAATAAAATGTTTCTTTTAAAGAAAACTATATAATAATCTTTATTTTTTTCTAGAGTATCACAAAGATTAATGTTACTTCAACAAATGGAGAGTAAATTCGGAGATCAAAACAAGGAAAAAGCATCTCAGATTCAAGCAGCTGAGACTGCCTTTAAAAGGAACCTTAGCCTCTTAAAGGTAAGTTTCCATGACTTGAGTATAGAGATTTTCCCTACCTTCGCAAAAAGGTTTTAAGTGAATTTTGATTTATATGTCTTTGTTATGAATAATAAATAGAATTAATGAAGTTGGATAATTAGCATATGGAGTCTCATTTATTAAAATGAAAATAATTGAAGTTAGCTTAAGCTAAATGTTTTCAATCAACCAGAAAATCAATGACTACAGAAGGAATTTTAAGGTCATCTTTTGTGCAAGAAGTAATAAATACAAGATGTAGCTTTCCACCTTTTAACTTCTATTTGTAGGGAGATCCTAAAATACCATAAAGTACATATCATGAATTTAGATCCAACTAAAGTACCTGTCGAATTTAGAGCTAACTCAAAACTAACATCATAAAAACAAGAACCATTTGATTTTGTCTACTGGGGCCACAGTCAACACATAGAATTCATATCTAAGAAAAGAGATTTCCAAGATCTCTTGACGGTAATTCAGAGGTGGTCAAAGTGTGTGACTGTGTAGGGCTTTACCATTTGGCCAATGTGCCCACTTGGAGTAAAATCGTATGTGTAACATATTTCGCTGCTTGCTATACTTTGCTTCCAGAACTGTATGGCTTCATCCATAATTAAAACCCTAAAAGTTTGCTTCCAGTCAAGCTTCCAAGAGATCCTATGACTAAAACATTTGGTAGTAAGGCTATATTATTTAAGTTATAAAGCAGTGTTTTCAGTTTTTTATTGTTAAATATTTTCATCGATAGGCATGATATAGTTATCTTCTGTCCTCGCTAGAGGATAAAGGAAGAGGAAAATTCAGTTATCTTCTCAGCTTCTGGCAGTTTGATCCACAGTAATTTAAGTCACAGCCATAGTGCTACCAAAGCATTCTATATTGCCATATGTCTTACTTGCCCAATGGTGTTTGCAATATTTATTTTTAAATGGAAACATATAGGATAATCTGAAATTTGCTGTGAAAAGTCAGAAAAACTAAATTAGAAGGCTTGAAGGCTTGTTTGCCATTTACCTGCAGCAAGTACAGGGAATATTTGGTTTTCAAGCAGCTTCCTTTCAATGAGCAAGCATTTGATGAATACCCAGAGGGTTGTTACTATTGAGCTAGTTCTGGTTAGGAAGTGGGGACAACAAAACAAGTATAAATCAGAGTTCTTTACATCAAATAGCTAACAGGCTTAGTTGATGATGTAAGATTGTCTCACACAAAACATGAGACTATATGATCAAACATAAAGTTATATGGAATACTTAGCACTCGTAGGAGTACATGTAAAAAATCTTTGAGAGCTAGAATATTCTAGGAAGTCTCAGAGAGGAAGCTAAACTGGAGCTGTGTTTGAATAGGCAGAAGGCAAGGCATTCCATTGGATTCTTACAGAAGAGCCAACAGCATAAGAATGAGTGGTCTTATTAATGTTCATGGGACCATGAGCTAACTAGCTTGGAAAATCATGGGGAACGAGGTTGGATATGTATTGTGAGACCAAATGAATAAGTTGAGACTTGAAATATAGAGATAATATAGTATTGAAAATGTTTGAGCAACAGAAAAATAGAATCATATAAGAAACATATGAGTGGGTATTTAAGAAGGATTCATTCGCTGTTTATATGCAAAGCGATTTAAAGAATGGAGACATTGCATTTAATAGTAGCTATGAAATTGTTGTCATATCTAGAAGGAAGATAATGAACCTAGTTTCATAGTCACGAGAAATCAGTGTCATATGGTATTTTTCCCCTGATTATCAAAGTAATATAGTCTCACTAAAAAAACTTGAAAGAGCAAAGATGGAATAACTTTTATATCATCCTGCCCATCCAGAAATTAATACATTTTTGTATATTTCCTTGTAGTCTTTTAATAAACATTTATTGAGCACCTATTACATTCCAGATACAGTGCTTGCTGTTACAGATGCAGTCTCTTCCCTGCCTTTTTTGGCAAACTTTGAATAATTGTATATGCAATTTTTTATCTTGCTTTCCCTATTTTTTAGAAAATTTTCAATTAGAGTTGTTACATTCAAATTATTTTATATTAGTTTCAGGTGTACAGCATAATGGTTAGACATTTATATAATTTACAAAGTGATCCCCCCAATTAGCCTAGTACTCAGGCACCATACATAGTTATTACAATATCATTGAGTACATTCCCTATGCTGTACTTCATGTCTCCATGCCATATTTTTTTTTAACTTGGGAAATAATTTTAATGGCTCTGCCATAGAAGTTATTGTGAAGGTAAAATAAATAGGACATGATTACAGAATTTTGAGTTGGGAGAGACTTTAAAGACTAGATTGTCATCTAAAGATTTTCAATATTTTTAGCATAAAACTTTTTACAAAGATATAAAATAGATATAAGTGGACCTGCTTTGACCCAAAGCCCCACTCATTCAGCCCCTCCTGGCTTGCCCTGCTGTGGCTCTAAGGAAATGGGAAAACCACTGATCTGCTCTAATCCCTTAATTTAGAGATGTGGAAATTATAATAACTACTCCTAATACCTCTTGTCAAGAACACGTTAAGCTACATCAGGATATGTACTTAAGTACAAGACATGCTTCAAAAATGTTTCCATTAAACTTGAAGCATTCCTATAAAGATAGTAACAAACTAAGGATGACATCTATCACCATCCATTATTTGGCCTTATTTAGATGTTCTGACCAATATAATACACACTAAAAGGGAATGAATTTTAACTTTTGGAAAGGAAGACACAACACTACCATTTTTAAATGGTATAGTTATATACTTAAAAAAGTCAAAATTGTTTTAAAAGCTAGTATATTATGAGTTGAGTAAAATTAATGGATAGAAGGTAAACATAAAAATCAATAGCAATCCTATACATACAGCTGGAAATATGAGAGATCACTTCACAATAGCAATAAAATTATAAAATACTTGAGAATGCTCTTAACAAGAAATATGCATGATTGGTAGTAAAGACAATTATTACACTTCAGTGGGAGATTTAAGAGAAAACTTAAGCAGAGACACATGCGTTAGTCCTGTCCAGAGAGACTATTATTTTTCTAAAGTCAGTTACACAGTTATTTTTAGGTTTAATAGAGTCCCAACAAAATGTACATCAAACCCAGTAAAATTTCTATAAATGCATTTGGAATAATAAATTAGCAAGAATATCAAAGAATATCAATGTTTTTAAAAGACTAGCAATAAGGAAGAGACTAATTCCATCAAAAATTCAAACATATTAGTAAAAGAATCAATATGAATATAAGGAAAGAGAACTCACAGCGAGAGTTTAGTCAGTATATATCATAAAAGATAGTGGACTTTGAAAACAGGCTGAGTGATTTTTCCCTGTTAGTATTAATAAAATGAAATTTATCTGCCTTTTAAAAACATAATTGGTATGGATCTGTAAGAGAGAGGATTTTGTTTCTATAAATATTTCCATAATATAAGCTGTCATCTCTCTCACCTTTCTCTCCATGAAATTTAGTTTTACACGAATAGGCAATTTTGGGGTAATGCATGTCATCTCATGAGGAAGACGGACAAACACTTCAGGGTAAAAACGAGTGGGAGGAGTGCTAGAGCACATTAGCGATGCACCGAGTGCTTCCATTGAGGCATGTCCTGGAAGGCTTCATGGGACAGTTAGAGCCTTCAACAAACTGCCAGCCAGGATGACCAGTGACTTACAAGTCCACATCTTCCTCTTTCTCCCTCACAACTCTTATTTTCTCCATTTCAATGGAAAATACGTTTAATGAATGATTAAGTGTTCCTTTAGTGTCTTATTTTTTCAATCCTAGAAATTACCCCTTCAGCAGATTAAAAGATTAAACCCAGCCCAGCCATAGCTAGGTTCACTATATTTACAGGGAGATATATATTGCTAGGTTGGAAGGAAGGGGGTGTGTGTGGAAGGGGAAAAGAAAGAGACCTTAGTACATGAGTTTTTGGGCTCATATTTTACATTTCTCAATCATGAGTCAATTCATTTATACAGGCTGCTGAATCCTGCTACGGAGTAACATTTACACCATTGTCCACACTGAAAATTGTGTTTTTTAATGGTTATGAAAAATTTCATGCCTATGTATAAGAGAGAATAGAAGAATGTACTTCTACATGCTTATCACCCAGATTCAATAATGATCAAAACACATCCAGAGTTGTTTCATCTATATACCCTTCTCCTCCAACCTCAGCTCTTCAGATTTTGAAGCCAATCTTTAGACCTCGTATTATTTCAATCTATTTCAATTTTTATTCCTTTGATGCTCAAATTGTCCTGTTTTTACCAATTGGGAACCTCTTCAAGTTAGCCCCTGAATGCCTTTGACATGATCTTAAGTCTTTATAGTTTCCTTTTTTTCTGGTATGATGGAATCTTCCAGGTTCATTGTGTGCATTTGCTCCCCAGACATGGAATTTACCATTGCTCCAAGGAATCCTGGATCCTTTTGGCTGGAAATACGTTTAGAGCTCTCAGTCTGGGCACTAGGGGTGTTTATTACAACTTTTCTTTAAAGATAAACTATATCAAGAGCTCATATCAATCATTCCAGTTCTATTACAAGATTTTAAGACTTTTAACTTAAAATCGCCAGTCTCTGACCTCTAACTTTCATTTCTCAAACCAAAAATCTCAGTTCCCAAAGAATTTTCCAATACCATCATAACTACATATTTACTTTATCCTGTGACACAAACAGTGCCACCCACAATATGATAACTGAGAATGGTTTTCAGTAAGACACTTTGCACAATTCTTTTTGTCTTAGGGTGTATCCCACTAGGGATGCTCAGTCAAAATACTATGTTCTAAGACTGCTTCTTAGATATACTTCTCTGTGTGGTTATGCCACCAACTAGATAGTTAAATTTGTCTCATTTTGTTTTCAGCTTTTAGGGATTGCTATTTCATTTGTTCTATAACTATAAAGTTTTAAATGGGCTAGTGGCAAATCTACAAAACAACAAGGTATAGTCAGGTAAGGCTAGCCTCTCTTTCCTTTTTCCTTTTCTCCTCCCACCCTCTTGGGTACCTTTTTTTTAAAAAAAGTTTTTGGTTTATACTCAGGACTCTTTGACACCTTAGTCATTTCTTCACTTAATGAATATTTAAGTGCCTAGTACATACCCTGCATTTTGTTAGAACCTTGGATGCTTAAAGGTTGTATAAGACATAGTCTTTTCCTTCTGACAATGTATAGTCAAAGAAATTTTTCAGTCAGGCTAAGGAATTCATACCTCATCTTCTGTGTAGTGGCTATCAATTTTTTTTTTCAATCTAGGTAAGAACATATTTAAAGTAGTTTTTAGCAAAACTAATCGATTCCATGTTAGGTATGGACTGAAGTAGAATGAGAGAGACATAGTCTAGGCATAAGTCCAAGTAAGTATTCGGTAAGTATTTGTTAAATGAATGAGTGTAATAATAAGGCCTTAGCATTGGGAATGACATGGGAAGGCTAGAGGAGACATCCTGAAGCTTTGACTTTTTAAATGGCAGGAAATAAGAAGAGCTGAAGATAAAGGATATAGCATAGGTGTCTGGGTGAGAAGAATTCCCACTGCTAAACATTCAGTACATTTTTAGGAAGATGATGAGTTTAATTTTATTAGGTTGAGAAATAGGGCTAGAAGGAAAAGTTATCCATCCTTCTACATGAATAGTTGAAGCTAAAGAAGAGACAATTTTGGAGGGAGAAAAAATAAGATGAAGACAGATGTCACAAATCTTAAGAAAGCCCACACTTAGGATGGAGGAGAAAAAAAGGAGCCAGCTGAGGAGAAAAAGAAGTAGGAGTCAGAGAGGTAAGCAAAACATCTAAGAAAGTGAAATCTCACTTCAGGAAGGAGTTCTCTGGAGGGTGATAATCTCTTGTGGAAATGCTACAGAGAAGACAGTCAAATTACTAATCATAGGCTTGCTTTATCAGGCCATGTGTACCTCTCATATCTGTTCTTTCATTTGTAAATTGGATCTTCTATAAGAGATATTCAGTATCCTTATTTTCTGGTATTTAAGAAAAATGTTTTTAATTTTGCCTATAGATGCTAGTGACACCTAGATCTACCATTAACAATAACTTTATAACTGTTCTTAGAATAATGGTATAATTGGGGCTGTGATTTTATTCTATTTGTTTTATAAAAGTAAAAAATATTTTTTTCCAGGACCTTGTAAAAATCTCAGTGTAATCACAGAAGAGTTAGTCTTCTTTATCTGTTGTAGCATTGGGATCAAAACTCTTCAGCATGTGTCTTAAACTTCTCCTATGGGATAGACATGTTAATAGATGGGATTTTTATCCTTGAATTGATGTTTTTCTCCCTTCAAATCACCTTCCTCTAGACAGCAGGTGCATTAATGGTTGTGCAACTTTGGGGAGTCCCTTTAGGGAATTTCCTGTTTTTCCCTTTTACATTTCACACCCATTCCTTGCTCCCGCCGCTACCATCTGCTATCTCTTTTCTCCTGTTCAGCACTGGCTTCTTCACACCCCACTCCCACGCCCTTTTCCATCTCTCTCCGTCTGTCCAACAGCCCTGTACTTAGATTGCTCTAGTGCTTATACATGGATCAGAGGACGTTCTCTTTTCTATCAACTCACTAAGCTCAAAGGAGAGACAAAATTTACACAGCCTTCAACCAAGTCCTCTGTGAACCTGACGAACATAAGCAAGCACAAGGCAACATAAGCGCTGATTTGGGGAGCATTTATTAAACAGAACTGAAATGTTTTGGGAACAACTTGGACAGTACTACATATCTGGGCGTGTACTTCATGCATGTATCAAGGAGAAGTCTATACCAGGGTATGAATTACGTTTTATTACCCTTGTGTTTCTGCGACCGTAAGAGAAAGCACCCACATCTAAAAGTTATGCTTCAAATTAAAGCACAGTGCTTAAATACCACCAGCAGAATGATATACTACCTACCTATCGAGATTACTTTAGAAGTCTAGTACTAAAAATCTAAATAGTATAGTGAAAAGGTTCTTGTTGCAAAGTACTGAAGTACCTTATTGACCTTTTATGTATATATGGGGTATTTGCATAAGTATAAAATTTTAAAGTGGAATACTGAACAAGTGAAATGTGTGTCATTAATACATCATTTGCATGATTGGATGGACTCTGAAGGTTAGCAGTGTGAGTCTGGGTATCTGACTTTTTAGTATCTGAATATTTGACTGTTTTATCCATCTGGCTGTTTTTAATTATTTTAGAGCTAAGTTAGTACTTTGAACAGTTCTTTTTGCAAGGATTATTGGCATTTACTATTTAAAATGAAAAGGCAGAACTTAGAAGTACCACCACTCCCCCCTTTTATTTTAAAATAAGAAACCTTGAATTTTCTATTCGAAACTGGTTAATTAAGCAATGATCAGTTCTTCTACCTCAGTGCCCCTCCATCAGTTCAAACTGTGTATCCAGAGAAGAGCTGGGGCGTGAGATTTGGGATATAGATATTGCTATTACAGGTACCATTTGTGTGTGCTGTGTAAATACATTTTCTTTTTAAAATGCTTACGTCTGTTACAGGATATAGAAGCAGCAGAAAAGTCTCTACAAACCCGAATTCAACCACTTCCACTGCCCGAGGTGGTTTCTCTTGAGGTGAGAATCTTAAGGAACAAAGGTAAAAGAAGAGAACCCTATTCTGTTAGTAGTGCCTTGTAAATTATCTAGTGGTTATGTGTATTTCCTATATTTATGTATTCAATAAAGTAAACAAGACGTGTCTGATCTTTATATGTCTGCAGTGCCATGCTTTGTACATAGTAGGTAATTGGTAAGTATCTTAATTTAAAAAAAAATTTTATAAAGTGAAAATTTTATAAAGATTCTGTGTCTTTTCACCTAGTTACTTAGAAATAACTCTCCTGTTGAACAATAACAGACAGTATGCCCTAAATCTTAAGATGACAGCATGCCTAACCAAAGTGCTTTTCCTGTTGGCTAATGTTAGAAGTAGTTCAGTCCCTTTACCAAAAATTCAACCAACACTATTGAAATACATGTTATGCAGTACAGTGTGGCTTTTGTCTGTTTTATTTTGCTCAGTTCAAGAACAGATTGGGAAGTTGGTTGGCAAAAATAAACCATATTTGGCATATGAATGTATTTTTGATGAAAGGGAACTTATTACATATAGAATAGTTTGATTTTATATTTTAATGACCTTTTTCAAACAGTTTTCTGGCTGCCTAACCAGGAATGTGAATAGACTCAAAATTAAAAGCTGAGAATTTGCCCCACGATTTTCTGTGTCATCTAGAGTAATAAGAAAAGCCAGTGATCAAGGACAGAAGAAACTCTGGTACAAAGTTGTGCCTTGGGCATGTCTTTTTCTTTGTTGAATTCTCCAATACCTTACTCTGGCCTGTACAGGGCCCACACAATAGGGGTTAATCCAGCCATGAATGGTGGAGAAACTCCCAACCACAAGCCTCGGTTGGTATTTTTCTTAGCTAGTCTTGCACAGCAGGATGACCTTTATTTTAAGTATGTCAGGCTGTTTCTCAGACCACATGCATAGATGTATATATATGTAGAATCCCTCACCATTTTCAACTTTCTTTTTAATAGTCAAAGTGAATAATTATGTGTTTTTAATGCTGTCTCTTTGGCTGAATTTCCCAAAATGAGATTGATAGTGATGATCTAATATAAAATGCCCTGCTATGACAAAGAGCTTTTGGCAGTTTACTTTTCTTTGGACTCCTTCAGGTAGTCACCCAAGAAACTATTAAAGCCTGTAGATGTGATATGGTGATGTTGTATGAGCTTCTACAACTAATAGACTACTACAGTTAGGCCAATAATATAGCATCTCAACTTTCAAGTTATTTGAATTAAAAATGGTTAGATAATCTTGATATTATTTTCTCATTATACAAAAAAAACTTGAGAAGAATTTAAAATTTTTTCTTATCAAGTGCTCTTCTAAAAGCTATATTGAATGCACTTTTTTTTCATGTTTTCTCCATACAATTTGCCTGAAGGGCTCAATTTGCCTGAAACCCATACTATAACATACTAGTTACATTTCAATTCCTGATTATATTTCAGGTCAAATCTTTTTATGTTAATTTTAAAGCAGTCGTTCATGTTTAATCATTTTATTGTAACAGTTTTAGTATGGGTAATCATTTGGTATGGGATCTGGAAAATTAAACAAAAACATTTAATGACCGTGCAGCCATGAATAATACCGGTAATAATCACAAGGTTGGCCACAAGAGGGCGTATAAAATCACAATAAAATTCTAAAACCTGTAATTCTGCCAGGCTCTAGTTTTACTGAGAAATTTGAAAATTAACACTAGTAAGTAGCCAGATTTTTTTCTAAAATTAACATAAAATATTCTGTAGAGGAAGTGCATTCTACATATATGTGTGTGCGTGTGTGTGTACACGCACATACACACTTAAGTGAATAAACATTTAGACTATTATGAAGAGCCAAGTTCAATTGCTTGATATGCTTTTTTACTTTTGGATGTTTTTTTTTTTTTTTCCAGACTCTTTACTGGGCATCAGTAGAAGAATGTATTCCCAAATGGGAACAATTTCTTTTAGGAAGAGCACCATATCCTATTGGTGTTGAAAATCAAAATGAAGCATAAAATACTACTCGGAATGAAACACAGCAATAACTTCTTCACATACTCTTTCAAAAACCTGTTTAGTAAAGCTAAATGTTAAAGTATCTGCAGGTAATTGCAGGAATTTTAGGAATCGAATATATTCATATTGTCCCACTACCTCTTCAATGACAATAAAGATATGAGAATCTAACTGGCAAGTCTCAGGTTATCACTTAGAAACTTACTACTATATCGAGGTCATGAATTTGCTTTAAAAATGAAGTGTTAAAAACTAATATTGAAAGGCGGACTGATTATTAAATAAATTGCTAAATGAGTGTTGTGTGTTCTTTAAAAAAACATTTAGTCATTCTCATCTAAATAGTAAATACCACTTGGTAGTTCTGATTTTACATTTTCTAGAATCTTTACTTTTCGATTATTATGGAGACAAGTCATAGGATCCAAGTGGTTATTTTCTCACTATTATAGTTTCTTTTAATAAATGAAAAGACAGTGACACTTAATTGCTTTAGTATAATATTTATGAGAAAATAGATTCATAAGATTTTGTCCCTCGTAGATAATCAAACTTCTAAAAGTTCTGCAGGAAAAAAACTGAACTATAAAGCGTTTTATAAGTAGCCAGTTTCAGCAGGGCTCAGACTTGGTTCTGAAAAAGGATACCTAGTAGATCTGGAATGGTTATTGGATTTTGACTGGGTTATTTAAGGATTACCAACCATGTGTGTGCAAATAACCCCTCTCATCTCTTTATCTTTAAAGTTGCCTTTCCCTCTGCCTTCTATTTTCGTTATTTCTGAAACAACTGTTAGTCAGAAAGCTTTGGGTCACAACCCTAACCAGCTTTGAGATTCTTCAGTCTACAGTTGCTCGAGTACATGAAAAAAATTATAATTTTTCTAACTATAGAGGCAGCTCCTGCTAGTAAAGGGAGTCTGTACCATGTTACAATAAAAGATTTATATTTCAAACTGGTTCGTGTCTTTAAAAGAAGACAATAGGGTGAGCAATAAAACAAACTATACTGAAACATCCATTGTGCTGATAAATTCCTTTAAACTACCATCTTGGAAATATCCTGTTGAGTTGGTGTTGGTATGGGTAACAATAACGTTGTTTTCATAATATGTGCTGGCAGATTAGCACAGTTCTCTACAGTGTTAACAGTTGTAATTAAGGAATAAACAGCACAGAGTGTCAGTCCGATGACAATTTCATCTATAGTGTCACAATACAAAATGTCACAAAATATTAGAACTGTTACATAACCATAAAGAGTATCGGCTTAAAAGCTGAAAGCCTTTAAAAGAGGAAGACAGAGAAAGAAAGAAAAAAGAAAACTGGCAGAGACCCGAAAAAATTTTATACCTTCTCAAGAATGTTCTGTCACAAAAATAAATTGATAATTTTTTCCCTCTTACATTACAGTTTGGTTTCTAGCCATCCAGTTGATTTAGCAAGAGAATGCAGGGCTTTTTAGCAGCTTTGAATTGGTAAACAGATTTAGATGTAGTAGAAAGGAACATGAGGAAGTTTTTTTTTTTTAACATCCAATCTTTCCCAGCATATGCACATAAGAAGGTGAATGAAGCAATGTGAAACTTATTTCTCTTTAGTCAAGTGAAAAAAAAAGGCTAAACATTTGTTGAGATGGTAAAATATTGTGTCAAGCAAGTAGGCACATTCCAAAATTAAACAGTGGTTGATACGTTAACGTCCTCAAATATTTGAGCGTACACTTCCTTTGAGTTCTGTAAATTAAATCACCAGTAGGTTAGATTAAAATATAAAATGAATAGCAATTTAACCATCTCAAAGAAGGTTCACAGTTTTTCTCCCCTAAACTCACTTGCTAAATAGTTTTTAAAGATAGCGTAAGTTTAATATACCCTGGGTTATGATTTAAGGCAGAAAGAAAGGTATTTCTAAGTTTCAGCTATTTCTCCTATTTCTAGTTAATACCTCAAAAACTCCCAGAGATGACTATTTCTGACCCCCACATAGCTTTCTCCGCCCCTCCTCTCCTTGTAGACTATAACAGATTGCACTCCATAGGGACCAGGATACCCCATTAAAAGTCTTTCTATTCCTCATGGCAAATTAGCCCTGCAGAGGAATTTCCAAATATTGTTTTTAAGGAAGGGAGAAATACTGTATCTAATGTATATTTTTGTACACAATTAGTGGGAATCAGACAAGGAAAAAGAAATGTCATCTACTCATACCTTCCCCCACCAATTTAGTTCCCCTTCCATATGGTGCACTGTACCTACTATTTATTCTTCATGAAAACTATGAATCTGTAAATTTTTTTTAGAATAATGGGGTTTTCAAAATAAAGGTTGTTTCAAGAGCTTGTTTCCACAGTCTTTCTTGGATTGTTGCGAATGCATAAATATTCAAAGCTCATTTTCTGCTGAAACACTGCTAGTATATGAAATTATTACACTACAAAATGCTAAGGATCAGAAAGAGCTGCAATTTTTCTCCAAATTTCAAAAAATAAATTTTACTAAGTATTGAGGAAAAAGCCTAATACTCTGGAAACCAGATATCTGGTCTTTCCCATGCAAAGGGAGCAGTATGAATGAAGGAGAAGGCAATGGACACAGTTCTCTGAATTATGTACAAGGTGTTTTGACTTGACAACTTAAGACTTAGATGAGGATACTAATCTTTCATTTTCTTTATAGTTTTCTCTTCTCTGCCTCATTCTCCCTTTCCATCAAACAAAAAGGTAAGGTGGATGTGTGGGTACACTTTTTAATCACATTTAAACTTATTAAGAGATTATTTTGTTACTTCTGAGAAAATTGGAAATAGGCTGAGGATGAGGTAGGGATGGGGTATGTGAGAAACCAGGGTTTGCAATGGCCAATTTTAGACAACAAGAAAATATTAAACTCTAAACGCACTGTCATGTGAGTTTTAGCGGGTAAAATTGATGCACAAGACCATGAATTTGGCTTATCTACAAAATATAGTCTTCTATTTTCTTTTAGTCTACTAATTTGTCGTTTTACTCTAAGCCAACTCAGATCCTTTTATTTTTTTAAAATCTTTTATGTAAAACAAAAAGTTTTAAATCTCCCTCAAGAGTTTCTTCCCCCTTTTAAGAACTGCCCAAATAGAATAGCTACATGACTTAAAACACTCTTCATTTCAATAGTCTATTTTGACCTCTTCTACTTTCATTAGGTTTCTGACCAAAATCTACTCTTCAGATAGGGCAATAACTCTATTAATAAATAAATAGAGTTCAAACAGGAAAAACAAACAACAACAACAAAAATCTGTGGAAAATATAGAAAAGGGAAAGGAGAGAGAAATTACTTTTAGAACAAGTTGGAACAAGGGGGTCACTCTCTTTAGTGGTGTTTTGTTTGTTTTTCTTATAATTTTGAAGTTAATTTGTCTACATAGGAAATTTAACTCCCTATTGCCAATAAAAGAATGTTTAAAGTTTTCTGGGGCAAACATGGGGATGTGTCAAACTTCAGCAATTAAGGAGAAGACTGCTTTGTGGACTTGACACCTGGCATTGTGATCTCCCTTTCTACCTGGAACTGAGATTATATCCTTACTAAAATCCAAGACAAGGTAAATGACTGCAACAAAGACAAAAGCTAAAAAATGCTTCCGGACATCATCTTACCTCTCAGAGTCAAGTTTCCTTGCTTATAAGAAAAAGGACCACATCCACTATCTTATAGTAATGTTTTAAAGTTCTCACTATTTTAAAAACTCTAATTTGTGCTTCAGAAAAGACAGAGACTGAGACGGCTAAAGTAGTGTCTAGACTGACAACAATACAAATCAATAAATAGTTGCATTGAGAGAAAACAATTACCTGTTCTTATTTTAGAAAGTACTGACTTATTTTGTTTTTATCTTTTTGATGATAATTGGGTCTTTTAACCTCCACTGTTAAGGTCAAAGGATTATTTATTACCTTTCCCTAAGTCCAAGTTATCAGTGTAGAAGTTTTTTTGATGTTTTATACGATACCACTTTGGGAAAAATACAATCAAGTTACAGGGATACAAAATTCCATTTATATATTTTCTCTAGTGCATCTCTAGCTTCTTTAACCTCCCAATACAACATAATTATTTTTCATACCTTGTCTCCACCGTTTATAAGATCTATAACACTTAGAAATATATCCTTGTAGAATGCTCTACCTCAGGAAAACAAATTCTGAGATGTTCAAAAGCCAAATCTAGAGCCTTTTAAAGTGTTATCCATTAAACATAGAGGCAGATAGCAGTCAAGCACCATTCATTCATTCATTCAACAGACCTTATTGACTGCCTTGTAGCAGGCATAGTTCTAAGCACCAAGAATAGGGTAATAAACAAAACACCCCCCACAAATTCATAGACTCATGGAATTTACATTCTGCATGGGTTAGTGGGTGGAGCAGGTTGAAGGTAGTGATAAACAAAAAGTGATACCTGAACATTAAATAGTGAAAAGGTCTAACATAGTATGAATATCTAAAATGTCTTCTCAATGCAAGAAGACAAAGCAGTTTCTCAAAATATGATTAGAACACAGAGACTTTTTTCTCCCTATTCAAAGATCTTGAGTGGGGGTTTTCCAGTGAAGCAACATTTCCACTGCTACTACCATGGACACTGTGTAAGCCTAATGAATAGGTTTATGATAAAGAATGAAAAAAAAATCCACATTATTTCAACAGCTATTTACAGATCAACATTCATAGCAGCATTAATCACAATAGCCAAAAGGTATAAACAACTCAAATATCCACCACTAATTGAATGAATAAACAAAATGTGGTATACAAAAGAAAGTGAAAGTAGCTATACTTCTACCTGACAAAATAAACTTTAAGGAAAAAATAGTAACGAGAGGCAAGGAAGGTCATTATATAATGATAAAGGGTCAATTCATGAAGAAGATATAATAATCATAAATATACATGTACCTAACATCAGAATACCTAAATATATTAAGCAAATACTAACAGATCCAAAGGGAGAAACAGAAAACAATACAGTAATAGGGGACTTCAATGCCCACCTTTCAACAATGAGTATATCATTCACACAGGAGATCAACAAGCAAATATTGGACTTGAGTCATATATTAGATGGAATGGACCTAACATATTTAAAGAACATTCCATCCAACAAAAGCAGAATTCACATTCTTCTCGAGTGCACACAGAACATTCTCCAGGGTAGATCATATTATAAGCCACAAATTTAAGATGATCGAAATGATACCAAATATCTTTTCCAACCACAACAGAATGAAACTAGAAATAAACAAGAGAAAAGCTAGAAAATGTATAAACATGGAAACTGAACAACACACTCCTGAATGACCAATGAGTCAAAGAAGAAATCAAAGGGGAAATCGAAAAATATCTTGAAACAAATGAAAATAGACACACATACCCCAAACTATGAAATGCTGCTAAAACGGCTTAGAGGGACATTTACAGTTTCCCCCCACTATCCAAAAGTAGAAGATTCCTATGAAAGTTTTGTAAGTCAAAATTGCTTAAAGCAAAGAATATCCCCTGCTTTCCAAAAGTTCAAATTATGTCGCTTTGTTTTTACAAAAGAGCTACATTAGTACCTGTTTTCACTAACTGAAAGAAATCCAAAGAAGTTTTTTGCTTTCATGAAAAAAGACATTGCGGTACTAATGTAGGTCTTTCATAGAAGTGAAGTGGTGTGATACTAATTTTCGGAAAGTGGGGAATTCCTAGATAGTAATAAGTGCATATATGGAGAAAATAGAAAGATCTAAAAGAAAAAACCTAGCTTTATGCTGCAAGGAACTAGAAAGAAGGAAAAAAAAAGGCAAGCCAAAGTTAGCAAAAGGAAGGAAATAAAGATCAAAACAAAAAGAAATGAAATGGAAACCAGAAAAACAATAAGAAAGATCAACAAAATTAAGAGCTGGTTTTATCAAAAGATAAAATTGATGAACCATTAGCTAGACTAAGGAAAAAAGAGAAGACTCAAATAATCAAAAATGAAAGAGGAGGAAACATTACAATACTACAAAAACATATAGGCTCATAAGAGACTACTATGAACGATTATAAGCAACAAATTGGATAACCTAGAAGAAATGGTTGTCTAATTCCTAGAAACATGCAACCTATCAAGACTGAATCATAAAGAAATAAAAAAATTTGAACATACCAGTAATCAGCAAGGAATTTGAATCAGTAATCAAAAACCTTCCAACACAAAAAAATCCCAGGACCAGATGGCTGCACTGGTGAATTCTACCACACACTGAAAGACTAATTAACATCAATCTTTCTCAAATTCTTTTCAAAAATCTAAAAAGAAGGAAACATTTCCAAATTTATTTTATGAGGCCAGTATTAGGACATTAAAAGAAAACTATAGACCATTGTCTCTGATAAATATAGATGTAAAAATTCTTAATATTAGAAACTGAATTCAATAATCTATGAAAAGAATCATATACCGTGACCAAGTAGGATTTATCCCTGGGATGCAAAGATGATTCAACATCCAGAAACCAATAAATGTTATATACCACATTAATAGAATGAAAGATAAATATCATATTATCATCTTAATAGATTCAGGAAAAGCATTTTACAAAATACATCTTTTTATGATAAAAATCTTCAACAAATTGGGTAAAGAAGGAATATACCTCAACACAATAAAGGCCATATGTGACAAACCCACTGCTAATATCATACTCAATGGTGAAAGACTGAAAGCTTTTCCTCTAAAGATCAGGAAGAAGACAAGGATGCCCACTCTTACCTCTCTTATTCAATATAGTACTGGAAATCCTAGCTGGAGCAAGTAGGCAAACAAAGAGATAAAAGGCATCCAAATTGGAAAGGAAGAAGTAATATTGTCATTACTTGTAGATAATATGATCTTATATAGAGAAAATCCTAAAGACAACCCCAAAACTGTTGGAACTAACCAGTGAATTCAGTAGAGTTGCAGGATATAAAATCAACATTCAGAAATCAGCTGCGTTTCTATAAACTAACAATGAACTATCTGAAAAAGAAAATTATTTCATTCACAAGAGCATTAAAAACAATAAAATACTTAGGAATAAATTTAACCAAGGAAGTGAAAGGTCTGAACAATGAAAACTATAAGACTTTGATAAAAGAAACTGAAGGCACAACAAATTGAAAGATATCTCATGTTCATGATCAGAAGAATTAATATTGTTCAAATGTCCATAATACCCAAAGCCATCTATAAATTCAATGTAATCCCTATGAAAATTCAAATAGCACATTTCACAGAAATAGAAAAACAAACCTAAACTTTGTATGGAACTACAAAAGATCCCAGATACCCAAAGCAATCCTGAGAAAGAACACATTTAGAAGCACCACATTGCCTGATTTCAAACTATACTACAAAGCTATAATAATTAAAACAGTATGGTCTGGCATAAAAACAGACACATAGACCAATGGAAGAGAATTGAGAGCCCAGAAGTAAACCTCTGCATATAGTCAACTAATATTTGACAAGTGATCCATGAACACTCAGTAGGAAAAAGATAATCTCTTCAACAAACGGTGTTGGGAAAACTGTATAACTACATGCGGGAAAATTAAAGTGGACCCTGATCTTATACCACTCACAAAATTAACTCAAAGTCTATTAAATATTTAAACATAGACCTGACATGGTTAAAGTCCTATAAGAAACCGTTGGGAAAAAGCTCCTTGACATTGGTCTTGGCAATGATTTTTTGGATATAACACCAAAAGCATAAGACACAAAAGCAAAAAATCAGCAAGTGGTACTACGACAAATGAAAAAGCTTTTGCATAATCAAAGTAAAAAAAAAATCAACAAATGAAAGGGCAACACACAGAATGCAAAAAAAATAATTGTAAACCATATGTTGGATAATGGGTTAATATCCAAAATATATAAAGAATTCATACAACTCAATAACAACAAAAACAAAAACAAGCAATACTATTAAAAAATGGGCAAAGGAATTGAATAGACATTTTCTCAAAGAAGACATCCATACGGCCAATAGATACATCAAAAGGTGCTTAACATCACTAACCATCAGGGAAATGCAAATCAAAACCACAATGAGAGACTACCTCACAGCAATTAGAATAACTATCATCAAGAAGACAAGGAACAACAAATGTTGGGGACGATATGGAGAAAAGGGAACTCCCATACACTGTTGGTAGGAATGTAAAGTATTCAGCCACTGTAAAAAACAGTATGGAGGTTCCCTCTGAAATTAAGAATTTAACTACCATGTGATCCAGCAATCCCACTTCTGGATATATAAGCCCCTCAAATTGAAAACAAGATAATGAAAACATACCTGCACTCCTATATTTACTACAGCATTATTCACGATAGTCCAATTATGGAAACGTTAGTGTCCATCAATAGATAAATGGATAAAGAAAACACACACACAGTAATATTCAACCATAAGAAAGAAGGAAATTCTGCCGTTTGGGACAACATGAATAGAACTTGAAGATATTGTGCTTAATGAGATAAGCCAGACAGGGAAAGACAAATATTGCATGATATCACTTATATGTAGAATCTTAAAATGCCAAACGCCTGG
>NW_006440638.1:17258970-17271048 GCF_000325575.1 Pteropus alecto | reverse complement strand
TTATATACTTTAAAACTGCTAAGAGACCAGATCTTAAATGTTCTCATGTTAAAAATAAATGATAATTATGTGATATGATAGAGGTGTCAGCTAAAACTATATTGGCAATATATAAATGTATCAACATGTTTACACTTACACAATACTAAATGTCAATTTTATCTCAAGTTTTAGAATATAGCATATATGTACAATAGAATATTATTCAGTCTTTAAAAGGAAGGAAATTTTGACATGTGTAACGTGGATGAAACTTGAAGACATTATACTAAGTGAAATAAGCAGGACAGAAAAAACTCAAATAGTGTATTATTCCTCTTACATGAGGTACTAATCATATTTAGAGATATAAAGTAGAATGGTAGTTGCCAAGGGCTGGGGGTAAGTTTGGGGAGTTAGTGTTTAATGGGCACTGAGTTTCAGTTGGGAAGATGAAAAAGTTCTGGAGATGGATGGTGATAATGGCTTCACAACAGTGTGAAGGTTCTCAATGCCACTGAAATGTACACTTACAGGTCAAAATGACAAATTTTATGTTATATATATGTTGCCACAATAAAAAAAAAAAAATCCTCACCGAACCTAACCTGAGCATTTCCATGGTGTAAGCTATTTGATTTAAATCTTGTTATGTATGACAACCAACCATATATATAAGCAGGATAATTCCTCTTAGAAGACTTCTCCATTAACACTTAAAAAATGCATTACACTCAATGTGTTGAAATTCATTTGACCACGTATCTTCTGAAAAGTTGGTGTTCTAGGTGGTTTTTTAATGTCTATGGATCTCTTTACAAACAAGGTTCTAGTCCCAGGTCTGCTATTAATTGACTCGGTTTCCTTATGAGTTGAGTTAAACCTGTGTTACACAACAGAACTTTCTGCAGTGGTAGAAATGTTCTATATCTACCCTGTCCAATATGGCAGCCTCTAACCACACATGGCTATTGGGCCCTGAAGTAGAGTTAGTGCAACTGAGAAACTTAATTTTTATTTAATTTCAATTATTGGAAAAATTTTAAATGTGTTTGGAACAACTTAGGTATGTGAATCTACTCTTTCAACTGTAAGTTTTGTGAAATCTAAACAGATATCAAGTATTTCCAATACAAATTTAGCATCCAAGTGTAAATACACATTAGATTTTAAAGACAGTATGAATAAAAGAATGTAGCTTGTTAATTTTTGTATTGATCACATATTGAAATATTTTCAATATATTGGGTTAAATATATTATTTTAATTAATTTTACTTGTTTTTGTTTACTTTTTCTAAAGGAGCTCCTAGAAAATTCAAACTTACATATGGGACTTGCATTATATTTTACTGAGGACCTTTAAACTAGACAAACATAAGAGCCTTTACGATTCCCTGAATCAGTAACCCATAAGCATTTTTTTTAATCCACTCTAATATTAACAATGAAGACTATAATTACTGACTTTAGGGGAAAAACTTAAGGTTAAATAGTTAATTGACATTTTCATACTTCATTTCCAACAGAATATTTCAGAAGGTAAGTGAAAATTTATAAGAGCAGAGTAGAATATTGTTTTGACCTCAGAGTTGTATTTACATGTGTTTTCATTTTTAGAATCCCAAGTCTAAGTCCACTTCCAATGCCTAAAAGATATTAGATACTCAATAAATATTTTTGGATGCATATTAAAACTAGAACTTGTCTTTTGACCAGACTCTTAAAGTACATTTGATGAGGACATTTATTAAAGATAAAACAGCATGAGGCCACAAGCCAGATAAAATAATTTGGAGTTAGTTTTCTTATGGTACAAGATAAAAAGAAGCTGGATACTGAAATCGAAGGTTTGTTTTTTCTTAGAGGACCTTATTAATCATTAGAAGCAGTATTAATACTGATAACAAAGCATCTTTTATAGGAAAAGTACATTACAGACCAATACTATTAATCATCAAAAATATAGATGGTGAAATGGAAGCAGTATGACATTAAGTGACTGTGGAAGTCACACCAGGAGCTCCCTTTTTACACCTGAGGACTCAGCATTCTTCGTTTCTGCTTCTTCCCAATTCCCACTACCACACCAACAGATTCTCCAGAACAACCATAGAGAAGTAATTACTAGTTCAAATTAGGTTGAAAAGAAACATTGCTTTTGCAAAGCATGTATTTTAACTGCAAAACTTAAATGGAATTAACATCATTGTCACTTTCCAGTGAAAGGCTGTGAGCAAAGACCTTTGTACTAACCCTCATTTAAAATTAACTTTGGTTTTTAACAGATACATGAGGTTCTTGAAGCACTCTGCTCTGCTCTTACTGGCAATACCAATGTCATAAAAAATGGTGATGCTTTTGCATCAATTACATAGTCGCTTGCTCATCCAATGGAACGTATTTACTTCTTCTCATGCTTATCAAATTCAGACTCTCCTCTAACTAGAACAGTGCTTCCTTTTACCTCACCCTCCCTTATAAAATTGAATCAGAAATAAAGTTCAATTCAATAAATATTTATTACTGAGACCTCGATGGACTAGGAATTATGGGTGGAGATAAACAATATGGCTGCCTCAGAGCCTCCTGTCTGTGAGGGAGTCATAGTATAAAGTAGAATGTTATAAAAAGACCAATGTAGGATTTCTAATACAGTCTGGGAAATGGGACTGATGAGTATGCAGAGGTAAAGAAGCTGGGAGAGGGAAACAGTGCTGTTTTGAATAGCTCTGAGTAGAATAGTTAAAATCGGCCAAGAAATTTCCAGTTCCTAGATAGCAGAAGCAATATTGACAGCTCTCTCACTGCACCCAACCCTTATAAACAATGGGCATCTCTACTTCCTTACCTCTGATTTTTCTCCGCAACCTGCTCTACTGAGACTGCTCGAGTTGAGGTCACCAATGTCATCTATCTTACTAAGTCCAATGTTTGTCCTAAGCATGCATCTTTCTAAATCTTTTGGCAGCATTTGACACAATTTGTCACTCCTTCATTCTTGAAATGCTTCTGCACTTGGTTTCCAGATTCCTGACAACTCTTGTCTACTGGCTCCTCTTCCTAGTTACCAACTCCTAGATATTGGAGTGGTCCTCGACTCAGTCTTTGACCCTCTCTAGCTAGTCCCTTGGTGATACCATCCAGGCCATGGTGTTAAATACGATCCCCTAAGAGGATAACTGCCAAATATATATTCTCAGTTCTGATTTTTCCCTTGAGCTAAATGCCCACTCAATACTGGAATATTTAATAAGCATCTCAAATTTAACAATGTCCAAAACAGCTCTAGATTTCTCCCTTCAAACCGACCCCCTTCCCACAGACTTCTCTATCTTTGTAAATGCTATCACTACCCTTCCAGCAGCCAAGTCAAAATCCTGGAGTCACCTCCAACTCTTTTCCATGCTCTCACCATACATACAATCCAACAGCAAGTCATGCTGGCTCCACCTTCAAAATATGTCCCGCATATGACTATTCCTCACCTCCCGGATCACCGTGACATTTGGACAACGTTATCTGGACTACTGCTATGCTCACTTGCCTATTCTCTATACTTCTACACTTGTTCCTCTTTCACTAAGAGCAACTAGAGTCATCTCAATCTGCCTGCAAACTTCCAAGGTTTCCATTACTCTTGAAATAAAATCTTTATCATGTCCTTCAAAGTTCTTTAGGATCTGGATTCTGACTACCTTTTCAACACCATTTCCTACCCTCTGCCCTTTGACCTCTGAGCTCCAGCCTTACCAGCTTTCTTCCCATTCCTTGCTTTTACGTCAGTGCTTTTGCACTTGCTAATTCATCTCCTCAGAAGATTCTTCTCTGCCTCACTTCATTCCGGCTTCTGCTCAAATTTATCTTAGTGGAGGTCTTCCACGACTACCATCTCTAAAACACATCCTCTTTTATGCCCCAGAACCTCGGTCATCTTACGTGCTTTACTTTTGTAGTACATGACACTGTACTATGTACCACTCATTAATATGTTGTCTATTCCTCCCACTGAAATATAAGCTCCGTGATGGCAGAGACTCTGTCTTGTCACCACGAAATCATCAACTCCTGTCACACTGCCTAGCACCTAGCAGGCGCTTGATAAATACATTTTGAATAAATTAAAAGAGAAATAAGTTAATACCTATATAGCCTTTCTCACAAACAAGAAGAGAACCCAAAGAGCCAGAAATAATGAGAGAAGAGAAGCCGAGAAGCCACAGCAGTGAACCAGGGCACAAACAGGCAGAGACGGCAACCAGAAGCAAGAGCTTCACAGAAAAGGAAATAACTACAACTACTCGAGGTAAAAGATAATATTAAAGCTCAACAATAATCAGGGAAATATGAAGATACCATTTCTCACCCATCGCATTGGAAAACACGACAATGTTTGATATCACTAAGTATTGGTAAGGATATAGGCGAACTGTCCTCTCATGTGCTGCTTGTAGGAGTCTAAGCAGGTGCAGCCACTTTGCAGGGCAACTTTGCAGTTTCTGTAAAACCTTCAAACTCACACATCCTATGGCCCAACATTTCTATTCATATTCTAGAGAAATATTCACACAGTTGGACAATGAGGCACATACAAGAATGCTTCCTAAAGCTTGAGTTGTAGTATTTTAAAAAAATTAGGAACAACTTAGATGTCCTTAGTAGGAAAATTAAAAACTCCATTATCTGTTCATACAATGGAATAATACACAATATTTAAAAGGCATGAAATCATTCTCTGAGACACAATTTTAAGGGAAAAGGAAATATGCGGATTTAATAAATCATTTCTATTAAAAAGGTATACACACAGTATTACTATATGTCTCACAAGGAGATAATGTGTATTTGTATGTTGAAGGCACAGAAATAAATTGTCAAAGGGGACTTCATCCTAATATGTAACACTTTAATATTTCACAGATAATTTATGAAAAATATGTATATATTTTAAAGTATAAGATATTTAGCTGACAGAACAGGGACAGGGCTGGTTTCAGAACAGAGCTAAGAGCAGGAAAGCATGAAATACTTTGGCATATTTGAAGAACAAATAGTCTATATCATTGAAGTGTTAAGACTAAAACAAGAAGTGACAGAAATTGAGACTAGAAAGGCTGCCTGTGCCATACTGTGGACAGCCTGTATCCCAGGCTAAGTCTCATGGACTTTATCCAATTGCTTCACACATTCATCTATTTCTAATATAAATCAAAGCTTTCAAAACTATGGAAAATTTCTCAGTAACTAGGATTGACCTTACATATTTTCCAATGTATCTGATATCACAAAGTTCTCTTGTAGCCTTACAAAACAGTCATTACCTATAAATCCCCTTCACAAATTATAGAAGTTGCCCTGCTAAAATCATTACATTGTTTTAGACATCACGAAAAACAAGGACTGACTACAGCATCTTGTAAATTACCCATGCCATATTTCTTTGAAATTCCAGGGAAAAAAAGGTAAGTTGAAAGAAAAATTAGGATGCTTAATTATAAAGATGTATTTGGCATGCATATTTAACTTCTTTATGGCTGACAACATTCAGTCCATTAGTCAGCACTTCATTCATTCATAAAATATTTGTTGAGTTCAATTGAATTAGGTGCTGAGGTGACAATGATGAGCAAGGACAGTCTCCACTCTCATGGAGCTTACAGACTAGGCAGAGGAAGAGATAGTAGATGAATTACTGCAACAGAGAAATGTAAAACTGCAACACTATTAAGTTCTACAAAGGAGTAGTTCATGATGGTTTAAGCACATAATGGAGGAATATGACTTAGGTAAGTCAGGGAACGCCTTGCTAGGAAAGAGGAGATTAAAATTTAAAGGGAGAAAAGAAAAAACTAGGAAAAACAGCAATGAGGGAGGAAGTTAATTCTCCTTGGCAAATGGATCAGCATATGCAAAGACCCTGTGGCTGGAAATGCTGATATTTCAATGGACTTTTGAGAACATAGTTGCTGGAAAAAACTTTTTTTGTTTCTTGCTGTTCTCTAATTAGTCGACCTGGAAAAACATGGAAAAAAGTATAACTATATCACATAACTGAACACTCGACCTTGCCATCTTGCCCTATAAAATGCTATTTTAGTGAAAAACAAGGTTCTCTAAATCCACTATGTGTCTGAGACAGAACAGGGACAAACCTGAGACTGCATCTCTTCTACTCTGTTACTTAATCAAGTACCACGAACAGTCAAAACAATAGCCTCTTAGAATGAATTGCTTATGTATTCATAAAATAAGAAAATTCCGATACTTTAGTGGGGGGGGGGGGGAAGAGTCAAAGCATTTCCATGGCTCCACATAGAAGAAACAAGCAGTTGATTGCTGAAATCTTTATTTTATGATATCTTTTTGCGTCTATAGAAATTGCCTATCTACAAGAAAAATCTGCTCCCGAGTCCCCAGTAAAAACTTGTCAATGCCCTCAGCAATGACTTTCCAGAATGTTTTGGACTGCAACCCACATTAAAAAATCTATTTTACAATTATGACTTATCACAAATAAATATATAGACACACAAACAAAAGTTCTGTTTCAAATAAACCAACTAAAAAAAGATCTATTTTTAAAATGAGTTTCTTGAGGAAACTGGAATATTCAGGTATTTTGGAGATTGGATATTACAGAATATCAAATAGTTGTTAATTTTATTAGGAATAATAATGATTACATGACTATCTAAGAAAATTTCTATACTTAAAATACATTCTGAAATATATGGGAGGGAAATGAAATAATGTCTAGGATCTTCTTTAAAATACATTAGCAAGAAAAGAAAAAAAAGATAAAGCTGGTATGGCACAAATCTTGATAATTGTTGGAGCTAGGTGATGGGTACCTATGGTTCATTATACTATTCTCTCTACTTTTGTATATGCTTGAAATTTTTCATAATAAAAAATTAAGTTCAAATGAAATGAACCTATTTGTACCTGTACTATACATAATGCTCTTCGATATATATTTTTAAACTGAATCATAGAAAAAAAAAAGAATACTAGTGATGACCCCTAAGTTGATTTCACAATACACTAAAAGCTTATAATGCCTGGTTTGACGTTGCTAGCTTCCTTGGTCTTTACTCTGCTCATATGAAATCATTCTAACACAGAAGACATCTTTTGGTCACTTGAATACAAATTAAAAGCCTAATTCTCCTCAATGTTTCCAAGTTACAAAAATGCAATGCTTCTTGACATTTCCATAGTTGCCTATTTAAGTTCAATGTAAATAGCTGCTGCTACTTTGAGAGAGCCCAATAATGTCTATCACAGTACAAGGGTGTATGTCTCCCTAGTGACATCTAAATGTTGATCTTGTAAATTCTACAGTAACACATAATGTAGTACAAAGATATGCCAAGTAGCATCAAAAAACATTTTTTCAAAACTGGGTTTAATATAAATGTCAAATCAAATTTCGAAGAAAACAAATTACAAAGTGTATTCAAATGACTTCAGCTAATTAATTCTCTCCATTGATAACATTTTGAACTTCAGACACAAAGGTTATTAAGTGCTTTATTTCTGTTGTTATCTACAGTTGCTAATTTACAAAGCCAGTTAACTATATAAACTGCTAAATTTTTTAAAGAGACAAATTCTATTTTTGTACATTAAGTAAATCCATCTATACCTAGTGTTTTTATTATCCTGAAATGTGATTTTAAAAACCTTATGATTCCAAAGATAAACATATCACTCTCTACCTACCTTTGCTAACCTGGGAGGGAAGCGTTCTTTAGTTCTTAAATGTCATTCTGACTTTGTGAATACCTTTCTTGCCTTCTTTCCCAAAATCATATATAGCAGACACTAAACTATTGGCTGGCTATCTAGCATTCATATTGTTGCTTCCTCCACACCCTTCCAAACTGCAAGCTAATTTTATTCAGATATCACCTTTCTCCAACCCTTGAGCATTTCAGGAAAGCTGCCCCACCCCAATTGGTAGTTCCAGGGGATATATTCCAGTTTAGCTAAGCCAACCACACCAATCCCCTTCTCCTCGCCATTAGTTAGTTCAGGAATGAACATGTGATAAATTCTGGCCAACAGGAGACCATGTCAGCCAAGACAATTTCTGGAAAAGGTTCTACTGCTCCCAAGAGACAAATCGTTTATATGGACATTGTCAGAGCTGCACAAGAGGCTCGAACTCCTGCAGCATCTTTCTACCAGCCTCAAGGAAAACTTCACATAGAGGAAGGCCAATCTGAAGAATCACGTGGAAACAGACCTGGCTCCTCCTTGTGAGTTTCTTACAATGTGAAATGATCAGTTTCCTTATCATTTAAGCCACTGGCATGTTACTTGCAGCTAAGAGCTCTAAATGATACAGTAGTTTTTTAGAATTTCAGGCAAAACTTCATATCCATTATTCGTTAAACAATTTGTGAGCTTAAACTTAGAATAGATCTGTGTGACTCCAAAACGGCTGGTCATTTCAGCTCAAAAACAAAAAGTGTATGAGAAAAAAAACACAGAAACACAAGTCTCTGAGAAGTTTAGGGGTTCTTTAGCAAACGGAAAAGTTGAGGAGAGAGAGCAAAAAGGTAGACAAGAAAATTGCTGCCTAGGTTAACCCTATTAGAACACATCTGAATTTCACACATCATTATCCCCAACACATTTGGAGGCACGACTATAAGGTGTCAGCTGCTACTGAGAAAGATCTTAGTGTTCTGGCTAAATTATGAGACAAGCTGTACACTTAAAAGGATGTCCAAATGGCTAAAGTAGTGAACACAAATACAAGACAAGCTGACCTATTTCATTCCATGATACTGCACAGTACATATAAACAGGCGATTTTTGAGGTTAAATATCAGCAGAGGGAGAGATGCTGATCTCATCTAATGCCTGGAGAGAGAGAGGAAAAGAGAAGATTGACTAAATTTTGACAACAGATCTTTTTGTGGCGAAGAGGAGACTAGGCCACCTTCACTCTGCAATTGAAGAGAGATTACTGGGCAAGGAACTGGCAGGACTGCTGTATCACTCTGTCTTCACTAAGGAGTGTATAATTACTCCTTTCTCTCTTTAATTTTCGGAAAGATATGCCTGGTACAAGAAAAGGTACATAGGACTTGGTTTCCATTAAGTGTGAAGGTAACAGTTTTGACTCTAAACATCTTGAGCTCCTTGAAAGAAAAGAACTATGTAATTTTAAAGTGAGGATAATTATGTATTTTATGTATAGGAGTTATATGCCTGGTTTATATTTAAAGCAAATGATCACAGCATATGTTTATTTTATATTATTTGAGAAGTGACATTTGATTTTAGAACATAGCCTAGCACATAGTAGGCACACAAACACTGGCTGAAGAAATATTTGTTGACTAATAGCTAGAAAAAATTTTTAAAGAATAAAGATATATTGTTTATTCATCTGAACAGAAGGGAAAGCTTTTTAACTTCTAAAACTTCTAAATAAGTTTAAAGATTTTTTTTTGCATGATATCTTTAGAATAAATTATTTCTATTTTTACTTTTGGGTTTTTTTTTTAAAGCTCACAATTTTTTAAACTAGCAAATATATTTTTAAACAGTTTCTAAAACTAAATAAAGCTTGATAATTAGGTGTAAATTGAGATGTGAGTGGCAATTCTATTTAAACTCTTTAAAATCTATTCTATACTTGTTAGTATTCTTAATAAAACATTTGAATTTTAGAAGAATTTGAATGGAGATAATGTGTAGGCATATCTGCCTGCTACGGATGCTTCCATGGATTTATTTCACATATGTCTTTATTTTTATAAATCCCATATAATAAGTCTAAAAATTTAACAGAATTTTCATTAATAGGGGCAGGAAATTATAAACTACATTTGAGAAGTATACAAAGTACATTTAATTCTAATCTGACCCACACATGTACTATTTCTTAGAAGCTTATCAACTCTAAGCCTTTGAAAATGCATACACTGTAACAGATTTTTCAAAAACATGATGGAAAATATATACCACCCAGCTAAACACTCTCTTGATTTAGAATCGAGGCCTATATGTTTCTATTTCCATAGTGACTATTGCTGTGGAATCGGCATGTTTTAATTTAGATTTGAGATTATAAACATCATTTGGAGACAGAATTTATTTTCTCTCCTACAACTTCTGAAAATTGATCAGTCTAAGTGCTACAGAACAGAAACAAATTCTGGAACAGGATTTGGAAATCATTTCGCTTAAGGGATATTTGGACTAACAAAAGGTGAGTTTTTGCAGACATCCATGGCTTTTTAATCCTTAAAAAATTTTTGTGCAGTTTTATATTTTATAAAATAAGCTAAAGAAGGGATTTCTAATTAGGCCTCCCTCAGAAGCATTTACATTGTGCTAACATGTAATTTAAAAAAACAAACAAACAAACCTAATCACCCAGGGTGATTAGATACATACAGATTCTGAAAATGTTTTTGCCTAAATTTCCTAAAAAGTTGAAACAAGACATTTTATCTTCCTCAACTGTCTAAGAAGAGTAGTTAGGATATGACTCATATTTAGGTCAAATCTCTAATGAAAGGGAAAGAGGAGAGCAAATTATATTCATTTATGACTTTTTCAGTGAACTTTTTGGGAGCCGCTACCCTCCCTGTGCTTAAGAAGCTCATACTTGAGGGTGTGCAGAGAGGAGGAAATGGGCAAGTGAAGCAGAGGCTGGTGAGTGATATGGTGGACAGCAGCTCGAGGTACAAGCAGAACAGAAAGGAAGAATGCAGTGGGTGGCCAGAAAGTGTCTTGTGAACTAGGCCAAAGGAAAAGTTTAATACACGAAAAGGAGGAGCTGCTTCTAAAAACAAAAACAGGAAACTCAGACAATGCTAATATGGTAGAATCACACGGCCCGGCTAGCACAGAAGCAGGCACCATCCCATACCTTGTGACTTGCAGTTATTAAAAAGATATACTAATTATGATAACCCTTGACCTGCAGCTTTTAGCTATGGGTGAATAAGGTTGAAAAATGCTTCATAAATTCAACCTCGTCAGCTGTTTCTGTTCACTGTTTATCTCTCTTAATCGTAGAGTTAAACCAAATTTCCTAAAAAGTTGAAACAAGACATTTTATCTTCCTCAACTGTCTAAGAGATGCACCCCAAGGATTGCTACAACTGCCTTACCTTTAGAAGACAGCTCCCTCTCCCAGCGAAGGTCTGCGATGAAAAGAAACCAAGTCTGCAAAGGGGAAGCCATGAGAAATGTCAGCAGTGAGAAGGGAGAAAAAAAGATGTAAGAAAAAGAGTTATTTTCTTTCATTAATGATGATCTAGACTCACCAATGAGAGCAGAAAGCAAAAAGCTAAGCTTTGCAGTATTATTTCAGTATTATTTTTCTGAAATTCCTGCAAGTATTTGCTGAAGATCTGTGGTTTATTCAAACGTGTCTGGTTTGCTTTTTGAAAGGACCATATTTAGTACTTAGTGACAGATTCATTCATTCTGTGAAATGATATTCAATAAAGGTTTGCTGGAACTCTGAGAGCAATAAAGAACAATGGTGCAAATCAGAAGGGGCAAGGTAGCCATTCATTCCATATATACTGAACACCTACTTAAGTGCTATTCTGGGATCCAAGGAATGCAGCAGCAGAGAAACATATAAAGACCGCTGACCTAATGGAGCTTACACTCTAGCAGGGAGGAGACAGACAATAAATAAAGCAGGGACGGGGAAGAGGGAATGCGTGTGAGTGTGAGCATGAGTATGTGCCTGTGAGTAAGGGAAAGTTTCACATTTCAAATAGATTGGTAGGGGAAGGCCTCCCTCAGAGAGCAAGAGCTGAGCAAAGACCTGAAGAGAGAAAGGGATAATGCATGGAGGAGAGGATTTCAGAGGAAGGCATAGCAAATGCAAAGGTCCTGAGGCAGGAATTTGCTTGGTGTGTGTTAGAAACATCAAGGAGGCCAGTGTAACTGGAGTAGAGTGAATGAGAAGAAGGTAGATGAGCTCAGAGATGTCAATTCAACAGGGTGGGGTCGAGGCCTTGTAAGTCACAGTAAGATTTTGAGTGGTAAATGGTAAAGCATTACAGGATTTTGAGCAGGAGTCACACAATCCCCTGTTTTTTCAACAATATTT
>NW_006440638.1:17251136-17256664 GCF_000325575.1 Pteropus alecto | reverse complement strand
GAAAGAGGAGAGCAAATTATATTCATTTATGACTTTTTCAGTGAACTTTTTGGGAGCCGCTACCCTCCCTGTGCTTAAGAAGCTCATACTTGAGGGTGTGCAGAGAGGAGGAAATGGGCAAGTGAAGCAGAGGCTGGTGAGTGATATGGTGGACAGCAGCTCGAGGTACAAGCAGAACAGAAAGGAAGAATGCAGTGGGTGGCCAGAAAGTGTCTTGTGAACTAGGCCAAAGGAAAAGTTTAATACACGAAAAGGAGGAGCTGCTTCTAAAAACAAAAACAGGAAACTCAGACAATGCTAATATGGTAGAATCACACGGCCCGGCTAGCACAGAAGCAGGCACCATCCCATACCTTGTGACTTGCAGTTATTAAAAAGATATACTAATTATGATAACCCTTGACCTGCAGCTTTTAGCTATGGGTGAATAAGGTTGAAAAATGCTTCATAAATTCAACCTCGTCAGCTGTTTCTGTTCACTGTTTATCTCTCTTAATCGTAGAGTTAAACCAAATTTCCTAAAAAGTTGAAACAAGACATTTTATCTTCCTCAACTGTCTAAGAGATGCACCCCAAGGATTGCTACAACTGCCTTACCTTTAGAAGACAGCTCCCTCTCCCAGCGAAGGTCTGCGATGAAAAGAAACCAAGTCTGCAAAGGGGAAGCCATGAGAAATGTCAGCAGTGAGAAGGGAGAAAAAAAGATGTAAGAAAAAGAGTTATTTTCTTTCATTAATGATTATCTAGACTCACCAATGAGAGCAGAAAGCAAAAAGCTAAGCTTTGCAGTATTATTTCAGTATTATTTTTCTGAAATTCCTGCAAGTATTTGCTGAAGATCTGTGGTTTATTCAAACGTGTCTGGTTTGCTTTTTGAAAGGACCATATTTAGTACTTAGTGACAGATTCATTCATTCTGTGAAATGATATTCAATAAAGATTTGCTGGAACTCTGAGAGCAATAAAGAACAATGGTGCAAATCAGAAGGGGCAAGGTAGCCATTCATTCCACATATACTGAACACCTAGTTAAGTGCTGTTCTGGGATCCAAGGAATGCAGCAGCAGAGAAACATATAAAGACCGCTGACCTAATGGAGCTTACACTCTAGCAGGGAGGAGACAGACAATAAATAAAGCAGGGACGGGGAAGAGGGAATGCGTGTGAGTGTGAGCATGAGTATGTGCCTGTGAGTAAGGGAAAGTTTCACATTTCAAATAGATTGGTAGGGGAAGGCCTCCCTCAGAGAGCAAGAGCTGAGCAAAGACCTGAAGGGAGAAAGGGATAATGCATGGAGGAGAGGATTTCAGAGGAAGGCATAGCAAATGCAGAGGTCCTGAGGCAGGAATTTGCTTGGTGTGTGTTAGAAACATCAAGGAGGCCAGTGTAACTGGAGTAGAGTGAATGAGAAGAAGGTAGATGAGCTCAGAGATGTCAATTCAACAGGGTGGGGTCGAGGCCTTGTAAGTCACAGTAAGATTTTGAGTGGTAAATGGTAAAGCATTACAGGATTTTGAGCAGGAGTCACACAATCCCATGTTTTTTCAACAATAATATTTGCTGAGCACCTACTGTGGGCCAACCACTGTGCTAGACCGTATACTTGGGTGCTGGAGACATACAATGAACATGACAGACATGGTACCAGCCTTCATGGAGCTTATTATGTCCAAGTGAGAAAGAAAGAAAAGTAAACCAGCTCACAAAAAGAATTGCTAGTTGTGATAATGCTAAAAACAAAAGCATAGACATTGCATAATGATAGATATGATGAGGAAAATGCACAGGAAGCTTAGGTCTGGGCATCAAGCAAGACTTCTCTGAGGAGGTGATATTGGAGGTCAGTTTTAAAGGAGGCAGAGAAGCAAGCTAAATATAACACTGAAGAAAGGAGTACATCAGGCAGAGGGAAATACATGTTCAAGGGCTCAAGAAATCAAAGGATATGGTTTGTTGCAAGGACAGAAAGAAACCAGCACAGCTAATCCCCGAAGCAGGAAGAAGAGAGTTACATAGGATAAGATTGTAGCAGTAGACTGGAGCCAGATCAGGCTGGATGAGTAAGCCCTGGTAAAGAGACCTGAATAAGAAATCTGTGACCCAAAGTAGAAAAATGTCAGACATCATAAGAAAGCTATAGATAAAAAGCTGTGAGAGTGTAGAAAAAAGACAATTTACATGGGGCATTTGGAAGAAGGAAGCAGTGTTAAACTAAGCTTTGAGGGTACATGAAATTTAGCCATGTCCAAAAAAGGAGAAGACATCCTGGGAAGGTGGAAAGGGCAGAGACCGGAGTCAGAGCTGGCTCCAAATGCCTATTCAGCCAGTAACAGCTGGGCCAAGCTGGAGCCTTCTTTCTCCAAATGAAATGACATGTGCCTTGCAGGTTTGAGAATTAAAAATAGTGTTCGCAAAATTCCCTGTGCATAGTAAATGCCAAACAAATCCTAGTTCTCATGATAGAATATATGTTTTAATGAATTTTTGCTCCCCGGTTTGAGAGAAAGGAACCAGCAACAGCTACAATCTGAATCTTGCATATCACTTCAGCATGCTGATTTTTTCAAGGAAGGAGTACATAACTTCATTCAAACCTAGCCTTGAGTGTCTACTGACATGGAGCTGGACACTGGACATGACCCTATACTGGGGTACTTCCAGTGTACTTAGGGAGCAAACAAGAAGGGAACAAGCAAATGTATGATTTGTAGTGAGTACTGTGAAGGAAAAAAGAGGAGACGTGGAGAGGGAGAACAGAGGAAGAACTTCTAGGATGGATGGAGGGAGGGGAGACAAAAGCTCTTTCCAAAGATGAGCCTCTTTATAGACCAAACTCACCCACCCTCTGGTGACTGCGCAGTCCGTATTATTTAACTCTTTGCTTTCCAAGAAAGACCTTTCCAAAGTAAACCATATTCCGAGGATGAGAAGGAAGCAGCCACAAGAAGAGTGAGGTGGTGGAGAGAAAAGGAGGCCACTCCGTGGGCTGAGTAAAGGAAACAGCACTTGAAAATAAAACCAGAAGTGAGAAAAGTCAAACCGAGGAGCCAATCAGCCACCACTAAAAAAACTCATGGGGAAATTAAAAAATCTCCCGATCTCCTCTCTAGCAGACACTTTGGCACTTATTTTCCCAGAGAATGGAATGTATAACACTGACTTCCACAGCTTCTGATTTCCTACGATCTAACCAGAAGTGATGTGATGAGTACTTTAAGCTTAGAGCAGCCACTTGTGAGTTCTGCAAAGCACCCCTCGAGGGATGCAATTGCAAACACCAGTACATTCTTTTTCTAACACAATATTCCTTTGCAGTAGATAGTCAATGGTCTTATGTCAATTTTATAGATTTGAAAGAAAACCGTAGAGACCCTGTGCGTCTTCTTCAAATTAATCTTAGACCTACAGTTTAAATCCCACGTTTACTCTGGCTCGCTCAAGACATCCAACTCAGCTCTGCCCTCATCCCCAGAGAAAACCTGCAAATTTTATTATAGATGTATAACATATGAGAAATTTATATGAGAAAAAATTCCGACCAGGAGGACGATTTTACTAAAAGCCATGCATTTTCATGAATCAGCCACCATAGTCAGGGCTTTTCTTTTTCCAGGAACTCTGTGCGATGACTGAAGTTGGCTGCCACCTTCCAGTTGTTACTACACAACCCAATGGAGCTAATCTACAATAACTTGTACGTACTTCACAATATTCAAGGTTGAAGAAGTAGTTTGAAAAGAAATCTACCAAAAATCTGATCAAGGAAGCTGTTCTATTTGTTTTCTGGCGTCACTTGAAGAATATCAGTATAATATAATCCCTTTTTGCCTTAGCTACCAGAAAATTCAGTGTCTGTCAAAGCCAATCCTATCTCTCAGGAATCCTTGTAGCTAGCATATTTTTCTCACACTTGTTACTTTGATTTTCTATTTATACTGACCACCTTATTAACTATATGAAGTTTGAGGTGAAGATACACTAATTCATTTTGGGAAAGGGACAAATGATAAATATGCTTCTTGCCCGAAATGTGCACCAGATTTTAGGATTCGTGTTCTTCAATAAACAAAGCATAGACTTCTAGGAGCAGACCCCCAGAAATTAAAGCCAGCCTTCTTCCCATCTCCCTGATTGACCTCGGCTCACTCTCTTCCTAAAGTCTATGTTGAGATGTCCTCTTTTTCAGTAGACTACACTTAAATCGTTCCTACATCAGAAGAGTGCTGGAAAAAATAACCAGATTATACCCTGAGAGCTCTTTCTTCTTTTTTTTTATTTGAGGGGGGAGTTATTTTTGTTTTGTTTTGTTTTTCCCCAGCTTTATTGAGATATAATTGACATATAACATTGTTTAAGTTTAAGGTGCCCAATGTGTTGATTTGATATACTTATATATTGCAATATGGTTACCATGGTAGCATTAGCTGACACCTCCATCATATCACATAATTACCATTTCATTTTTGTGGTGAGAACATTTAAGATTTACTCTCTTAGAAACTTTCGAGCATAAAACATAGTATTGTTAACTACACTCACAATGCTGTGTATTATCTCTATGGAGCTTATTCATCTTCTAACTGGAAGTGTGTACCTTCGACAAACATATTCTCATTCCTCCCCCACCCCCTTCAGCCAGAGCTTTTTCTAATCAAAATAACCCTAAATCTCATCGCCGTTGTGCTGCATTTTTAATTTCCTTTTCCCCGAGTTGCTTGCTTAGCCTCACCTCAATCTGAAGACATTTTTATTCTGAATATAAACATGGGGGTGTGGATAGGATTATAGGGTTTTCTTCCTCCAAAGTTTTTTCATGAAGCAAAGCAGTCCATGCCTATTTGAAAGATTCTCAGAACTAAAAGAAGTGACTCAGGTAGATGATGAAAAGGCGAGGCAGGAAAATTCAATCTTAATCTTCAGATGTTCTATTTCTAAGGACTATAAGGAGAAGGTGGGTTATAGGTTGGAAGAATACTGTGCTTATCAGCATCTTTGGTTGTAAGCCACAGAAAGCAACTCTGGCCAATTTATGTGGAAAAGTAATCTATAGGAATGTTACAGGGGAGCTAATAGACCAAAGGGAAAGTTATAATACCAGGTTTGGAAAGGCAGGGATTAGGGCAGCTCAGGATGTATAAGAAGCTGATCCAGTCTCCTTGGAATATATGAGCATTCTATAAACCTCATCATGCTATGATCTGTGCAACAGTTCACTCCGTCACTCCCCTCTCCCGACACCACAGCTAAGTAGGTCTCTGACCTCTGTGACTTCAGGAAGTGTGAGAGAGTGGTATCCTGGAAAGCTCTTACCCAAAAGTCTGTTAAGAGTCTCAAGTTCCTAAGACAAGCAACCACCTCCTTGTGGAAAATATGGCCTACCCAATATAACTGTTAAACAGTCACATTTAAGTCAAGGATGTGTTGCTTCGGTGATTCCATCTGGAGACTTGGCTGGGAAATGCATGCTTTAAAAACATGGCAGCAGTATCTCTCTATATAAAAATTTTCACTTTGATCAATTACCATGC
>NW_006440638.1:17241653-17251102 GCF_000325575.1 Pteropus alecto | reverse complement strand
GGGGTCCCCAACCTCCGGGCCGTGGACCGGTACCGGTCCGTGGCTTGTTAGAAACTGGACCACACAGCAGGAGGTGAGTGGCAGGCCAGCTAGTGAATTTGCAACTGCTCCCCAGTGTTAGCATCACCGCCTCAGCTCCACCTCAGATCATCAGGCATTAGATTCTCATAGGAGCATCAGTCCCTGGTGCCAAAAAGGTGGGGGACTGCTGGCCTAGAGCACCCCCTGCCCAGGGATGCTTTTTGTTTTCTGTAGCATACCTTGGAAAACTCCTTTTCTGAGTCCCAAGCAGATTTGAACAGAATGAACTAATAGGAAGTTTGGAGCTGTGGGGAGGAGAAGCTTCTTGATTAAGTCCAAGTTGATTCATTCCAGAGCCTGAGTTAAGTTGTTTTGATACTTCTCTTAGTTCCTGGGTGCTATGAGAACTTTAACTGCACCTACACTGGTATTGACCACCTATTTCAAGTAGCCTTCTCTCACATATATCCTATAAGATCATTCTCTTTTATTTCCTTCCTGGTGTTTACCATAATCCAAATTATCTCCTGTTTCTTGGCTTAGTTAAGGGAAAACCACAGGCCCCAAATGGCATCACCAGTGCTTTAGCATGATGATTAAGCCCATAACAAACCTAGATTTAACACCTGACCTAACTGCTATTTCAACCTTTCCTAGAAATATAATCTTAGTCAACTAGTCTGGACTTTTCTGGTTTAGCAACAGAAATCTGTCACATGGGCCCTCTCCATTTCCCCCACCACCACCTTAGAAAGAAGAAGTAATCTGCATGATAAAAATCTTTGCTGTTCTCTTCCCCCAAAAGAAGTTGTTTTGGTCTAAAAATAATCCTTTTGTTAATAGCTCCCTTACCCCATCCCTCTTCCTATAAAAACCTTTCATTTTTTTCCAACCCCTCAGTGGCTAGATGGGATAGTGCCCAGTTCATGAATCACTTAATAAAGCCAATTATATCTTCAACTTTACTTCTATGAAATTTGTTTTTTAACCAGTTGTTCATCACCTGTCTCCCACCGTTAGGATGTAAGATCCACAAGGTCAACAAAGTCTGTCTTGTTCAGTTATGTCTCCCACCACAATGGCTGGCATATAGCAAGCCTTCAATAAATTTTTGTTTTATGCCTTAAATGTTATATGATGGGAGTGCAAGTGGCTGCCCAGAAGACTGAGCAGGGTCATCTTTTGCCCATGGAGAGGAGTAGAAGCTGATACCTAACTCTTAATTTTAGTGTACTGACTATGTGCAAGCTTTGGGCACACAGCAATAAACAAAGCAGACAGTCCTGGTCCTTGTAGTGCTTATAGAACAATGAGTCCTGCTTGCTCAGCTGACTGAGGATCTCAAAATTTGAATGGTAATAATTGTGGTAGTAGTAATTAGTGGTAAGAGTAAATAGCCATACTTTATTTAACAGTTACCATGTGCCAGGCACTTTGCACATATTATCTAATTTAAATCCTTCTAACAACCCTGTTAAAGATTTAAAAGATGAAGCAACTGGATTTCAGAAGGAAGGAAGGACCCATGGTCACACAGCTAGTGAGGGTTAAAATCAGCTAATCCACGTGACTCCGAAGTCTATATCTCATCTACATGTCCCGCTTCACTCAAACAAGCAGGCTTCAGCAACTGGCAGATGCTCACATGGTCCTAGGGTACTAATCTCTTCCTTAAGACATGTCTAGCTCCAGTAGACCACTACATGCAGGAGTAGGCCATGCAGGAAATTGGGAATGCTAACCAATCATTTACTCCCTCTTAAGGTGCCTCACTTCCCGGTGATAATAATTGTAATCATTTACCTGAATGCCTGCAATGGATCAGGTGTTTGACTTGCCTCATTGCATTAAATCATAACAGTCCCTGGGGCAGGTGTTATTTTTGTGCCCATTTTGCAGAGGAAAATCTGAGGCTCGGAAGGCGAGCCTGTATCCCAGATTCCTACAGCTGCTCAGAAACAGCACTAGGTTTCAAAGTCATACTTACTGATATTAAACTTGGCAGCCATACCAAACCCCATTTAAGTTGCATCAACTCACCTTCTTTCTTTCACCTCTGGGATTTCACTTAGGCTGCTTGAGCACCTCTTCCATTTCTCCATAACCAACTCTCCTGTTCTTTGAAGACTTAAATCAAGGATCACTTCCTTTAGAGAGGCATCTCAGACTTCTCTTTCTTCTGCTCAGTATCAGCCAGGAATCTTAGGGCTAGAGCAGAGAGAGGCCATTTAGAGCAAATAGCTAGGAAGTCCACATGTGCATCAGGCTTCAGTCACACCAGGACCAATAAGGTCTTTAGGGCCAGCTCTCAATTCTTCTCCCTCTTCAACTCTAGCGTTATCAGTACAGGAAGCAGGTCTTCCCTAACATTATAAAAATATGTCGACACCAGATCCCCAGACTAACATCTAACTCACTTATAAACCTCAAAGGAAAGGCTTCTCCTCTGGTGTAAGGCCACAGTAGGAGTTTATTGGCCTCATTTGGGTCAGGTGTTCAGTCCTGGGTTATTCGCTGTGTCCAGGAATGTGCTGTGCTCTGATTGGCCAGGCCTGGGTCTCGGGCCCACTGTGGAGGGCTGGAAGAGCCCCCACCTTAACCATATGGACTCAGAGTGGGGGAGGGGTTACATCTCCAAAAGAAATGTTAGACGTTGTTACCAGACAAGAGAATGACGATCAGCAGGCAAAAATAACAGATGTCCACTACACACCCCAACCCAGACTGATCCAATGCCCAGATCCATCTTCGTAACCAAGTATCATACGGGGATTTTTGTTGTATGTGTTTTTCTCCCCTACTAAACTATAAACTCCAAGGCAGAGGCTATGCCCTTGTCTTCCTTGTAACTCCGGCACCCAGCAGAGTGTCTGACACATTCGAAATGTTCGTATCATATTTATCTAATGAATGATGAAATGTATTAATTAACTTATGAAGAGCTGATGGTGTTATTTTATCTTTCAAAGGCAGCATCATGGTGAGGTGGAAAGAATACAGATGCTAATCAGTGTTTCTCAAAGTGTAGTCTGGGGAACCAACTGCTTCAGGTTAAATGGCAGATTCTCAGGCCACAGAGCCAATCTGTTAACTCGGCATCTCAGTCAATGGAATTCAGGTGCATTTTTAGCAAAACTTTTTTGTGATCCTTATGCACATTCCTATCAGAAGCATGGCCCCGTAGTCAGAATCATCTGAGTGTGAATCCCTCCTCCATTGTGTTCCAGTTGTGTGAACTAAAGGGAGTCATACCAACTTCAGAAGCTGTTTGTTCCTCTTTAGAATGGGGCTAAGAGAGCCTACATATTAATATGTAATGAAGAGTCAAAGAGGCAAGTAAAGTGTCTCCATTTAAGGCTGTATTCAAGTTTTACTACTTGAGTTCTTCTGATAATGATTGCTAACTCTGGAATGCTTACTATGTATGTGCCAGGTGCTGTTCTAAGTTCCAATTATATGTGTTAACTCATTTAAACCTCAAAACAACCCTGTGAGGCAGATATTCTTAATATTCTCATTTTGCAGACGGGAAAACAGAGACAAAGTAGTTTTCCTTGATAAGTGGCTAAGCTAGATTTTGAACTCAGTTGCTCTGATGCCAGATACCAGGCTCCTAACCACTCACTCTACTTTCTTATAGATAATGTTATCCTTCCCTACGTAATTCGCTCTCACCGACTTTTGGGGGAGAATGAAGACACTGAAACTCTTTGAGGAAAAAAAGCCCTAAATATGACTTAAGACTAAAAAGCATTGAAGAAAGGAGAGAAACAAGGATGATCATGTGTCAGGTCATGTGGCCTTTACAGAATGCCTTGGTGAAGAACTATTTATATCAGACTGGTTTATCTGCAATACAAAAGTCTCATCTCCTCCCTCCCCCTTTCCTGAAATGTACCTTTCTAGATTTTATAACACCTCTGTGCTTTGAAAACCAGAACTAATCTTTAATCTTCGATGACTGTTTTTATTTTGAATTGGTATACTTCTTCCCCATTCTTTACTTCTAGACACCAATATATTTTTTCCATGAAGCATGAGCAAAGTCTGAAGTGCAAGCCAAGCCCTCAGAAATGTGATAGCTGTTACCAAGGATTTGAGAGTAAGAATACAAAACCTAAAATCAAGATTTAAATGCTGCACTCTAGTATCTGAGATGGCACTGGTCCCATGTGAAAGATGGAATAAATAAGAAACCACAGAATTTGTTCTGGGTTCCCTAGCTCGTGGACTCAGCTGAAAACCTCATCACACTGCTAGATTCTGTTCCCCTGGCTCTACTGGACACTGTAAAAGAAACTTCAAATACTTCTGCTATTGGGGTGACTGGACATTTATATTTAATTAAGATGTACTACGTGTCTCAAATAGATATATACCACTGACCTACTTTGTTCAAAAAAAAACATTAAAATGAGGTGGTTTCTTAAAGCCAGATGAGCAACTATGAGAAATAATTTAAATACTTTACGACCTGTTCCACAAAGCCATGTATGATCAGTCTTCATTTCCTTGCCACCTCTGCTCCATACAGAATTAGAAAGGCAATCAACTGGGGTGAGGGTTTTGAACAGTCACCAGGAGGGAGAGTAGAAGAACTGAATGTGAACTGGTGACATATGGTGCCCCTGGGGGGTGGGAGGGATATGGCTCTAGAAGAGAGAAGAATAGTTTGGTGAATGCCAGGAGCTAATGACCAGATTACCAGAACTTTTCAGGAACTCTCAAAGGCTAGTCTGATATATTTTTCACTCATAAAAGAAACATCCAGAGAGTAGGGGTGGGGGGCACCAACAGCTTCGAATCAGCACCTTTAAAGGCCTGGGGCCGGTGGTTGGAGTTTGTGATGGAGAGCCCACCTTTCTGCCTATTTCCTAGCTCATGGCCTGTTGAGTTCTGTCTCTGTGTGCCCAGTGTCCACCAAGGAGCCTGGCTATGGCTCCCTTTTCTTGGGCTATGTACTTTCAACCAGTTTTGAGCAGCCCCATTTCAGATTGGCCTTTTTATGTTTGATATAAAGAATAGTTGTTGGCCAATTTCATCTTTTCATCGCTGTTCTCTAGGCCTGAATCCAAGCAGTTTGTCAGATGCTCATTAACTCCCCCTTTGGCTCTTTCTAGTGTGTCTCCTAAGCTCATTGTGCCAAGAACTAACGCTTTCTTTTACACGATTCTCTTTCTCTGCTCCATCAGGGAGACAAATTACTTTCCAAAAGGGATCGCCAGGGATGGTTTAATGAGAATTTCTTTGGGGCTAGGCATGGAACGCAATGTAGTTAACATTCGGTGGACTTAATTGGACTTTTCTTTTCTGCCTCTTTTTTAAAAAATCTGAAGCTATCCTGTTAATCTCTCATTTGTAATCAATTGTGTTGACTAAACAAAAGTCTAGGTCGTCTTTTCTTCCTGTCCCAGACAATCCTTTGTTGCCTCTAAATGCCTCATTCTTGAGTGATCCTGGTCTCGTAGATGGGCCCGATTGTTGACAGTTCATTATTGCGCTTTTGTCCATTTAATCTTTCTTGCTGTGTTTTGCATGTGCATGCCTTAATGAGCTCCGTTGGCAATTAACATGTTTCTAGGAGCAAACTGGTTGCTCAGACGTTTGAGAGGGAAGTGCAGGGAAAAGGGCAACGCAGCTGCCTTGAGGTTGTTTATTTCCCAGCGTTTTCTCCAGACTCCTGTCCTCTCTTTGGCAGCCCCCACCCTCACACTTACTCCTCCCCTCTCCTCCCCCAGCCCATTCAGCACCAGCACACCTGGATGCCTTGTTGCTGTAACTCTTGGGCCTGGCTCAGGCCGTCTCCTATCCTCTTGTGAGCTAAATAGCAAAATGGGGACCTTATAGACGCACTTCTGCAGCCAAGGCAAGAAGGAGCACAGTGCTCCCCCAAATACGTCTGGGTGCTGGCAACTTCTCTGTGTCGCTCTTTGCAGAGAGGAACCTCTAACCCGCCTAAGGCAATAGGACTGTACAATCTGTTATGTACAAGGCTGTGGCTTTGGAAGAAGGAGAGTTTTTTTTTTTTTTTTTTTTGAGTCTTGCTGGCAAGATTGCTGAAGTGTGAGCAGTCATGGGCAGAACAAACATCTTGTAGGGGAAAAGATAATTGGAGTCTTTTTTGTGTCTGTGACAGGATTCCCTTCCCCCGCAATTTGATTTTTTTCAAATATTTTTTAAGGGTGGCCTCTTCAATTTAATTAAGGTTAGAATATTAATATGTAGCTGATGACTACCTTGTTTAAGTCATTTGTTAATATTGCAAACTACAAGTCATGCAAACAGTTTAATATTAAGAGGGAAAAAAAATCAGAAAACAGAGCCTTTCACCCATCAATTCCCATGCATGGTGAATAACTAAGAAGGATCCCAGTTAAGACAGTTATTAAAAGGACTTAGAGCACTGGCTTCAGAACCTGCACTATCTGTGAAAGGTGTATAGTAATTCAGGCAAAAGGTTCCTTTTCACAGTACTTTTCAGATGAAGAAATTCTTTCTTGAATCCCACACCTGAAAGAAGCAGACATCTTAAACGCAGGAGCGACTTCAAACCTGTGGAAAGCAGAGCTAAGCCCTATAGATACAGAAGAACTGTTTATCTACAATTACCACCAGATGTGAAATAACACCTTCTCAGGTGAGAGCGATTGACAGGAGCAAGTGTGAAGGTTAAGTAACAATCAGGTTATGAGGAAATAACTTCAAGGAGGTTGGAGTAAGCAAGAAACTCTGCTCAGGTTTGCCCTAGAGCCTCAGTTACTGCAGAGATGAGCAGTCCGAGAGAGAAATGCCTCCTGTTCCCCCCATTAATTTTACTTCATTTGCTATCTAGTTTGCAAGCACTCAATCTTCACCCCTTCTCAGAACTGCCGCCTGGAAACAAATTTCTCCAGTTTCATGAAATGGGTGACCCTTTCAGTCTTTCTCCCATGAAAACTTATTATGGAAGAATTTCTCACAGAAGGTTCTCTCACTTACTAGTTAGAAAGTTATTTCCCTGGATAGAGGTGTTCCATTTATTATTTATATTTTATTCTTAAAGGGCAAGAGGAGAAGTCGATCATGATTTCCACATGCGGGCCAACTTTTTAACTCAATTCTCTTAAGAGGATGCGTTTGCACTATATTTTGTGGTGTCTGCCCCTTGCCCAAAGTTCTGGAACTATTTAGAAAGGTGGGCTTGCCATGACCATTGTCTGGTCGCCAAAAAGCACATCTGCAAAGGTTCCTTTCAGGAGTGCAAGAAAGAGCCGATTTTGGTTGAGTCGACTGCCACGGGGCACCCAAGAGCTCCCAGAAGTGGGGGAAGGGCGCGTATAAGGCGGGGCTAATAGAAAGTATTTTGAGAACAAGGAAAGGCTCTGACTCTTCAAGCCAGCCAGCAACTTCCCTGGGGATGGATGTCTGGGAAAAGCAAGGCGATATTTCCATATCCTTTGCCTCCAAGTCCTCCTCGCCCATCCTGGGGTTTCCTGGGGTTTGTGGCATCTACCGAGATTTCGGAGTTAAATCTGCATATCCCTCTGGGTCCCAATCTCCCCTCAGTGAACTGCAGCCAGAATAAGCTAACATTTAAATTCTTGCTGGCTTCCTCGTCCCCCTTCCCTAGCAGCGTCTTCCCAGACTTGGGGCGGGGGGAGGATACAAAAAACGAGGACGCTCTCCTTTCAGGAAATGGAATTCTAATGTACACGTTCCTATTTCTGAATCGGAGGTACTAAAAATACCCCCGCGACAGCCTGAGGAAGCTGTCGCCGTCCTCTGTGCAAACAAAAGCGACAATTCTCTTTCCCCGCGCAATGGGTCTGCGAATTGGACCGGGGCCGGGGACCTTTGACTGTGACCAGGACAAGGCATCCAACTAGCAGCGTAACGTCTTTCCTCCGGTCCCAACCTAGAGATTCTTCCTCCACGGACAAGGACTGAAGGCGGTTTAGATTCCCTAAAAGCCCAGAACAGAGTTCGAATTCCGACCCTACCTAGTCCTGTGACCCTGGGCAAGCCATTTAGCTTATCTCTGCCTCAATTACTTCGTTTGTCGGTAAAGTGAGAATTATCATTTCCCCAGCTTGCGGGTTATTGTGAACATTCAAAAGAATGTGTGTCGAGTACCTGGCATGGAACAAGCGCTCGGGAAACGCTTTTTTGATTGTGGAAGCCCCTGGCGCGAGGAGCACTGAACGCCCACTGCAGACCGGGCGTTGGGATAACCAGCACTCAAGTCACGTTCAGTTAGTTGGGGATTTCCTTTTTCATTGACTATCTTTCCCTCCAAATAGCCTCCACCTGCCGTGGAAATCCGCGTCGGATCGGCGCCCAGCCTCCACCACCCCAGCCCTTGCAGTGGCAAGGCTATATGGAAGCACACTCCCCGGCCCCACGCCGCATTTCCTCCCCGCGCTGGTTAGCATTGTTCCAGAAGACGTGGGCTGAATCGCTGCGCGAATATTAAGAGTGTGTGTGTTGGGGGGAGGGGGTGTCCGGCGCGCCGAGCCAGTAATCCGAGCTCTTGATTATCCAGATTCGGATCAAACGGGGCGGCGGCGGCCGGCCCCCTCCTGGGAATGATTAGATGATTAATGTAATGCTGTTTGAAGGGTCTCTGTTTTCTCTCTTAATTTGGGTCATTACTTAGGAAGCAAGCGTGAGATCATTTCATCAGCTTGCTCGGCGGCGGAGATAGCTATTCAGGAAATGGGCTAACTGCGCGGTAATCAGGACTCGGGAGGCGGCGGCTGCGAGCTCCGGGAGCCCGGGTGCGCCCTCCCGCGGCAGGGCGCACAGCATCAGGAGTCCCGCCCGAAATCTGCGGCGCCGGTCAGGGAGACCCAGAGCTCCGCCTGGGCTGGGGACCCTTGGCCTACAGCTCTCGCCTCTAGGAAAGCTAGGGAGGAAAACTTGCCCGCTTTAAGTCTCCTGGAGAGTGAGGACATGCCCAGAAGTGCCTCGGCTGGCCAGTGCCCCGGACGTTTAACCCCTGTGCGGCGCGTTGCTCGAGGACGCACCCCAACCCTGCTCCCCAACATTCAGCCAGTTTTAACCCCTCTTTTAACAATTTTTTCTCACCCAAATAAGGCAATACCCAGAATTCCAAGCGTCGGAACAGTCACCAAATAGATACTTGGCACAGCGTGGAGGCCGATGTAGGCCTTTGCGCCCTGACTCCTGGGTCTTAACGCGCAAGCGCCCAGGAACACCGCTTTGGCCTCACTGTGGTCCCAGCGCCCCGAAGTCGCATTGGGGGCCGGGAAGTGCTATAGACGCCTATTTCCTTCTCATTCTTCCGGGTTGCTGAGCTAACCCCGCGGCGAGGGGAGAAGGGGGAAAGAAAACGCGCACTACTGATTCTGTTTATTGAGTTATATATGTGTATATTCCGTGTTCGCTTGTACAGGAGGGTTTACATAGCTGTAGAAAGATGGCTGGGG
>NW_006440638.1:17220317-17241596 GCF_000325575.1 Pteropus alecto | reverse complement strand
CAGGCTGGAGTTCATACCCACCGCCGGAGAAGCCGAGGCCTGGAATTATATACGTTTCGACGCCCTGGGTTTAAATAAGTTTCCCGAATATACAAAGGCGATAGCCACTTGTTTGCTGCCAGTCATTGAGGAAACGTTTAGCTTTCCAAAAATATGCTGGTTTCGATAAATAGATTTTAGCCTCTCCGCTATATTTTTTTTTCCTCTTACTTTTAGAAATAAGTTTATACGTGTGATCTGTTTTGGGGTTGACTGAGGCCAGAAGGGAGGGCAAGGCAGGAGCTCTCAGCTCTGCACTGTCCGAGTCAGGTCCTTTGTGGAGGGAGCAGAGGGTCCCACGCTGTCGTGAAGTTTGCGCACGTGTTTCTTTAAGTCAAAGTTTCTGCAAAACCCTTTGCCGCAAGTGGCGCACGTGAAAGGCTTCTTGTCGTTATGGGTGTGCATGTGGAAGGTCAGGTTGTAGACCTGGTGGAAGGCCTTGTTGCAGATGGTACATTTGTACTGCTTCTCGCCGCTGTGGGTCAGCTTGTGGTTCTTGTAGTTCCCTACAGGAGACCAAAAACAAAAAAGTGGGGGGATGAAGTGGGATGGGAGGGGGTGTCTGGGCGTCCCGGGGTTGGCTCAGGTCCCCGCGCAAAGAAGGCGACGCTTGGCTAGGCGGGCGCGACCTCTCCGAGTGAAGAAGTTGTCAAACTTCGTACGCGTCAAGCCCCGGGCTCTCACAACAGGCTGGAAGGCCGAGTCCCGCGTAGCCGCCCCGCGCCCCCGCCCGGCTGGGTCCTGAAGCCCGCGCAGCGTCCCTCCCGCTGTGCTCGGCCGGCCTGGAAACTTTTGCGCAGCCCAGAGACACATCGAGTCCTACGGAAGGCTGCCGCTTCGCTCCAAGAAATTCTCACGAACCCAGCTTCGTCCCTCATTATTTTCTTCTCATTTAAAAAAATTATTCCCTCTGGTCATCCAATTACCACCTGGAGATCCGATAGTGCCTTGGAAAATCCAAGCGGGGAACAAGACTTGGGGGTGCTGGGGACAAGGAGCGGTTTTCCCGAGTCTTAAGTTGTTCTCAGGAGGTGGATTTTGCCTTTTTTTTTTTTTTTTTCCATTTAAAGGGGGAGTCCCAGCTACAAAGGGAAGCTTTTTCTATAGGGCAATACCCTCTCTTTCTCTTACTTTCTTTCTCTTTGCCCCTTCCTTCCTACCTCTCAAATTCGGAGTCTCTCGGTGCAACCACCCTGAATCCAGCGAGGTCTACTAACCCGGCCCCGGAGAGCTTCCACCCAAATCTGGCGCAACCCGATTCCGAAGAAATACTGCGCCTAAGCCTGCAGCTCTCGCGCTCCCTCTCTCTCGATCCTTTTATGCCTTCCCGCTAGCGGTGACCCGCCGAATCCCGAAGTGAGATGAGGAGAGGGTCTCGCCCAGCGCATTACCTTTTTGGTGAAAGCCTTTGCCGCAAAATTCGCAGACGAAGGGCTTGTAGCCCGCGTGGATGCGGATGTGAGTGTTGAGCGTGGAGCTGCGGTTGAAGGCTTTGCCGCACTGGTTGCATTTATGAGGCTTTTCCTGCAGAAAGGGGTGCGTGCACAGTGAGGTTGGGCGCCTGGCAGGGAAAGGTCACATTGGGGCACCTTAAGGGGCACTTTGAAGGGTCATGCCCGCCCCACCGGAGGAGTAAGGGGAACCCTTGGCCCTCCTCTCCCCAACGGCGTCGCTCAGGCACCGGGTGTTGCGCGCGGGCCGGGGTCCGACCCGGGGCCACGTACCTGGGTGTGGATAATTTTGTGTCTGCACAGCGTGCTGGCCTGGCGGAAGCCTTTGCCGCAGACTTTGCACACGAATGGTCTGGCTCCGGTGTGTACCGGCATGTGGCGGGTGAGGTTATAGTGAGCATTAAACACCTATGGAAGGACACGAGGGGGCCTTGTGGTGTATCCCTGAGAGTCTAGAATCAGCCCTGGGAGGCCACAGCTTACCTTGCCCAACCAATACCCCACGTCAGAAACAGAGCTCTTTTCATTTTGCAAAAGGCTTCCCATCCCACGGCTCACGCCAATCCTGCGTGGCCGCTAACAACAGCAACCCCATTTTACAGAACAGAAAACTGAGGCCCCTCATTTGAGTAGACAGCTACCGGGGAGCTCTTAAACTTGAGAAAGGGTTGTGCCAGGCTGCCCCCCACGGAAGCAGCCGCCGCTGCTCACCCTTCCCAGCCCCCAAGGACCCGAGGCCTCACCTTGCCGCACACCTCACAGGTGAAGTTTTTGGGCTTGCCGTCCGCGGAGGCCCCCGGCAGCTTGCCGTGGCCCTTGACGCCACCGCGCTCGGCGGTCAGGGCCGAGTTCTCTTTCAGCACTTGTTCCAGCGGCGCAGGCAAGCGCTCTTTATGGGCATAGGGGGCCGGATGGGGGAACTTGTCCGCGGCCAGGCCAGCCAACTTGGCGTTCTCCAGCAAAAAGAGCTTGGGATGTGCAGCCAGGGCGGCGGGGGCCTGTGCGTTGAGGAGGCCAGAAGGAAAGAGGTGGCCTCCGAGGAGCTCAGACGGAGGGTAAGCGGCAGAGTCCAGGTAGTTGAAGTAGTAGAGCGAGCCGCTGGCCGGCAGCCCCACCGCGTGGTTGATGACCTGCGGCTTGATGACCCTGCCCGCGGGCAGTGCAGACGGCGCCAGGCCCAGCTCGGCCTTGCAGCACACGCCACAGTTGGTTTTGCACAAGCCGCTGGCGCCGCACACTGGGGCCCCCCCGCCGCTGCTGCCGCCGCCTCCTCCTCCTCCTCCACCGCCGCCGCCCGCCCGGAGGCTGCTTTTCCAGAGCTCGGAGTAACTGAGCAGCGTCTTGGACGGCACGTCGTAGCCCAGGGGCTGGAGGGGGATCATGCAGGGCAGCGGCGAGCAGAGGTTGAGCAATTTCTTGCCCTGGCCACCGTCCGCCTCCAGCGCCCCTGGCCGCGGCTCAAAGGGAGCACGGGGTTCCGACGTTTTAGCCATGATGCGCTCGATGGAGAAGGCCAGCGTCTTGGAAGTGGCCGGCGACGCTCCGGCGCGCGGACAGGCGGGGGGCACCATGGTCTCCAGGGAAGCCGAGCTTGCCATGGCGCGCCGAGCCGAGCCGTGCGGGACTGGGCCAGGGCGCAGCCTCTCTCCTTTAAGTCTGCATTCCGGAAAAGGCAGGGAGGGAAACCGCAATTTAATAAGCACCTTGTCGGGTCCAGGTCACCCATTTGCATTCAAATGAACAGGGGCAGAACAAAGTGCACCCAAGGGTACCAAATTACCGCCCATTAACCCGGCGTGCAAAGGAACCCACCGGCCCCTGCCCTGGGACTTTGAAAGGAGAATGGGGAGGGCTTACAAAGGAAAAGGAGAAAGAGGGGAAAAAAAGAGAAAAGAAAGAAAAGAGCCTCAAATTAACCCCCATCAGCCGTTCCCTGGACCCCGGCCTCCTCCACGCGTGCTGGGAGGTGGACAGTGAAGGGGCAAAGTTAAAGAGGACCAAGGGAGCCACCTCGCATTTACCTCTTTCCCCCACCGCCAAGGAGATGCGTTCCGAGCCATGCAGCGTGTTTCCTCTGTCACATTTTGATGGCAAACATCTTCCCCTTCGCGTGAGATCACTGTCTTTTACATTCAGCTGACATCACATGAAGTCACTTCAAGTAGAATGACTTGGGCGGCGGCGCGGCTCCGGTAGCGGCCCCTGTGTTCCCCAGCGCCTGCCGGCCGCCGCCGCCGCCACCGCCCCTCAAACTTTAAAAGGAGGCAACTGGCGCCCGCGCTCCCCTTGGGAAAGTGCGAGCGGTTCGCGAATCGGGAAGGAGGAAAGAGACGGGAGGGGGAGGGGGAAGAATCGTGATGGTTTTGCCGGTGGAAGAAGGGGGGGGGACCCAAACCCAGGCAGAGTTCCGTGTGTGATTCACAACTTTGGGGGCCTACAGGTTTGGGGGACGCGTGGGAGGCAGGGGGTCCTGGACTCGCTGTCCCCAACGGACCTTGGTTGTCCGTCTAGTTGCCGAAGTATCCCTTAGCCCTCTGCAGCCGAGCTGGGCATCGTGCTAATAAACTGCCATTTACCCGCGGAGTCGGCGCCAGCCCCGAACACGCGCAAATGATAATTACCTCATTAGGATGTGGCGCATGGACGCGGGCGCTGCGTTTGGAGGGGGGAACTTGTTAATGGGGAAATATTAATTTATGCAAAAACTACGAGCTCGCCTTGGCTGGCGTCGGAGGTCGAGAGAGAGCTCCCTCCGCCTAAGGACGACCCCGAAGCGTGGGGAAGAGCAAGGCCGCGCGCCCAGTTCCCGGGGACCTCCGCTCCGGGAAGGTGCGCCTCCCCCTCTCTGGCCAGCTCCCCGCCTGCGGCTGCGGGAGACTGCACGGCAAGCTGGAGGACTGTTTGAGATCCTAATCGATCAGAATCGCTGATTTGTGATCGGGTGTCTGAGTCAAAGCCCGGCTCTGCTGCTGGTTTAGGGCTGCGTGCGGGGAGGATTCGGAGGGCAGCTCTCCCTGCTGATGGGTACTTGCTGTTTGTATAATTGAGAAGGTCCAGTCTCCACCTGTTTAAGGAGCAGATTGAAACAGCAGAACCTCCCCTGGATCCTATTAAAACGTTTTTCCTCCTAAGGCCATTCAGTCGAACCAATTTTCCGAAGTGATTCATAGAGCTGAATTCTGCCAAGGCAGCTCTTTCACTTTTAGCCACTAAAGCACCGCGTGGAACCGGGTTTTGTGTTTTTCTAAAATAAAGAGAAGGATTATCAGAGGAGAGAGGGAGGGGGCCAGAAGGGGGGCGGGAGAGACTTAGTGTGGCCAGAGGTACAAGCAGAGGAAAGAAAAGGGCCTTTTCTAGACAGGCCCCAACTAAGTTCGGAGGAATTCAGCGTTTTGTGCCTGGCGCACAAAAGCAGCGCGCCCTGCGCTGGGTGTGGAGGGGCTGAATTCATCTGTTTGCAGACCATTCCACCTGCGTATCACAACAAACTGCTCAAAGACGCTCCAGCACTTTCAACAGGCCGGGTGCTCTTGGCGACAACAAAAGTGGTCGAGGCTGAGGGTTCTTATGGGGGGAGGGTGGCTAGCAAGAGAGTGAGGAAGAGAATTGAGTTTAGGAAAGGAGGAGGAGGGGTGCATGGTTTAAAAAAATGCTTTTGGACGGTTTTGTTTGCGGGACAATTATATCTTGCCAGCCGGCTTTTGCAAGACCAGGAGCTTTGTAGCAGCAACCACAGTTTAAGAGGATTACGGTGGGTATAATATGAGCAAACAGGGTTGAGAGTTTGATAGTGAATTCCATCTCCAAAGACACACGATCTTGTGAAGCCCAAGAAAGTGCTAGTGGCTGCTAACCCTCTCCTTTTTCACTCAGGAACAGGTCTGGAGGGGCTGAGTATTCCACCCCAGGCCTCTCTGCTGCAAAACCAAGAAAAGATCTAGTTTTAACTTCAGGCAAATCATTCCTTTTTTTCCTTTTTTTCTTTTTTTCTTTCCTTCAGAACTTCTTCCTCCTGCTCACTTACTCTCTAAGTGTAATTTCAGACAGGATATTGACATAGCAGGTAAAGGAAAGGAAAAGTGTACTTGGAAAACAAGAAGAGGGAACAAAGAAAGGTCTCCGAGGGAAAGTGGCCCAGAGGGTGACTGCCGTGGGTTAATTTTTTCACCCTGCCAAGCTCAGAAACTGCCCCTAAATTCAGCAGTTATGAATCTGTTCCCCAACACATGCTCCCCCCACCCCAACTTCCACATTTTGAAGCTAGAAAGAGGCTTGCTCATCTGTAGAATATTTCCATACAGCCCATTTAATTTAGATGTTCGGAGAGGCAGAATTCCATACCCAACGTACCCCCATCCCTACGTTAACGTGTAAACAAGAGGCCCCCCCATCACCACCACACCACCACCACCACCACCACCACAAAACATAAAACAAACCAACTCACCCCGACATTGAAAGTGTCAATACACCCACCGGGTCTCAAAACCCGAATTTCTATCCGACTTTTCTGTGAATCCTGTTCAGCCACCAGCACTGTACCCCAAACCCTTTTCCAAATTGGATAATTGTTCATCTCGGCAGCAGCTCGAAAGATCTGCTGGTTTGAAAGCTCCATCAGGCTGAAAGGCTTCCAAAGGCTTCACGTGAACCTGCCTTGCCATCTCTAGTGCTTTTTTGTAGCTGCATAAGCCATCTCTCTCCCCGGCATCACAAAGGAGTGCTACCTCCACAGAAGGAAAACATTTGGGTAAAAACAAGTTGCCCCTAATGTGCCTCTCTTTCCAAATGTTGAGTGAATACACTGGCTTTTATGAAAGTATTTAATTAGCTTCCACAAACTTCTCCTTCCCTCTCTTGCAGATTATATTGAAGTGGAGGGTTGGAAACTATTTTACACCTTGCCACTCACATGTTAATTAATCTCTATCTAACCCTAATTGCAGTTTATTCAAGCACTGCTCAACAGCTCACCCACACAATAAACACTGATCCTACTTTTATACATATTACTTCACGTTAACACATTGAGTAATTAACTCCAGTACCAACTAATAGTGCAAACAAATATTTTCTGTAAACGAGATGATTTCAGGCAGAATAATAGAGGACTAGGGAAACGTGGCGCTTTGTGGAGGGAGTGCTGAGATTTCAGTTTGCTGCCCCTCAACCTTCCAAATTCATTCTCAATTGCAATATCTTTCTTTTTTTTTTTTTGAGACAGAAATGCTATTTTTTAAGAGGGACAACCATAGGAATTAAAATTTGACAATTTTAGGAAGTCGATGGAGGCATTCTGTGAGATAACGGGTAACTTTTTTCTACCTACATATTTTCAGTGAGGAGGAAAAAAAATCCAAAATAACATGAAGGACAGTAGGACGCTCCAGGGATAAGCAGATGTTTCAGGGAATGTGAATCCATTCGTGGAAAACAGCGTTTTCCAAAATCTTCCGCTTTAAGAAGTCCTCTCCTTTAAAGAGATGGTTTTCTCATACAAAGTGAACTGAGACCGTGGTGACAGACTGGAAGTCCCATTCTCTCTCCCAACTCAGACTGGTATACAAACTCCACGTTGGAGGTTCGAGTGCCTCTGGATCGACGGCCAGACCAAGCGAGCCACCCGACCCGGAGCCACGCGGTCGCGGCCCAAGCAGGGACCGCTAGGCCTCAGCATGCACTCTGCCCAGGTGCCGGATTCCGAAGCTGCGCTCCTGCAACCCCGGGAAACCCAGGCTCGCGGCCACCAGCCCCACCCGACGACGCGTGCTGCAACCCAACACGCTTTGCCTGTCATGCCTGGACCCACCGTGGGGTCCTCCACCGCCCTGAGACGCCAGCTCTTGGCCCATCTCATTCCTGGTGCCTCAGCCGAAAGCCAGACGCTTTCGCCTCGGCCCATCTGGCCCACGCTCGGGCCTCAACACGTCGGCTGCGGTGGGAAAACATTGCCAGAGTAAAGCTTGACGCCCCTCCACGGCCTGTGCCCTTCCAATGCTGCAGAGCGGGGTGCCAAGGCCAGGTGCTTCTGAGGCTCCGCTGGGCCTGACCCAGACTGCGACCTCGGGGATCTGGGGCTGTGGGACGCCGCACCCCGTCCAAGCCAACTCGCACACCACTGAGTGGGTATCCGGGCTCAACTCTAAGGACTGGAGCTCAGTGTTTTAATTGAAATTGCAGTTTAAGCACAGCTGGCGGCTGTCTATTGATTTTGTAGGGATTTCTCTTGTGGGAAGCATATTAAATATGACTGGCAAGGCTACTGCCTCTTCTTCTGCCCCCTCCCTGTGGCCTTTTTATGGTCACTAACCTGAACACTGTAACGATGACTTTTGTTTAAAAAAACACATTTTAATGCCCGAAATCGCCCTCACTTTAGGACAAATCACTTAGCAGATACCTTCCTGGGGTGCAGACAACCTCAGAAGAAAATCCCTTTCTTGGGCAAAAGCTCACACATCTTCATCAATTCTGGGATCACAGAAGGGAAAGGCAAGCATCTCTACTCCAAAAAGGTGTTGTAACTCCAGCCCTGGCAGCTTGTAGCTGTCGGTTCCAAATGACAAGAGGCACTGCTATTTAAAGTACTATTATTATTTTCTCTCCTGATTATTAGATTGCAATACATAATGCATCGTCCTGTGCCATCTTCCCAGGGGGTGAGCAGCTTGGGGTCAGACAACATGCTTAAAGCTGCTGAGTTTGGGGAAACACCCACTGTGTAGATTTGATGTTCTTTCTCTCGGCTCCTCTGTAACTTGTTTGGAAAACAAAACAAAACAAAATAAAAATTAAAAAACCCAAAGTGAACAAACTTTATGGTTTAAGGAGCCTCCCTCCCTCACTTCCTTCCTTCTTTCTAAAGGGACTTAGAATCTGATTTACATGGTGCCACGCTTAACCGCTGAAAATAGATGAACTCCTGAAGAGAAATTCTTCTGCGATCCTTCCTCCCCCCCGCTACCCCGCCCCACCCCCAGGAAGCATTTTATTGGAAACATTCGAAACGGCTTGCCGGTGGCGGGCTCGTCCAGGGCGCAGGGGCCTCCGCCTTCGGTGCGCGCGGTTTGCAGGATTAGTGCGGCCGGGAGACAAAGAGCCTCAGACACTCGGACCAGGCGAGGCCAGGCGCGCCCAGAGAGCTCCCGGGCTCCGGGTACCCGCACGGAGCGCACGAGCACAGGGTCGGGTCGGGCCTCCAGGGACAGTTGGGTCAGAGAAGTCTGCATCTGCCCGCGTTCTCGGGAAGGTTGCGGCACCCACATCCAGGGTGCCGAGCGAGGGTCCCACTGCACCCGGCGGCTGTTTTGTAGCGCCCATTGCATTTGGGGACTGGTTTGTAAATGTCAATGCAGCCACAGACTGGTTTTCACCCTCGAACGGGAGAGGCGCCTATAAGCCAAGGGCAATCGGCTTTGCAGCCAACGTGGGGCGGGGCTGGTGGTGGTGGTGCAAATCTATCATTTCCAGAATCCTCCCGTGATCACCTCAGAGGGCATTCGCTGCGTCCTCGGAAATCAGAGTAGTGTGCGCGCTCCTAGGCCAGAGAGATTCTCCCAAAAGAGCAGATCTTCAGTCTCTATCCTGCAAGTTAGGTGTACTCCCCTCTCTGCCTTGGATGCATATGTAATCACACACATATTTGAAATATATACGTGCATATGTATGCATATTGTGTATATATGTATGTGTATATGTATATATATTCACTGCTATCCACAACCCTTCACTTAAGAATGCCATTTAATTGGGGATCTGATCCAATACCCGCGCGCAGCAATTTGCCAGTGGACGTGTCGTTTGGCGAGGCGCAGTTGGGGAAGGCAGTCGTCTTGCGCACACGCGTTTTCCTCTCGCCACACGATTTTGGTGTGCAACCCCAAGGGGAAAATAGTTTATAAGGGACAATTATGATATATTATATATATATTATATACACAATATATGTATTTGAAACTCATAAAATACAAAGGCATTTTGGTGAGTGACCGGCCCTGCCTAGTTCGGGTGATGTGGATTTCTGACTCCCTGAGAAGACAGCTTAGGATCCTCTGCTTTATTTAACTTGGCAGCTAGTTAAACTCCACGGTGGAGCCTGCCCAAAGGTATTAGTGTTAAGTGCTGAGAACAGGAGTTAAGCCAGCAGGGAAAAGGAGGGACTGGAAGGGGTAATGGAGTGAGAGAAACTGATTTCAGGTTCGCCTAAACTTCTGGAAGTTTGCCTCGCAGCGTAGGTTTGACCCGGATGGTCCATTGGATAAGAACAGGAAACGTTGTGATCACTTTACAAGCGAACCTCTCAGTTCTGTTTTGTTTATTTGTTTTTGGTTTCATTTGTTCGTTTTGTTTTGTCTTTAGTAGGCACTTCCCAGGTGTGCCTGCAAACGAAAAAAAAAAGAAAAAATTATTTCCTGCCCTGGTTTCTTGAGCTCTCACACGTTCAACCGAATTCTATCTTCTTCTCACCTGGGTAAAGATTTCTGTCTTCCTGATTCACCCCAGGAGTTTCTAGACAAAATAGAAACTACAAAATGACGAATAGAGCTCCACCAAGAATTAATCTTTCTGTCCCCATCGCTGTCTGTCTTACACACACAGACCATCCCTCTTTTAGGATTAAGCTAGCAATCAGTAGATGGTTACTTATTACTGAGGGCCTATTTTATGCCAGACATAAGTACTAAGCTAAATACTCTAATCAGGTCTTTGTCTTGCGATGTCAGTGTATGTAATCAATATGCTCATTATACAGATTTGAAAATTGAGGCTCCTGGAGGCTAGATAACATGTCCAAGGTCACATATCTGATAAAAGGTTATTTTCAGAACCCACACTCCTAACAACTAGCCTGAACGGCTGGTGGAGTGTAAATTGGGACAAACACTTTGGAAAACTTGTTGGCAGAATCTACTAAGGTTGAATATTTGCATTCCTTATGACCCAGTAGTTCCTCTCCTAACTAGTACATGCCCAACAGAAATGTGTACTCATGTTCACTGAAAGACGTGCTAGAATGTTCATAGAAACACTATTTGCCATAGTCCTAAATTGTCTGAATAACCATCAAGAATTGAACTTGTAAATACATAGTGGTATGTTCACTAAATGAAATACTATACATCAATAAGAATCAACAAACTACTGCTACTCTAAATAGCATCAGCGAGTCTCACAAACACAATATTGAACAAAAGCAGCCAGATCCAAAAGACTACATACTGCAAGATACCATTTAAATAAAGTTCAAAAACAGGCACAATTTGGGGGCATAAAAGAGGGCTTCTAGAGTGCTGGTAAGGCTCTATTTCCTGATCTGGGTTATGGTTTATAAATATCATTGAATTTAATAGTAAGTGTGCACTTACTATTTGAATATTTTTCTATGTATTTGTTATACTTCTATATGTCTATAAAATACATTTATTTGTTCATATTTCTATATATCTATTATATCTATATCTGTTAAGTGAATAAGTTCAGCATGAATTTGTTTCACTTGCTCTCCTCCCACAATTTCCCAAAGAGACACTGCTCCTCACCTGCTTCTTTAGTAATGCACCCTGAATTTCTTCCTCCGGACCAGACAACCACATCAATTAATTGGCTTCTCACATAGACTTTTAAAAACAAACTGCATCTAAACTTCTAATACAATTGTCTTTGGAGCCTAGACAGCTGATCCAACTTTCCAGGGCTCAAGAATGCTTACTCAAGGGAGCTTATTCGAAGTGTTCTTCTCACCCAAGACTTCAGCACGGAGGTGGCAGCTTTGAACTTGGACCTGTACTCTTTGCCTAGGCTTTAGTTGAAGAACCTCAGGCCAGGAACTGCCTCAGACTTTCCAGAGACACAATTCAGCAGATTGCCTTGGGAGATGGAGGATCTCGTTGAAGGCGGGAGGATGGGGTGTGGGATCTTTGTAAGAACTGGCATTAATAGAAAGCCTTGGCAAGTCTTTAGAGCTCAACTCATTGGTTCTTGGCCTTAGACAAGAGAGAAGGAAAAAAGACAGAATCTTGGCTCTCTGGCAAGTGACCCAGTTAGCAGAACTAGCAGTTTTGCTCTAGGAGATGGTAGGGAAGTTTATTTTAGCAGGAAAAAGCCCCAGGACACCGAAATCAAACCTAATATTTGACAATTCTTTTGTGCAAATTAATGATCAATTCTGCCAGTGGCACACTGGTAACAAATCTGATCTCAGCACTTAAGAAAGATAATAAGAATCTACAACTAAAGTGATTAAGGTGGGTATGAGGAGGTAAGAGCTATAATTTAGATAGACTAGAAAGATAAGAATTCTCTTGTCCTAAAAGAGTGAGAGGAAATAAGACTTAAGGTGATATAATTCATTCATTAGTCAGTCAGCACACCTATTTCGAGACTTTCTATACTGGGTACTACCCATCTACATGCCAGGGATACAGTGCTTACCGAGATAGATACAATCTCTGCTCTCATACAGCTTACATTCCTTCATGAAACCAATAGGCATGCATAAATACCTTCTGTAAATCATTTCTGGCTATGTGCCCAGAAATGGGGCATAGATAATGGGCATGGCTGGGATGATCTAAGACTCTCAAAGAGAGCAGAGTTAGAGGGAAAACATAAAGAAAGCAAACAAAAACATACCCAAAGAACTCCCTGACAGTGAAGTTAACAAATTTAAGAAACTTCTTGCTCCAACAGAGGTCACAGGCTGAACTAATACGTAACAAATTCCTGGAGGCCTTTCTGTGATGAGTGGGTAGACACCCCACTGGCAGCTCATTGCTGATGTTTTTTCTGGAGACAGAATTCTGGTCCAAGTGGACTTGGGTCTCCCTGGAGTATGGCATTTCTTAAGATATTATGACAAAACATCGAAACTCCTTTCTGGGCTTTCTAAAGCTTAGTGTCTTTGGGGCAGATTGGGTTCTGGAATCAGATGAGGTTAGAAGCCTGGCTCCTCCGTTAACTGTGTCCACAGGTAGGTTACTAAACCTGTCTGTGAGTCCGAGTTGACTGTTTTTGACAGGAGGTGAACACCTACTTCATCATGGGGTGGTGAGAGCTAAATGAGAAAAAGCCCTCAGAGGACGTTGCTATTGTTATGACAATAACTGTTACTATTTGTAACTATGGTCCTTCAGTCTGATGAGGGAGACAGAGAAAAAGAGGGCAACGAACTTTCTTATTCTGCTCTTTACTTGTTTTTGTAAATAAAATGAGTTTGTTTCTGATTTGAAAAGTTATCAGTGGGGAAATTTGGGGAGAAGTAGAGAATTACAAAGAACACTATTAAAATGGTACAAATCCTACCAACCAGAAATCACAGACAATGCCTTAGCACATATTGTACACTATTAAAATTGTACAAATCCTACCAACCAGAAATCACAGACAATGCATCATATGACACATACTATCTTGTAATCTGCTATTTCATTTAATATAGCATCAATATTTTTCTATGTTTTAAATATGCAGCTAAGATATGATTTTAATGTCTCTGTAGTACTCCACTATATGGCTTTAACATGAGTTAAATAGTCCTTTGCCATTAGATATTTAGGTTTTTTACAAATTTTTTTTTGTGTGTGATAGTTCCATCAGGAACATTCTCACACATAAATTTTGTGACTAGCTAATTCCCCTAGAAGAATTCCCAGAGATAGAATTACTATGGCAAAAGATATGCATATTTTTAAGGCTTTCGATACCAACTGACAAACTCCCCTTCAGAAAGGGGGCACAATGCCTCTTTCCTAGCACCTTCACTAATATTGGGCATTATCATTTAAAAATTTTTTACCAATTTGATAGGTCCCCAATTGTATCTCCTTGTTATTTCTGCCCCTATATTCTTGCCCAGGGCAGACTCGGGTGCCAAATGATGGAGAAATTGGAAGGTGGAAATGATGGTGCAGATCTGGGTGACAAAATAGAGGAAGAAATATGGGACAGGTCATCCCAGAGAGAGAACTGTCCAGAGAAAGGGGGAGCCAGTGTCACATAGTTTTGGACATCCAGATGGTTCCAGATTGCTTTAGATTTTGAATATTTCCTTGACAAACGTCCATACTTCCCTGCTCTTCAGAAGCCCTCAGTCAGAAAGGGAGCTGCTGTCCCCCTCTATTCCTTCTAGACCCTCTCTGCCTTCCTGAGTTAGCTTGCTCCTCGGTCTTGCACGTGGGTGCTGACCTGGAGCTGGAGGTATAGACTGGTGAGTGGGAGCCTCAGGCTAATGAGGCCAAGATGGTCTATGCCTCTCTCAAAAGGCTCCCTCCTGAAGGACTTTGCTCTGGCCTTGGCCAGATGCTTCGCAAACACAAGCCGGCTGGCCAGGAGTGCGGCACTCCTGAGAACAGCAGGACCAGGTCAAATTTCTTACTGTGCCTAGAAAAAGAATCAGAAGCTCCAGTCAAAGGAAGTGTTAGAATGGAAAAGAGGGGTCCTGTCAATACAACACAAATAGGAGAGCGGTCTCGAAGAAGAGGGTTATTTGCTCATGAGAGCTAGATTTTCATGCCAGATTTGATCTTCTCTCCAGCCAGGGAACTGCAAACTTTTCACGACTTCTCTGATTTCTGCTGACCACTTCTGGTGATTAAAAAATAACCAAACCTTATTATGGGGCGTTTCGAACATACAGAAACAAAGTGCAGAATAATATAATGAACTCACATACCATCACCTAGCACCAATAAGGTCAATCTATGGCTAACTGTGATTCATCTACATCCCCATCTACTTCCCCCTCATATTATTCTAAAGCAAGTCCCAGATATAGTATTTTGTCATCTATAAATAACTTAAGTAACATCACCTAAAATATTAATCATAAATCATTTAACATCATCAAATATCTAGTCAGTGTTCACATTTCCAATTTTCATATGAATGTGATAATTTAAATTTAAATTTAAAATAATCCTATGTTTAAATCATGGTCCAAAAAGGTCTATACCTTATAATTGATTGTTATGCCTTTTAAGTCTCTTTTTACTTACACGTTTCTCTCCCTCTCTTTTTCTCCCTGGTAATTTAATTCTTGAAAAAAAAATCAGGTTTTTTGTCCTGTAGAGTTTCCCATAGTCCTCATGGTGTTGGCAAATTAAAAACCTCACTTCAGATACTCCCCTTATTTCTGCCACTCCTTCCTGAATATCCCTTTGAGAGTAAATCTTCACTGTCTAAGCCCCGGCCTGCAAGCTCTTGGAGCGTGGGGGCCTCTGCTCAGCTTTGGCCCCTGCCATCACATGCATCACCTGGACAGCAAGCACATTTGGTTTGTTGGATGAATCAAATGACTGAAAGAATCGTGCTTTCTTTTCTTTATATTTCTGCCATGTATACCCTTGACTCAGCTTGTTGCCTTGCATTTTGCACTACATTTTTTTTCCCCCACATGTGGTTACTGTCTAAGGACAGTATAGGTCTCATGTTGGTTTAAAAATACAGACCTTTTCCCTGCTGTCCTATAAATATGCTCAGCACAGATTAAGATTCTTAGTTACTGACGGCAGTTGACAGGCAGACTAACTTTTCAATCTCTGGTTCTGGAATGTGTATGAGTACTTTCATTCTCTTCACTTATATTTAAAAAGGTACTTAGTTTTTAACTGAAGAGAAGGAAGCTGTCCCAGACTTTTCCTTGGATATGGAGAAGATATTTATTTTAATTCCAAAAGATTTCCTTTGGAGCTTTTCTCTCCCACCTACATCTCCATAGGCTCCTTAGGGATGGAAGCAGAAATGGTACAAAGTAACGTACAGGAAAAATTTACCATTCTATAAATAAGAGCTTGCTTGGGGAATGAGAGAGCTATAGCAAGCAAGCCTCTATCCCTATTGTTAAATTAAATTGGAGCACATACTTATTTAACGCGGTTACTGTGGAAAGTATTTTCCTTTGATTGATATATGCAGATAAGATTAATTTCTCACCTGGAGAGCATGAAGGAGTTAATAAATTAATATTGCTCCTTTAGGAGGTTATTAGTAGATTAGAATTTTCTGTTTCCTGACTCAATGACTTTTTGGATACAACAGTAATACTTGCTGATGCTGAGTTCAAGGAACATACTAGAGTATGTAGTGAAAATCAAGTCTCCTTTCCACCCTAAATCTCTAGTCTCTTTTTCCAAAGTTGCTGGTTTCTTACTATGTGCCAGGCCCTGTGAGCTTAGCAATTATTAGCAATTATTGTTATTATTGCATCAACAATGCGACCCTATAAAGCGGGTGGACCAGTTATCCCCATCTTCAGATGGCGTAACTAGGCTTTCTGGGTCTTAGTGATTAGCCTAAGGCCACATGTTTAGGTGAGAGCCAGAGCCCAAACTCACAGTTAGCCAGCATAGGACCCCACACCCATTGCTCTTAACTGTTACCTGATCCTATCTAGAAACATAAACATATTACCCACTGATATTCTCAAACAGTAAACTGTAGACTATCATTTATCAAATTGTTTTGGTCAGTTTGATGGTTTCACTTTCTTCCAAGAAATTAAAACTGTATAGCACACATGGTTTGTATAAAGAAAGAAAATATACTGTCCCCATTTTATAGGTAAGAAAATTAGGAAGAGATACAATGGATAAAGGAAATAGTAGGATGAGAAGTGGAAGAGCTTTGGCAGAGGTTCTCAATCTTTCCCTGTGTGTGCGTGCGTGTGTGTAGTACACATACACGATGGCCCCCTTTGACAGTCTGCTAAGACTGTGGAACCCTTCTCAGAATAATGCTTTTAAATGCATAAGAAAAAATATGTGTGATTCTAAGGGAGACAAATTATATTGAGGTACAATTATCAAAAATCTTAAAAAATAAATATGTAATACAGTGATATATATACTTCTTTCTTAATGCATTAAATACAATCTGGTGGCAGGTCTAATAACTAAGGTAATTTAGAAGTACAGATGGATCTAAATGATATTTTGAGACACTGCAACAACTGTAATGTGATATGAAAATATCTGTGATTTCTCTTGGTGAAAAAGTCACAGATCCTGCAAATGCTACTATGGTTTGCTGCCTCCTTTTTCTTTTCTTTTTTTTTTAAATCCTATTTAAGTTCGTGAACCTCTTGAATTCTAGTTACACACTCCAGGTAAAGAATCTCCCCCTGGTAAGAAGACAGGAGCAGAGGTTAGAGGGCAATAATACTTAACCTTTCATCCTGCACCTGCTACTAGTACAAAAATTTAATTCCACATTAAATTTTTTTCTTGTTCAGACACTGCTCTCTTAGAACGCTTTAAAAAGTAAATTTATTTAAACTATACTACTTTAAAATACTTTGAATTTGAAAAAGTAAAAATGCACATGGTTGAAGTAATCAAAAAACATAAAACAGTATACTGTAAAATATAAGCCTCCTTTTCATTCAAAGTCTGATCTTCACTTTCCCAGAGGTAAACACTATTACCAGCTTCTTCTGAATCGCTCCTACATCATTCAGTGCTCTTGGTGGCCAACAGCAGAAACTGACAACAGAACAGGAATTTATGGAGTAGCTCATAGAATCTACTGAAGGCTGGAACAGGCTTGATTAAGTACCAAGAGACAAGTGTGGTGAGGCTAGGCCAAAAGAACTGCAGGGCCAGCTCTGCTTGGGATGCTGCTGTTGCCGGGCCCACTGCCCTATCATTGGATGCCCCTGGAATGTCCTCTGATGTTGCCAGGCCTCCAGGTCCTTCTTTTAAGAGTCAAAGTTCTGAACTAGAACAACTGTCCATTAGCTACATCTAGCCATCAAGGACAAGGAGAAGAAACATCCTTTTTCTCTTAGTTTCCAAGGATTTTGGATTTGGATTCTGGGAAGCCAAAATGACAAATGTCCACTTAATCTCTTGAAAATGTGTGTGTGTGTGTGTGTGTGTGTGTGTCTGTGTCTGTGTCTGCGTGTAGATATAGATATAGATTTGCTTATTACTTTTTAATTCTTTTAAATGCTGGTCTGCCCTTGATTTTTTTTTTTTAAGACTCAACAATGTTATTTTGGACATTTTTCAGTACTAGTGTATATAAATCTACTATATTCCTTTTCCTGGCTCCATTGTATTCCATTGCAGTGAAGGTTGGAATTTATTTCACTACTTTTGGGAGGCTTCCAAGTCTAGCCTGGTAAGGCAACATTCCTGGCATAAAAAATGCTCTTTCTATTTTGCTGTCCTCAGGCCAACATGGACCACAATCTCTGTCCTGGGTTGTAGAGCGGTGATTGTAATAAATACTCTTGGTGCTATACCCACTCCCCCAGTCCTTACAACTTCATTGCAACTAGCCCTGATCTTCCCACTGTGTTCTCTATTTATTTGCCAGAGGGCTTTCTGTGATGACTGGAGTTTTGTTTGTCCACCTGCCCTGCAGTCCTGAAGTGCTGGAGAATTACCTTCCCTCTCAGCCACCTCTCAGCCACCAACAATGAGAAAAGGATTTGGGTATGAATACCCCAGCTCTCTCACCCCTCAGGAGGGATAACTGCAAAATATTTGTTCTACCTTGGGTCCCATTTCTCTAGAGTGATCCAACTCCAGTTACCCCCAGTGGCTGATGTCTGTGCCTCTATTAGGGTTTCCTGGGATCACCTCCCAAGTAAACCATTTGCATTAGAATCCTCATCTCTAAAGTCTGTTTCTAGGGAACCTAAATTAAGGCAGTGATGATGAAGAAGGGGAGACATGAAAAGAAATTAATTTATTCATTAATTCATTCCTTCAATAATTATTTACTGAGATTCACAGTCAAAGAAAAGTAAAGGAGATAGCAAATAAATGTAAACAAGGGAGACAAACTTTTCTTTTCCAAGGAACCAAAGAAAATGGCAAGAAGAAAAATTGGGTATCAAGAATACCTTGCTCAACACATTCATGAATTATATTTTGGGAAGAGGTGGAACAGAAACCGGTCATCAGAAGAACCCAGCTTCTAAAGGATAGTGACTTAGTGATCTGTTCAGAGCCTGAAACATGTGGAAGGCTCTTTAGAATTTAAAATATGACAGTAAAATATTAGCTAACATTTACTGAGTACTCAGTAAGTGTGCTTAAATTTTTTTTTTTTTTTGCAATTTACATGTATTAATACATTTTATCTTGATGGTAACCCAGTGAGATTATAGCAATAGGTAATGCTTTAGGGCATCTGATTATTTCTATTTTACCGATGTAAAAACTGAGACCTAGGGAAATTAAGTAATTTGGCCAAGGAAAGATGGCTAGTGTTTGCTACCGATTGTCTGAAATCTGAACCAAGGTTAGCCTGACTCCAGAACCTGTGCTCTTAATTTCTACCTTCCACACCCTCCTGCTTTACCTGTCACCCAACGGCCTACAATCTTGTGGCCTCTACTTTCATCTTTACTTTAACTAGAGTTTGAATCCCCGTTCTTTGTAATAACAAAATATAGGTCGCCCCTGTCTCTAGAAACATCTTTCTCTAATATAGTGAGGGGGGATGGGTACTTGTTTCATGTCCACTCCTGAATCAGTCCCTAGTTCTGTCTCTGCCCTAAGTTTACTGTGTAGAGGGCTCTTCCCTGGGACAGGTATGTCATTTTCCTTGCATTCTCCAGAGGAATGTAAACACAAGACTGTGTGAATAGCATCCTTGTTACGCAGGTATGGTGGTGGCAGAGGGTAGATAAAATGTGACGAATGTCAATTTCAGAGAGATGTTAAAAGTGAAAAAAGTTTCATCTTAGAATCAATGAAATATAAGAATTGATTCGATTAAAAGTTGGAAAAGAAAGGGATCAGGATGGCTTTACTTGCTATCAATGCAGGAAAAAAACCCATTTTCTTGATTCAGAGATCACTAGTCTATGTTAATCTCTCCAGAATTATTTTATTAGAACTATTCTGCATTTTGGAGAGAAAGTCATCTCCTCACCCTGCCAGAAATCATTCCATACGACTTCAACTTTTAATCTCATAAAACTAAAGACGCTCATTTAATTAAAGTGTCCTCTGAAGAGTTCGGCTTTCCAAATACATTGCAAGGTCGATATTCTCCATATGCTCTGGAATTTTTAGTCTATAATCTTGACCTTTGACTTTTTTGAAGTGCACTTTTTATTCAAAATGAAAGTAATTGCACCAAAGAACACTGTGGAGTTTGTTGTGCTCAGAACTCTGTTCCAGGAGGTGTTTGAGGAGACTGAATGAGGTGTATAGTTCAATAGTTCTGTTCACAGTGATACAGTCGCATTAGAATTTGAAACCTAGTCATGGCTTCCACATAAACTGCTTTTCTTTGCACCAAATATCACCAGTGTTTGTCTTCTTATGTTGCCTTTGATTTTCTTTAAAGTACATTCCAAAATTTCCAACACTTTCTCTGAAACTTGTACTATCTTCAATTACATGTTTCCTGCTTGGAGATTTAAGCAAAGTCTTGTTTATTCTTTGCAATTGTATTCTCCACCCAGGAAACAAGCCAACTTATTTCTGATGGGCAGAGGGAAATATGCCAATTTAACTATGTTTACAGTTGCTTTTCGCTATCACACAATCAATTCTAGGCAAATGAGAAAAAATGTTATTTGTGTATTTTGGCTTCTTGTTGCCTTTGAATTCTTCTTATCTTGTAGTTGTGTGTATTAATTATGATTATTTTATCCCTCTGTTAACTGGTGGCTGTGGTTAATTTGTTGTGTAGTGTTTTTCTTTGACCTTCAATGTACTGTCCTCAGGGCGGAGAGCTCTGCCGGCGGATTGCACCATCACCGGCCCTTTTCTCATGTTTTGCTTAGTTACAACGAATGTAGATTTATAGCTTTAGATGAAATGCACAGTTTTATAAGAAGGAAAACAGATGACACTTTTAGTATTTAGATGAAGAAGCAAAACAATCTTGAGTAAAAGACGAATACTGATTTTTAAAAATTTGTTTACCGAGAATTGCCGAATTGTGCATAATTTGATTTCATTTCAGATTTGTTAACCTGAATTTGTTAATCATATGCTGATGAAAATTACCCTGATGAACACTTATTTTGGACTTTAAAATTTAAATAAAATGAACTTATTATAATTTATGCTAAAACAATAATGATACAACCCTTGTTGGTTGGTTGATATCCTAATTCTTAGCGAAACCCAAATTTATGACAGCACGACTGTTCATGCCTGCACTGGAAATTCAGGTCACGTTCGTGGTGAGGTGGATAGTTTTTCTAAAGCTGTTGAAATTCTTCACCTTATTTAGTAATTCTTTCTTTAGCAACAGAGTATATTGTAATAAATTAGGTTATGCTTTCTTGGTCATGATCATACTCAGGTGTGCCTTTCTGATGTTCACTCATTCAATTCGACCAACAGTAATTGAATGCCTACTATATCCCAGGCACCACACTGGCAGGCGCAAATGGATACATCGTCCCTCACTCAAGAAGGTGGCAGTCTAGCGGGGAGACAGATATATAAACAGGTAATTATAATACACTGCAGTTAGGCTGGGATTGGATTCGGGAGGTTGTTCAGAAATTCTTGAGTCACACATTTCAAACAGTCTTTTGGGTCACTTCCACAGATGGCTCAGTTCCTCCATTGTGTTTCAATACATTCTAAATTTCATCCTAGAATTTCAGTTTACTTACTTTGCTCTTGTTTCGTCTCTGACCAGAAGATCTCCTTAAATACAGCACAGTCATTAAAAGTAATATGGAAAACCCACATGTGCAGACATGGAAATGATCCTACACTGATAAATGAAAAATATGATTTGCCTTAGCGGGCTCAGGATGAATCCCATTTGTGAAAATACATTTAAAAATATAAATATATCCAACTGGATA
>NW_006440638.1:17188742-17220264 GCF_000325575.1 Pteropus alecto | reverse complement strand
TGTGTGCCCATCTGTTAGCAATGGCTACTTTGGGGAAATGGGTTGAGGAAGGAAGAGGCTTCAACTTTTTGTTTAATGTAATTCTGCTCTATTTAATTTTTTTTAACTTAAAAAAATTCTTTAAATATTAAAAAAAATAAAAATACTGAATAGTTCTCTGTTATGCAGACCCATGAACGCAAACAAAACAAAACTAAATGTTGTCCTTTGAAACCTTAATCCACCTTTCCCATTTTAATCTCTCCCAACCCCCTACATAAATCTGTCCATGAAGCCAGGCTTCCCTAACACACTGAGTATATTCATTAATATCTTAAGTCAACATGTATTTGTTTAGTGTTTACTAGGTGCATTGGGAATTCATCAGAGTAAAAAACAACTTCAGCCAAGTGGCACATCTCCTCGCTGACTGCTGATTTGGTCTGTGTCCTTTCCTGTCCTCTCCATGTGCTCTTCAAGGCCCGCCTCCTCCAGGAAGCCTGTTTCCTTCACCTTTTTCTGAATGTTGTAATATTTAATCTATATGAATCTTTTGAAGATTCAAATAATCTAGACTAAGGTTCTAAGAGAATATCAATCAGATCATCCACATTTTTGTACTCTTGGTCTTTGTTTATTAATTATATATTTTGCAAATACAGTAAAGGTAGAGTGGAGAAGCTGGTGCAGACCACATCCTCTTGAATTAAAGACATGCTACATGAAACATGTAATGATGTAAATAACCCATTCATGAATTGTGTAACGAATACTGTGAAAGAGAAGTAAAGAGTGTTATGAGGATATATACCAGGGAAATGGAAGCTGACTTGAAGATGGGATTTGGAAATTTCTTCTCTGTGGAAGTCAAATTTCTTCTCTGGGGAAGTCAAATTTTGAAGGGTGAAATGAGGTGCTTAGAGGGAGGGCCCTAACTGAGAAGAACCATGGTGCACAGGAGGAAGCGGATGCTGAAACTTAGAGAGCAAGAGAAGTGGAGTTAACAGAGGAAGCTGTAGGGTTAGGTGAAGACCAGATCATACATGGCCATGTATGCCACCTTAATAACCTTGGGCTTCATTCTGTGAGCAAGGGGAACCATTGGATGCTTTTAAATGGAGGAAGGGCAAGATGATACTTGTCTTTTAGAAAGGACCTGCTGGCCGATGCGAGAGAATGGCTTAGAGAGAGCCTGCGTGTTTCTAGCAGTGCCTGATCAGTATGTACTCAACTATTGTGGAGTGATTGTTACTACAGTACATGCTTTTCCATCAGGTTACCATTCCCCTCAACATCTCTATACCTCACCATTTATCTGGCACTTTTTCCTATGGCCTCTTCTCCACCAGTCCTGAAAGAACTCTATAACTTCTTTTTAGAAAGGGACAAGAAACATGCATTTCACAAGAGACTACACGAATTGCCAATACATATGCTAAAAGGCAGTTGGTTCCATTTTTGCAATCAGTGAACTACAATTATAAACCACTACACCACTTACCAGAATGAAAAAAATTAAAAAGACTGGAAATATCTAGTGTTGTCAGGGATTTTGACACTCTGCTGGTGAGAGTATAACTTTGTTGAGCCTCTATGGAAAACTGACAATGTCTCCTAAAAATGAACATACCTTTCTTTACCTAATCATCAGAAGACATGTGTGAGGATTCATGGCAGCATTATTCATAGTAGCCCAAAATTAAAAAAATAAAATTTTTTAGCATGGATGAATAAAACTTGTGGTATAGTCATTCATTGGAATACTATAGAGTAGAGAAAAGAAATGAACCACAGATACACCATCATTCTAATGTAGAGCAATAAGAAGCCAGACACGAAAAGTATATGCTGTGATTCTAATTACATAAGGGTTTAAATTCAAATCAGGCGGTGGTTATCTCTGGCAAGTAAGGAGGAGGTAGAGATTGGGAAAGGGGCCTGGGCATGGGTATGTCTGGAGTGCTCATTATGTTCTACTTTTTGACCTGGTGGTTATTCCATGACTATGTTCTGTGTGATAAATCACTGAGCTGTATGCTCAGGATCTGTGCACTGTTCTAAATGTATGTTGTATTTTAATTAAAAAAATAACAAAAAGGGGAAGAATAGAAACCTTAAGGTTCTGTCCCAAAGAAATAGAAAATAAAGATCAAGATACAAAAACTCTCTCCTTCCCAGCTCTGAGATTGTGGCAAAGACAACGTGAGACTTAACCTTGGTCAGTCTTTCTCTCTGATCTCTTCTGATGTCATTTTCTTCTCCACAGCCCTCCCTCCAGGGTAGCCATACTGGGGATGCTGCTCAACAGGACCCTCAGTTTAAGACTGCCGTGAAATCCCCTTTTGAAGGGTTATTTTTAACCTTGGTTTTTGGAGACAGTATTTTCTGACTTGCTTCTCTTTATGCCTTTTGGGTCATGTCTTTTGGTTAGTTATCTAACTCATTCAAGCAGCTCTCCTCCAGGGTTCCTAAGCATTTATTTTTCCTTTTTCTAACTCCTGTATACTGGGCAGTTGCCCCCTCTTTATTTTGCTCATTTTTGGTTTTTAATTGTTGCAGAAACTATGCTTTAGCTTTGCAATTTAAAACATAATTAATACAATTATTATTTTTTTAAATTCTGGCTTTGCCACACTAACTTAACTTTGTGCCATTGGGCAAAGATGTTTTCACACTTGAATGATCTATCCCCACCATTTGTATCACCAGTCTAGGCTAGTATATCTGGGTTAATGTTTCTATATGGAGTTGTATAACGTGATCGGCAAGTTACCTTAACCTTTCTGACTTCAATTTCTTATCTATCATGAGAACAATCATAGTCCTCTCCTCTTAAGGTTGTTATGAAATTTAAATGAGATAATACATGCAAAATGCCTGGCATAGAATAACTTCTCAATAAATGGGAGTTATTCTTACAATCCCCCTAAGGGCTGGAAGTACTGGTGATTTACACCTACAGACCTCAAGGATTAAACAAGGGTGGGACATACTATTTAGAAGGGTTGATTTGTAGAGAAAAACTGGTGAGCATTCACCTGGTCCTATTGGAAAAGCAATCATTTCTCTAAAGCCTCAGTCAGCCCCAAGGGAAGGTTGCCCTGATTTAGTGACAGAAACAGATAAAATAGATACAGCTACAAAATGTTTGATTTCTTTTGAACCTAGGTGGCTATGTTGCTGACAAGGGCTGGGGAATGAGAAGAGTGTTCCATATCTTAGAGAATCTTGTAAAATGCTTTAACAAATATATAAGAATCATATATAATTGGCACACGCTTTGTTTGAATGCAAACACTGCTGTTAAAGTGGTGCTTAAAAACAGTTTGTTGGCCTTCTCTTCGTACAGGAGAAACATTTCTCTCGTTTACACTACTTTCTTGCTTAGCAAACCCTTATTTATCCTATAATGCAAGCGTAATCTGCCCAACATGTCCAAATGCCCACAGATTCTGAATTAGTGGAGTCTGAATTCACAAAATTTTAGGCTGTCTCTTGTCAAGACAAGCATCAGAAAACTACCCACTCCAACAGCTCCGAGAACACGTGAAGAAATTACTTCTCTCCTCCTCTTTTCCATCTCTTCTTGCTTTGTGCATTTCAGTTCTGGCTTTCAAAGGAGACAGGAAAAATGATTCAAAAGTGTATTCTTAGGACATTTGAATAATTATTTATTGAGAAGCCACAGTTTCCCACACTTTCATAACTGTGGGCTTTATATAAGGCAAAAGCAAGATGGATCCACTACTTTACACGGAAAGAAATAGCTCTGCAAAGGACCCCAGGGTCCCGCAGTTACAGATCAAAATGCAATGTACATGACAGATATAAAAAACAGTGTGGAACAAAATAATTTAAATTATGGTTACAATCTACTGAAGGAAATATCCATATCTTGTTATAAACACATTTATAGTCTAGAGTGGTAATTTAAATATTCAGGTTTTTTTTTTTTTTTACATACACGGTTATTGAAACATAAAAGCAAAATATAACATGTAATAAGATAAACTTGGATAGAAGACAGTTGCTCTGAACTGTGCTTGATGTTAAGTCATGATAGGATCACCTTCGCTGTGGCAATTGAGAGGAACAATCCATTGGTATGAGCCATCCTGTTTTGGCTAACTATATGGATAAATAAATGAAAGGGTGGGTTAACAAGGACACCAGGGGTTCAGTTTTTAGCTTTAGGGAAACAGAAAAAAACAAAAGTTGGTTGTCACAGCCTTGCCTTTCATTTTTTAAAAAACAAAGCAGGTCTATGTGTCTTAACTAAATTAATTTATATTGTAGTCATTTAAATAACTGGCATCCACAAACATGAAACAAAGAAGTGAAAGTACTTGGTATACTCGCCCTCACATCCATTTACTGTCAATGCATACACAGTACATTAATGAAGCATCATTTAACTTTGCTGATAACAGGGACACGCCTAGCAGTTGGACTATATATTCTCCATGAACAGTATTTAAAGAATGGTGCTCCATATTGCTTGTAAACATATAGACATGGGTCAGGAAATGGTGGATTTGAAGGTCATTTGCTAATCTTGATACCACATAGCTAAAATGGCAACTGTATTGGTAAACATCTCATGGGCATGGTAATTGACAGAAAATTCCCTAATGGGGTTAACTAACAGACTAAGGACATGCACTGATTACAGGACTCTGTCCTAGAGGACGTGAGGCCTGAGCATTCTAATCATCTTCTTCGTCTTCCTCATCGCTGTCCTTCATGCTGATCCCCTGCAGGCCCCCACCCTCGCTCACTGATGCTGTGGCCTCCTCTACAGTAAGACGGTTCCGGATGGTTTCATACGTCTTGCTGTTTAAAGTTGAGTCCAGGACTCCTTGCAATCGGAAATCCCTATAGGTTTTCTAAGGAAGGAAAAGATGCAGTGATAAGGGAGGTCTCATTTCCATGAAGGGGAAGGAAAGGACAAAAAGCAAGTGTGGGTATGAAAACACTGGCCTTCAGCTAAGTGTCCCACTTTAAGCGTGGTCAAATGAAGAGCCATCATGCTCAGATTTCACTTGTACTGAAAACTGAGATTTGTTGAATGACAGAAAATGAGAAATCGTGACAGGATAAACTGTATTAGATGAGACAAAGCAAAGAACATAAGCTTGTGTTTATTCAGTTCCATAAAGGGAAATGATCCATAATTGTTTGGTTCTTTCTTGGGGGGGTCTGGTTCTTTCTCTTAAGTTGTTATAATATATTATGATAGGCAGTGTAAGAGGCTATAACATATAAATAATGGATCAAGTGATATGGTATTTTATGATTTCTGTTACAGTCTGGTCTTTAGTATTTTTGAGGCTTGTAACTGCATATCCCTCTGTCTCATTCACAAGACAGACATATGTATGTTGGTATATGAAACCTATTAGGCGCAGCAACAATTATGGTGAAGATGGAGCGCTAATGCCGCATCAATATGTTGCAAGCATGTGACTCATTTCTTGTCTCCTTGGGAAAGAAGTGCATCTATTCTGTTCACAACTTCATGGTCTCAGGGAAGAAATTTGGCTCTTTTTCAAGAACAATGGTTTGGTATTACTGTACCACAGATTCTTTCTTTGTTCCTTCAGGCGATTTCTCTCGGATTTCCTTAGGTATCTCACGGACTGTTTTCTAGAAATCCTTTAGCGTTAATTGAACATGACCAGAAGCATCTGGCTGTTGTCTGCTTCATAAAAAAATTTATTGAAAAAGGTCTCTGTCTAACTACAACTCTTCTCATCACACTGCATATCATTTCAGCTACTGATTCTGCTTTCTGTTCTCCTACTGATATGGGAAACTTGCTAAGGGAGCAAGAGAGGGAATATTAATGGACTTCAATGCCACTGCTTCATGATTTCTGCTTTTCATAGTCCATCTAATGCAGTCATAGTGTCACCAGTCACAATGTCATTCCCTCTTGAAGGTCATATATTGTGATGACTGCAAAGTGAACTAGCAAATGCAGTTCAACTCAATGAAGTCCAATAATATAAGCCTATCGATAGGATGACTGCATGTCCCCTTGGCCAGTTTATACTTGTTGTCCCAGCCTAATTTTTCACGGCACTTTCTTTTCCTCTTATAAGTAATTTGGTTTTGAAACTAAATGAAAAGATCGTTCTGATTATGGATCAAGATATAAAACTCTCTTAGGCTAGGTAGCTACCTGAACTGTATCTTCACCTTGAGGGGGAAGTATGGGAGGCTGAGTAAATGCAAGGTATGTTATATACTAGATATCCAGAAAATTAACTTGATTTATTTTGTACTTTTCAGTCAGTTGTGCTGTCACTAAGCATAACATAATTGTTGCTAGAATATGATAGGAAAAAGAAAGGTAGAAAGCAACTGAATATTCTCCCTTTACTGACATTCTAGAGCAGAGTGCTCCCCAACTAGACCCTAATGGCCTAAGGGCAGGGACCATATCTAGTAATTTTTAAATCTTCCATCTTGTAATATACAAGTAGGGGCTCAACTAATATTTGTCTCATGCTGGATGGATGAACAAATGCTTGCTGAAAAATGAATGAATGGATGAATAAACGGAGCGGATGCAGAGGCAGGAAAGAAAGCCAATTATCTTTGGACGTTTGCCTTGGAGGAGACTCTGGGTAATGTACTTTGTAAAGGGGTGGTGAATTCTGCTTCATCTCTCTGTGCTATGGCACTAGTTAAGCTGGGCCCACTTTTGGCAAAAGTGAAGGGGTTCCTTTGGCAGTGACGTTTGTGTCCCTTCCCTGTGGTTCCTGTCTGTGTGTTTTTGGCAGAAGGCTAAGAATAAACCTCCTCTCCGACATATTGCTTTCTTAATAAAATATTACTAATTCCAACAATACCAAAATGGACCTGAAGATATCAGTAATGGGAAGGTATTTTAAAATATTAAAATTAATCTCTTCTCTTCATGTCTATTTAGTATGGTTGAAATAGAAATTCCCCAAAGAGTATTTATACCAGAAATTGTAATTCGGGTGGTCAAATAATAATGGATAGTGAGCTTGCTTTAAGGAACTGAAATAAAAAAAAAATATATGAAAAATAGGCTGGGTCCATAATCCAAGTGCATACATTTCTCTTTTAAGAACCACAATACACTGCTGTCTGTAACCTTTCCTGGGCAGACTCTTTGTGAGATCAAATGCAGATGATAATAATTCTCCTTAATTACACTCAACGGAACAGTAATTGGTTTTAAGTCAGCACTGGGGTAGAGGAGCACCTTCAATGAAATGGTGCTAATCCTAAAGAGACTAAGAAATGGGGTGGTGGGGGGAAGGTGGGGAATAGCAAGAGTTGGGGGGGCGCTTTTGGCAAACTGTTAAAAAATAGAAATTCTGCTACGTTTTATTGTTAAAATATTTTAAAAGAGACTTTGTGCTTTGAATGAGATTTTTGCATACGAATGTTTTAAAACCCTCTATGGTGAAGCATCAAATGGAAACTGAAATGATCAAAAACGTATTTACCCCCTTCTGTGATCTTATTATTTCATGTAAACCACTGAGATTTCACGCTGAAATAATTATCATTAGTCCAAGGCGTACACACAAGAACAGGGAAAAAAGCTACTTTCAGGGTATGTTATCTCACCTTTGTGAGCCTTTACATTGGATTGTACACACGCATTGTAAGAAAAACTACTTCAATTAACTGCGAGAACAATATTGATTTGCATCCTGATAATGATCACAGGACATATTTAGAAATAGCTGGAGGTAAATATTTCTATTAAATCAATTGTGGCAAAATTTTATTTAATTAAATCATAAATAAAATTGGTAATTGTTGTGATTAGCACAGTGGTATGAAAAGCCAGCTTTTGAAAGTCTAATGCAAAGGGTATGATGGCCCCTGCAGTATTTTTACACAGCAAATACATAAAGTATTTTTCCAGTCTACATAAAACATCAAATTCCTTTTTATTAAATTTTCCTTTGCTGTCTGAGTAATAAATTAACCATGCATCCCAAAGTGATTTCATAGGTTTTTCTTGCATGAGGTACTGTTCTAGAAATCGTCTTGTTTTAAATGTAAACTAATATTCTTTGTGTTAACGAAGTTCTGCAGCTTGCCAATGAAATGTGTTTCAGTAAGCGATTTGCAAAGAAAACAATTATTTTTTTCTTTTACCTTTACCATCCTAATTAGTGTTTTCAACTGATAAATGTGAAGCTGTAAGTCCATCCGGTCGGTCAACCAGGTGCAGATCACATTCATGGAGCTGTTGTACCATTGCTGAAAAAAGAGACAAAAGTTCTCCAGCCAACACATCATGGAGTGTTTATAGAGCAGAGGGGCAACAGGCCACATCTGAGCACCCTACTCTGTTCCAAGAGGAAACAAAATGGTTAAAGAGAATTTGAGAGTCTAGAGATCATGAACACTAATCAACACAGAATCACAAGGTACCAGATGAGCCTAAAAGAGATCGGTTTATACTTGGAATCTAAAACAGAACTCCTCCACTGCACACGTCTCATGTACGATCAATTCGTACAGATCACTGTTTGTTCTTCTAATTCTTCTTTTTTGTTGGTTAATTTTACTCAGTTGAGATTCAGGTCACTGTTTCTTTCTTAATGCCATTGTCTTGGGTGCCCAGGAAGATGAGGCTTCTCCACTGAACTAATTGAAGTTACTTGCCACTTACCTTTTGAAAAATCCAGTCTTCTTCTGCTAAGGACAATTCCAAGAATCAGGCTGAGAGGCTTAAAAATTTAGGGCAAAGTTTACTTTCATTTACCTTATTGGGGTGTTCGGATAAAGACAATGAAGGAGAGTTTCTCTTTAAGGGCCAAATTATACTCTGGGCAGCTTATGTGCCCTTACGTTGGCTGTGCAATCTGTTTTAATCTTAACACCAAAAAATTATGGAAGATGAGAGAAAAAAAAACATCTACAAATGAGCTCATTTCAAGCTGTTGAAATCATACTTCCCCTTAAGGGGGTTAAATTTTGCTTCTTGTCTGTGAAAAATGCTTGAAGCTGTGTCACTTTAGACTGCCACCCCTGTGGTGCAGGAAGTCTCTGGTGCGGTATAATTTTGCAGTACTGCTCATATATTCATAAATCTCACTCGGAGACATATGAACAGTGTTATGAAGTGTCAGTATGAAAAAAAATCTAATCTTTTAAACTTCACCAGGTTTCATTACGCATTGCCGCTTATATCAAACAATTTACAAATAAAATGAAAAGGTGTGGATGGACCTATATATTTATTTATAGGGCATCTATATGAACTATGCACAGAAAAGATGTAGAAAGAGAAAAAGAGTGATTAGAGAATCGAGATGCTGCATATTCTCATGCTAACCAACACACATACACACACATACACACATGCACACGCACACACATTGCACACCAGTGGGGATTTGAAAAGCATAAATAAAAACATGTTTCTGATGGTAACTCCACCCTTTCTCACCTAAAGATCATCCAAAATCAGTTTATGCCTAACACTCACAGTTTTTCTGAAACCTTGTTTCTGACTTAATTTCTTTTAAAAAAATTAATTTGGGTTTTTACTTGCAAGGTAGAACTGCCAAGTTTCACCTTGCAAGAAACGACACAGTCTCAGCCATGGCGTTCGGAAGCCCTCTTTGAAATCTTTCATTTCTAGGCTCCTTCCTCATCAGAGCCAATTGTGGCTCTCCTTGGACCCCAGCCGCAGAGACCACGCTACCCCAGTCAAGGCAGCACTGCAGCCTCACAGCCAACTTCTGCTCTTTTAAAGATCATGAAGGCGAAACTGTCAGTTTTAGGAACCTTCTGTCCCTCCCCAGGGAGCAGGCCATGGGGGTGGGGAATTTTTCTTAAGATTTGCAGTTCACTCCCTGGAAAGAGGGGCTTCGCCCAGGTCAAACTGCTTCAGGCATGGACAGGTTTTCCCCTCTAAGAGTGAGAACATTTTACTGAAACTTTTTTGCGGGGGTGGGCTGTTGGGGGGTGTTTTTGGCACCTCCTGCCTTGGGATTCTGGAGCTTTTGCTGTCACTTTATCTGGGTTTGTTAAGAAGGACTCCAGGGACAGGAATATCACTGGGTCACTGGTGTGTCCTCAGACCTACCTTACTCTCAGCAACTGGGGATGCCTTTGTGTTCACCTCTGGCCTCAAATTCCACATTTACTGGCCATATCTGACATGCAATCTAGGGGCTCAAATAATTCATTTTGAGAGTTATGAGCAATTTCTCCCTCTTTTCCCCGCCACCACCTTGGATCGAAAGATAACCTTCAAGAAACCCAGATGACCTCCTAGCCAAATCTATAAGCCCGGGGCCTCATGACGGGTGCATCTCAGGAACAAAAAAGAGGAATGTGGCACTCTGGCTTCTAGGCAGAGGTGGCATTTTGCTTTGGCTGTGACAACAGGCAAACCGGCGCTGGCTTATATCACTGCCAGCAAGCCTTGTGCAACGTGCCTTTTTCTCTTTGCTGAGAGACGTGCCACCTTTCAGGAAAAAAATAACGACCCCCACCCCTGTTTTATATAAGTAGTTCCCATTCTTGTAAATGGCTTTTGGGTAGTAAAAAATAAAAACGAAAAGGTAGAATACTATCAGTACTCTTTCTCTGCTGCTGAAAGGGCAGAGAGGTAGGAAATGCATATAGCAGTGGATCAGTGTATCACACTCACAGATTCCCACCCCAAGAGAACATGAAAGCCCTGGAACATCCACGCTTTTCCTCCTGGATCTCACATCTAGCAAAAGAAGTGTAAAAAATGTATGATGCCCCATTGGCTACACATTTAAAGAGGCAAAAGGGAGAAGTCACTCCTTTCCAAACCTTATGCTCAGTAGATGAAATTGGCGGCACTTTTGGATGCAGCACAGCGCTAACTTGGTTTTCCAGAAAGGAGCTTAAAGGCATTTGGTTGTCGGAGAAAGCAGGAGTCATTGCCTTCTAGAACTTTAAAATGTTAGAGGTGAAAAGGATCTTCCATATCATCCTTTGAAGAAGAGGAAACAAAGGCCCAGAGAGGTAAAGCGACTTGGCCAAGGTCACAAAGCTGGCAATTCTCCAGGATCAGGCACTGTACTGAATAGCTGACCCTCTAATTACTCCTTCCCAAGAGGCTACGATAACCGTATGCTGGTCATGAGAGTTGATCCTGTGCATCTCTTCCAAACTCCTCCTGCAGGGATAGCACATTGATAAATAGAAATAGGCCATGGTGGGAGTTTTTACACCATGGAAATTGGCTAACACCACCATCCAGGGCATTCTCCCTCCCAGAAAGCTGATTGTTAAAACATTGATCAGCAGACTACTGGGTGTCCGGGTTGTTCCTGCTTTTCCTCGGGCAGTTTACAGTGCTCATTAATCAGGTTTGGTTTATTTGAGATTGATGTTAATACAGCAGATTTGTTATGATTCTTCAAAAGGGGAAATTAATATAACATTTTTAGTTCTCCTCATTCTGTTTTCTCTTTGATTCAGATATGCCTTTTCCAGAGATAGCCTAATGACTGGGCACTAAAATTTTGGTAAACTCTTAGAAATAAAAATTGTGAGCTGATGACATGTATCAAGTATTTAAGTATAATCTTGACTTCTTTGCTGCCTCCCCTTAGTTCGAGTATATTAATTGGAAACATCCTAAGTAAGGTTGCTTTAATCCTAAAAAAACACACTGGAGAAATAAAATTCCCAGTACTCTGGACACCTTTAAAGTATGCCCTCTGGGAATAACTCTGTAAGGGTTTTGGAGTTGGAACCAAAAAGGACATCCGACATAGCTATGGCCTGAAGGAAAATGAGGCCCTTGGAAAGTTAGGAGTGTCTCCAGTTGTTGCAACCAGTTCTGAAGGCTCTAAGAGAAGCTGGAAGGCCGATCTAAAATTTTGCCATTAAAGTCATTAAGAGCATAGGCCTTACCTGTCTTTTGCCTGGGTTTGTGCTCTTGGGCGAGCTGCTTACATTTCTCAGAGACTCAGTTTCCCGATCAGAAAATGGGGATTAATCAGCTTTTCACAGGCTTTTTGATGACTAAATGAAGCAATGTTAGTAAAACTCTCATCACGATACTTAGCACATGATAAGGCCTCAATAAATGCTGCCACCACTATCATCATTACCATCACCATCACCATCATCTCTCCCCTCTTCTCTCTCTCTCTTTGTTTTCTCCCTTCTTCCCTATCTCTCTCTTTCTCTCTCTCTCCCTCCCTCCCTTTCTTTCCAAGAACTATCACAAAACAAGGGAGAAAGCAAAGCAAGTGACTAGGGAAAGCCATGTGGTCATGGAAGAAATGATTCATATTGGACTATCTCTGAAATTGTATATATATCTTAAAGGACACACGAGTAGCTCTTAGTAATGCAATTCTCTTGTAAAGTTGTTTTGTGGTAAATCATCACCCAAACCTACAAAATCATCCTACATTTTAAACTATACTGACATAGATTTAAATATTGGATTAAAAGGATTCAGACGAATAATGAATGATTTCTCAGACCCTGTGTGGATAAGTTACAGCATCAACTTAGGCTGGCCTCTTACTGGCTGGGTAAGCTCAAGCAACCTACTTAACTCTCTGACTCTCAGTTTCCTCTTGGGGTTAATACCAGTACCTACGCCATAGGATTACTGTAAGTATTAAAAGAGATAATTACATAAAGTACCTAGCAGAGTGACTGTCATATAGTAAGCACTCAATAAAATTTAGCCACGATTGTTGTTATTATTCTCAGAAATATAACAGACATAGGTACTTTCAATATATGACACAAAGAAATTTCAGGTTTTAATTCTACTGTAAACTTAGGTAATTAATATGAAGATATCCTCATATCACACATTCTGCCCTGCAGACATACAGACTTCATGCAGAGAAATCCTTACACATAATATGTCTCTTCTGTAATATCAGGGTTCACTATGGCCAAGATTAGGGTGAAGCAAGTGAGGCGGGATTTTATAAGTGCAGGATTGGATATTGTCTTTAATATTTTGATATTTCGTTGATCATGGATTGTTTTGCATTAATTCTGATTTTTAAAAATGTTGTGTTAAAATATTATTTATCTTGATTACTATATTTCTTGGAACTGAAAAAATCCCAAATTTTGCAACTGAGAAGTGACTCACATACCTCTCCCTAGTTTCCACCCATGGTGGGTTCACCGTTTCCCTGGAAACTTTATCTTTTGGAAAGGCTGCAGGGTTGAGGGATAAGATAAATAATTCACACCTCATTGGACAATAGAGTTCACAGAAAGTGGACTTTCACTTAGATATGGATAATCCCTAATCAGCAAGATAGAGTGTTATTACAGTGATCATAGCCACCTCCACCTAGATGAGTCTGAATTTCCGGGAACTGTATTTTGATGCTAATTTGATGTCCTAAAAAGACCTTACTGTTAATGATTGATTTGTTTTCAGAGCAAGCCACACATCGCACCTGAGTGGCAATGGAAACAAGGAATAGAGGCTGAAAGGTGATAGAACTATTTATCCACTGTGCTTCCATACTCACTAATCATGAGAGTAACTTATTCTCTTAACTTACACAACTCTCATTACATAAGACTTTAGAATCTACTGTTTGAAACAAAGTACTATTTCCTACAGGGTTCCTAACACTTGCACATAATTGATAATAATAGCTACCAAGTCATTGAATACCGAGCCCCTACAATGTGCAGACACTATGCACAATATTCTACAGCATTACATAATTTAATTATCAAGCTGACCTCTTAAGAGGTTGACACTGTTAACGGCTTGGCAAAAAAAGAGCCATAGATAAGTTAAACAACAAGTACCCTGTTATTCAATTTAATAATTTAAAAAAGTAATGGATTGTTTATATAGAAACAGCTCTAGTTCTGTTTCCTCAGCAAAGTCATTCGGCTCTGAACTTCTCAGAGAAGCGTGCGGGTAGGAAAAAGCTGTTGAACCTGTCTCAGCACGCGAGCTTGGCTTGGTGTTAAAAAGATTCTACTTTTTATGGGCTTAGAAAGTTGCCAAACAGAGCGTAGGGAGTCAGGGATATTCCCATGGAACACCGCTTAACATCCTTAAAGAACTGATGGATGAGAGTCAACCATCACTGACTCTTAAGGGAAAGGATTAGAAAAAGTTGGATAGGACTGAGAGATGCCATTTCTTAGCATTGACATATTTTTTCTTCTCCCCAGGAGCCCTGCCTGACCTCTTCTTATTTTCTTTCAGGTTGGTGGTTCAGCTGTTGTTACTGGGAGAAAGTGAGAAAGTTCTCACTGTGGGCAGTTTGAGTTTTCAAGAACAAATACAAGTTGAACAGTTGCCTTTATCACAATAGATTGAATATTCCTAACAGAGTTTTGGAGATACAAAAGTTCTAACATTGATGAAAATTTCAGTTCTGAAAAATTATACATCAGAAGCTTTACGATTTTCAGTGAACAGGGAGAGTAAAATAGTAGAGCCTTGAAGAAATTCAGTTTCATGTGAAATTAAAGAAGATGTCATCAGGAAGTATAATAAGAGAAGCAATTTTAGATAATCTAATGAAAATAGTCTAGTGCTAAACTCAGTTTTTTCTGTATTGCTTTTTTCTTTAAAGAAAAGTTTTATTGAAGTATAACATGCATGTGTATTACAGGGATATGAGTTCTACTGTTAGTTCTTTTCTAAATATGTATTTCCTTTGAAACTGGCATGCTCAAGCCATATATACCAAGTAGGCAAAACACTAAATGCTTGGGTAGTTCATGGCTAAACTCTACACAGTTGAGTCTTTATTATCATCTATAGTCTCACTTCGCAGATGAAGAAACTGAGACTCAGAGTGGTAAACTGACCTAGAAGCAACTCATCAGAGATGGAGCCTGGTACTCAAGAGGTCGAGAGATAGTGGAGACTAGTGGCCAAGAGAACAGACTTGAACCAAGCCTCTCCCGTGTTTGAATCTCCCTTACCCTCTCTGTGCCTCAGTGTTCTCATCTGTTAAATGGGGCTAATAATAAAAACTACTCAGGGTCATTATGCGGATTAAATGAGTTCATGTTGGTGGAGTTTTTACAACAGCACTAGGCACATACTAAGTGTTAGCTGTAATTATCTGAACCACACTATCCCACCTAGCTTCACAAATAAATCACATCTCCCTAAGTAAGATATATTCAGAGTTGTACAAACTTTCTGAGCAGCTTCCATTCTAAAAATGTCTGAACGAATAGGTAATTTATAATCTCTTGGTAACCAACTTGTATTTCTGGACTGAAGAAACACGGTGAATGCTAGAGGGTTTTTATCTGTTCTTTGGAAAGTACCCTTTCTCCAACTCAACACAGTCACACATCAGATAAACTACCTCAGCACCTTGCCTAGCATTTAATGAAGAAAGGATATTTTGTTTGTTGGCAAGGCGTCAAAGAGGAAGATAATACTTTGACCACACCCATGTGACTAAGTGCTTCACTTTGCTTTTTGTGAAAAAAGTAGGTTATAATTTGGAATAAAGTCCCACAACCTGTTTAAATTGCTATATTGTAATACAGTAATGAAATCTTTTACATTTGAAGCTTCATTGCATATTTCTTCCTTACAATTTCTGTAATTTAAGAGCATGTGAAAAGCATCATTCAGGGCTTCTTTGCACTTCTACCGAAGTACCCATAGCTTAATTAACCTAAGCCTCAATTCCACAGCCCCATGTCTCTCAGGTCTAAAGATTGCCAGGGATCTGTTTGTATTCGGGTGCTCTAATCCAGATTCAGAGAGTGTTTGACTAAGAAACCTTGGCACGTCCAAGCCATCTGTGCCAAATGGGCAAAGCACTGAAGGACTGCATGCAAGTTACCGGATTCATCAAATCTCCCCAAGGGCTGAATAAACACTTTCTAAAAGGGCACATCATCTGAATGCTTTAAAAAATGGGTACAAGTTAAAAGAAGCAATCTTTTGCCTTACTTGAGTGTTACTGTAATTCAGGGTTTGATTGACCAAAATAACTGCTCCTAGTAATAGGTATTTCCCAGTCATAGCTTCAGGACGCTCAGCTAAAAGCACAAAGACACAAAAAATAACCAGACACCAAAATCAGAGGATACAGATAATCAGAATAACCTCCCAGGCTGTCCCAAACATCCTTTATGGTTGAGGGTTCCCCTCTCAACATCTATAAGTCTTTGCAAAACTCTCCTAGTGCTGCGACTCTTCAAGGTTCTAAACTCAAGATTGTATCCCTTGAAAATCTGATGCAATCAGACTGATGGAGAAGTCAGAGACGCCTTGCTGAAAACGTGGTTCCAGAGACTATAGTTATCTATAACCCGGCGCTGAGAATATTCAGCTATGCTTTTGCCTTCAGCTTCTTCTCATAAGGAAGAGATAGCGCAAACAAAATAATAAATTTTTAAAACTTGATTTAAATTGTTACTGCTTAAAAATTTGCTTCTTCTATAGGAACATATATAGACTTTAGCATTTGGGAGCAAATATTATTTTAATCTCCTAAGACAGGGCCTAAATAATACCTTAATATTCTTTTATTAAAGTAAGTAGTTATCTATTCAAGATCAAATTTCTACTCTCTAAACCTGAAATGTGGAGAAATATCCAAGTGTCTTTAACATTGAGATTTCATGTGAATGATCAAAATGATGAATCCATATTTGACCTCCTGATATAATGTAAGCAGACTTCTAACCCAAGAAAATCCTATCACTGTTAGCTGCCTAGAATAAAATATAAGGGATGTAAGATCCCTGAAGGATCCTTTCTGAAAGCAAATTAAGCAAGAGAGTTTAATTGAAAGCTTAGATCACAGGGAAGACATATTCTTTGTTTTCTTTAATGGTTTGATTAACTTGTTAGCAATCTCAGTAAGCTATCCAAGCTAGCCAAAGCCAGACTGGAAACAAGTTTTTTTTTGCTTCTGAATCAATCAGACTGTATGAAACCCAACAAGTCACAAATTCCCTTGTATCTTGCCCAACCCCATGTTTCAATATGGTGGCAGTTACCTGTAAAGAGATGTGATGGTCTCTGAAAGGCTTTCTTTCCTAATACTCTTAACATTGCTGGAAATAGTTTATCATCTCTGAATGAGAAAGCTAAATCGAAAATCAATTCATAGATATTTACCTAAAGACAGGGGGGCATATGATGGGAAAGCATAAATACTAATGTAAATTTTCAATCGCGAATGCCATCTCAACTCAAATGCAAATACCACTTTTTCTTTATCTCCACAACCCGAATAAGTGCTCTTATAAAAAGATGGAGATCCAGAAATTCTCTGCTTTTGAGTACACACACACACACACACACACACACACACACACACACAGACAAAGAAAGCAGGATCTCAAAGAGATATTGCACGCCCAAGTTCATAGCAGCATTATTTATAATAACCGAAAGTGGAAGCAACCTAAATATCCATTGACAGATGAATAGATAAACAAAAGGTAATAGATACACACAACGGAATATTATTCAGCCTTAAAAATGAAGGAAATCCTGTCACATGCTACAACATGGAGGAACCTTGAGGATATTATGCTAACCAAAATAAGCCAGTGGAAAAAAGGCAAATATTGCATGATTTCATTAATATGAGGTATCTGGAATGGTGAAATTCTTAGAAACAGAAAATAAAAAGATAGTTACCAGGAGCTGTGGAAGGGAAAATGGGGACTTATTGTTTGATGGGTACAGAGTTTTTGTTTTGCAAGGTGAAGAGAGTTCTGGAGGTTGGTTGCACTTCGGCATGAATGTACTCAACACCACTGAAGCACACTCTTTGAAATGCTTGGCATGGTACGTTTTATGGTATGTTTAATTTATCACAATTAAAACAAAAAGTGAGGAATGAAAAATCACTTCTCATTCCGACAAGGAAACTTTCCTTAAGAAAGCTTGGTTATGTAGCAATGTATATATTATAATTGGGAACACAAAACCATGTTTCACAAAAAGTCAAAAAATTCTCTGTAAGATGATCATGGGCATTTCATTTAATACCAGGACTGAGACAATTTCTCAAGGCCGAGTTTTCAGACTGTGCAGAACAAAGAACAAATCTGGTAGCATTTGCTCAGTCATTTATTTGGTTTATTTAAAACATGCCACGGGGCCAACATTTCTAAATCTGTGAACTAGAATTAAATGAAGCCCAGAGATGAGGACTGAGAATCCTCATAGCGGATCGGGTCCAAACAACAAAAAAGGATGCATTTTTCACACTGTGTGACACATTACCTCATGTTTTCACAGAGACTCCCCTTACTGACCCCCTACTCCTTGATTTTCCAAGCACAGATTTGATCAAGCAGCACTCAGCCCTGAGACCCCATTACCTTTGCCCAAAAGGGCAGCAGCACCCCATCCAGAATTCCTCCCACCACAACAGATTTATTGAGGATTGGAATGTGTGTTCAGGAAGCCCTTATTTTAGGAAACAATTAAGTAGAATTAGGCTAATAATGTGAGGCAGGCAAAGCTTTTGCCCTTTTCTGAAAAATTACTCCTACGTGGAACAGTTATACTAATAAAAATCATGTATTTCTTAAATGTCTCAAAATGATCTTTGCACCAAGTTTGGCAATTAACACTGCCCCCACTGAGGAGCATTTATTACCCGGGCTAAGGAGGATTAATCTCCGTGTTCGCTTGACCAATGTCTCCCTTTCGAGAAAATACAGGATGAGGCTTTGGGCTGGGAACAGAAATTTCTGCAAGTGGGAATTTCACAGGAGGTTTAATTCCTTGCTCATCTTAGAGGGTGGCCAGGTGGACTGGGTGCTCCCTGCCAGGCCCAATAGAAGCCCATGCCAGGGATTTTCTTGGCCCTACCTGTTCTTGAACTCCAAGGAAGATGGGAAGACCTTTCTTCAGCTGGGTCTTGTCTACTGAGGGGATTTTCCCGGCCACCCCCAAGCCCACTCTCCTCCTCACAGTTGCCATCAATGGGCCTTCTTCTGGCCCAGAAGCCTGGGTAGGAAGTGATGGCTGGGCAAAGGGGGACACAGACCCTCTTGTCCCATGCTTTGTCTCCTTGACAACACCCCAGCTGGTGGCCCGAGGAACAGACTTAATTTCTTTTAGTTCTATGCCCACCCTCTCCGCTCCATACGTCTTTCCTCTTTCTCTAGATGCAAACATACAACATCCAACATAAAGTTGCCGAAATAGCAATCTTGTCTCTGAATATATAAATTGCAAAAATTGATATGAATAAATCTGCAAGTAGCACACTGATTGTGGCACATTTTATCAAAAAATGACGCTTGGTTGCTCGGTGGCTGGGGTGGGGGGTGGTGTCATTACACATACAGAAAAACATCTGCAAACTCCCAGTTTCTTTCCTTAGAACTGAATGGAGGCATGACCTCCTGTTCCTTGCCATGAACTCTGAGTTCACACTCATATTTTACATGTTACAGGAAGCCACAGCTCGCCCCAGGGGTGCTGCAAACAGACACGCAGAAGCCAGATGTAGCCCCCCCTGCTCTCTAATGCACCTGAAGAAGCCGGCAACTCGACATTCAAAAGCTGACATGCTCGTAGCTTAAGGTCACTTCAGATTTTGTAAAGAGGAGGACAAAACCAGGAATTCTTCTAGGGCTGGGCTGTCAGCGGGGAGGCGGAGGGATTACAAGAAACCTGTGACTCTGCCTCTTTCTGCCTTTGCTGGTAGTTTTTTTGTGTGTGAACAAGTGCCATACAACAGATTGAGCCTCGTATAAAGGCCTGAGACTGTGCAAGGGCTCCCTGCTGGGCCTCAGCTGTGCTTGCAATTAGCAATAGGCACGGAGTGATTATTGTTGGGGTAGCGGATGGCAATGCGAAGTGACAAGTTTTATGGGGGAAGTTGGGAGTGGGGATGCTCTGCAAGTTTCTTTTTCTTTCTTTCTTTTTTCTTTCTCTTTTTCTTGTTCTGCAAAAACCCTTCCTTGGGAGGCTGCAACCTCCCGTTTCAGTGAAAGCTATTTTTCTTTCCCTCATCATTCAAAAGGGTCTTAACAAAATTGTTGAAAGAATATTTTTCTCGGTGCTTTAGAATGTGGGTTTTCTAGGTCAGAGCTTCCTTGCTGCCCTATTTAATGTCAGAAATACCCATTTGCCTCAAATTAGCAGAGATCTTGGAGTTGAGGGCAGGAGATTAAGCATACAAAATTACTCAGCAGGTGATGGTGGGGTAGATTTGGGGGTTGAGAAGTCTTTAAAACTGACTACAAGACATTATATTCTTCTGACAAAAGAACATAGTAATCCTACCTGCTTGCTTTAACCACTGTTGTTTGCCTATTATTATGTGCTTTAATGCTCATGAGAGCAAAACTATTGCTGATACTACTCAATTACCATAGTAACTCACACCAGTGACCTCTTATCGCAGGGCTCCCAGCCCAGCTGAACCAATCCAAAGAGTTTGTGTCTTTTTATTTAGTTAAATAGTGACATAGACTTGGACTAGAAAGCTTCAGAGAGAGGCTACTCCTCTCTTTGTCCAGGATAGTAACTTGTTTTGAAATTTTGAGTAAGGGCCTTTCACCTTTGAATCCAAAGTGGATCTGAAGTTTGTGGATTCCAAACTGTGGGACGCCTTTGGATACATTATGAAGACACAGAACAATGCCCAAGATAGAGAAAAGGACATGTGTGTATCAAAGGCCAGCAGCCTCCCAGCCGAGGGGAAAGTCCCGTTCCCCACTTGAGCCTCCAACTATGTCTCCAAACTCAGGAGGAGGAAAATTAGAGGCTCTCCCTGGGGAACGCTTATGATTTTTATCACATCGGCGGGGTTAAATGCAGACAGATACAAACCTCTACCCAGAGGGATCTGATTGCAAGTTTTTAAAAGGAAATAAAAACACTCGTATAAACTTTTCCAGCTTTGCATTTTTTGCTGGCCTGTGAATATGTATGTAAATACATGTATGCATACTGTATACTCTCTCTGAATACTACTGATGAGTCAGATTCATAGGGTTACATTAACATATCAAATGCTCTGAGATGTCCTGCAGTAAAAAACGAAACAAAACAAAACAAAAAAACAAAGAAACCGTTTAACTTTGCTTTGCATTTTCCAAACATATTTGACTAAACGACCACTTTTCACAAGCTGCCTATCGATATCTTTTAGTGTACTTATGTTCCATTGAATTCACTTTGGAAAAAAGTCCTGTAGAGACATTAATAATAAGAATCAGTGATAATAATAATACAAATGAGCAAATATTTAGTGAGCACTTATGTATCAGGCACTATTCTAAGCAATTTATATGAATTAAATGCATTTAATTCTCCTAACAACCTCAAAAAGTAATTTTTTAAATCTCATTTTACATTTTTATAGCATATATCTATATGAATTTGTTCTCTATAAAAAATAGAGAAAAGGAAATGTAATAAGCCATATGTAATAAATTGGCTTTTATTTTTCATTATATTTTTCCTGCTTCTGACTTTCCAGAGATCCTGAAGCCCATGGCCTCCTTAAATAAATATTTTTTTCTATAACTCCACGTCCTTCTTAATATCATCTTAAATGAGGAGTGAGGCATGGCTTCCTACAAAATCCTTCCACCTTTGAACTTAAGGAACCCAAATAGCAAAATATACCATTCCCTTCTATCTCTTTTGATTAGCTTCCAACACCCTGCCATCCTGAAAGAAAGAATCCAATTTAAGTATCAAAATTAGATCTGTGCTTGCCTGTACACAATATGACTTCTGAAACTGCTGGGTGCCTAAGTAATTGAATAAAAATGTAACTAATGGTCAAATGCTGAATGAAAGATGGAACATGGGCCCAACACCAGCTGTTCTAATGCCCTCCAGCCAATCAGCGGGACCTATCACAGCAAATCAAGACAAACTCTAGTTTGTGACTTCTGTTGAATAGACAAGCTTTTGTAGCAAATGTCAGAGGCTGACACCTAACTTTTATCAGGTGGACTGGGGACTGTGATATTTGAGAGAAAAGAAACAGCTCTCTTACGTACCTAGATTTTCTCAGTTCAGACTATTTCCCCTCTCCAAGAGACATAAATAATGAGCCCTATGTGATTAAGCCCCCATCAACTTCTGACCAGGCCTTGTCTGCCACCTGGGCCTCCCAGGGCAGGTGTGCAGTTTGGGAATTAGCAAACTGACCATGGTTAACAATGCCTTTTGGGGGGCCTATTTTTCTCTGGATATGTTGGAGATTTAGTCCTCAGCCTCCTTGTGCATTGAGAAAATGGACCCCCATGTTTTTAGCCTCTGTCCTCTCAAAGGAACCTACTGTTTTGAGAAAATGTATAGTTACAATTTGAATTCACGCTCAATCACTTTGAGCTCAATCATGTTGAAAACAAAATTCTAGTTTTGGTGGCACATCCTACCACCTATTATCCATGAGAGAAGTATGAATAATTTATCTGAAAACTATTCTCTGATTTACATACAAGAACTTCAGAGGTAGGAGAAGGATTCATCCTATGAACTGAACTCAGATTATTCACAAACAGCATCTGCCCACCCCCGATTGCTTCTTAGGTATGGAAACTGCATTTAGAGTTAACCGCATTAATTCACAAGCAGATTGACGTAAGCAACAGAATAAGAAATTTGCATACCATATAGAAATGATTATAGAAATCATACTCTAAAATAAGGATTGTAGCTCAAGTACAGAACGGAAAGATAAAGTGGAGTGCCAACTTTGTCTTTTTAAAACAGGGCTGGTTAATCACATTGTGCTAATTTCATAATTTGCACATATTAAACTTTCTATAGTCATGAATCATGAGAGTTTTGTGAGTCAAAGTTGAAGTTCTTATGCAGGAAATTTTACATTGACTTCAGAGAGTTGTTGTTTTAATCATAACTCTCAATATAAAAAAAAAACCCCACAATGTATGCATTCACATAATTTCCATGCTACTACATGAAAAACAATCAGGTAAATAGGTAAATGCTTGAGGTCAAACCACCCAGCTAGTTCCCAAGCAGATGATAAAAGGACACAAATACACCAGTAATCTAGGAGCCACTGGCCAGCGCTCTAGAATTCCAAGGCAGCAAAAACCAACAACTCTAACTGGGTCCAGTTTAAAATTAAAAAGTCCTCTAAGCACCTTAAAACTAGATCTATGTCTACATGGTGAACCTGGGTTCTATGGGGAAGGATTCCTTACAAGGAGAGGGTACGATCTTTACAGGAGCCAGAGATGGCATTGAGTGGTTTCTAAAAAGCAGTCAGCGAAGAAGGCTTGAGTGAAGGGACAATACTGAGATGCCGGCTCAGGAGCTGGAAGGGAATGCTGGGTTTCAAAACAGAAGGCAGAGTGCCATGAAGGCGCAAGAAAAGATGGAGAGATGGGGCAGAGCATGGCAAACTGGCTTCCTAAACTCCTAGGAGGAAACATTCAGGTGTGCACAGCAACTGTCCCTTTAAAGAGCCCCCCATCCCCACCCCCCACAAACAGGTTCTAATGCCTGGGGCTCAGGGCTGAGGCAAAGGAAGGGAAAGTGCTGCTTTTTAAAAGTTAACATGTGTTTTCCCCATGTACAGCTGGGATCTGCCTTCCAATGGCGCCCTTTCCTCTTGCTTTATTTTTAATCTCTGGAAACCATGTTCTCCTCTTACTACTTCTCACTGCGTGCGACTCTAATTTTTTTTCTCTTTCTGGGAGGGAAAAAAAAAAACCCCGCAGTTGCCTGATTCCTTACCCAAACCTCATCCTGGGGAGCCCGCTACCCCATCTCTGGAAAAGGCATTAATCTCACACCACTGTTCTTACATAAGACATACATTCAGCCTTGCTGGGTGCCCTCGATATCTACAGATGGTTTTGGATCCACCAGCCAGGAGATAAGAAGCCTGCGTCAGGTCCCCCACTGAAGCACTCAGATGGGTCTAGGACCTGAGCACATAGAGTTAAACCGTAAATTAGCCATGAGTTAATACGTGAGGCCCGGATCACCCTGCCTTGCCATTAATGCTTCCCGTCCACAAGCCTCCCTCCCCCTTCTTCTCCACCCACCTTTTTTTGAGGCGACAGAATAAGAAATTAAACACTTGTGGGTTCATTCGAAAGAGTGAATGAAATTGAATAAGCTCTCAGTACTTGAGGCGCACAGCGAGCGCCTGAATGGGGCAAACCTCCTAAGTTGAATGGAGTGTCTTTTGGGACCAATTTGTCTCTTTTCACTCTTTATTCTTCCCTTTTTGCTGACAGATGTACAAAGGCGGAACTGCGCCGTGCAGCTTATCCGCATGCACCCACAGCAGCTGTCACTTTTGTCGAGCAAGTTAATCAAGCAAATGCCACCATATCCCACTTTCTATAAGGAACAACATGTTATAGACAGTACTCTTGCTAGAAAGAGACTTTATTTTAACTTTGATTGGCTTGGTTCCTCCACCCCTCCCAACACTTCCCCCTTTCCCCTACCAGGAAAGGAGGGGGAAAGGGGGATTATGCCCAAGCCAACGACTTGGCTACGATCGTGTTAGATTTAATAATAATATTGTGTGTGAGGCTGAAGACTCATTTCAAGTTCTTTCCTAGGGACTGAGGGATGCCCCGGTCTGAGTTTTTTTGAGCATGCTATTGTTTATGTTGGACTGTTAGACTGAATGTCTCAAGTTATAAAAAGAAAAGCTGAGGGCAGAAAATAGTATTACACCACGAATGTCTCGGATTAATTTTATTCTCTTTTCTTTTGTAAAGCAGGTTGTGTTATTTACATATTTCTTTTGATAAACCCCCTTGCCTGGCCAAGCTTACAAAGACTGCTAAATACATAATAGCATTTCTTTGTGCATCTCACCATTAGTGAGTTCTTTAAGCTGAATGCCCAAATTTATTTCTAATGTGCACCAACAAATGCAGACAGACCTTCATTTCTCTAATTCGGTGTAAGCAAAGTGAGAAGCCTTTAAAAGAATTCCATCACGTCCCCATCCATGTTCCCCTGAGCCTCAGTCACCACTATTTGGTGGTGCTCAGAAACCACAGGCAGGAGCGAGCTTCATTAAAGGGTGCACAGTGCTGACCTCAGCTACTACCCCTGAGCCCCCACTCACTTAGGAAACTGAATGCTCAAAGCAGACATATTTTGAATAAACAAACTCTTTAGAAACAATGCATGGAGATCACTTTCCACTGGCCAAGGGATTTGCCACTTTCAAGCATTGGCTAACAGCTGATGATCTATTTGGTAAGCTCTTTAATGCTTCAAGAGAAAAAAAAACAACTCTCTCTCTCTCCCTTTTCATGTGCACACTCTCCCTCCCTCCTTCTCTATCTTCCTCCCATCCTTCCTTTTCCTTCCTTCCTTCCTTCCTTCCTTCCTTCCTTCCTTCCTTCCTTCCTTTTTTTCTTCCTCTTTCATCACCTGTCACATAGTTTATTGTAATCTTTGGCTGGAAAAATCAAGGAAGGACTTCGGTGACGTCTGATCGCAAATTTGCACATCACTGACACCTTGGGTATTATTGGATAATGACCAGGTAATGATTTAGTTGCAACTACATTTGTATCATGCATAGATTGTATAACCATGTTATTCTGTAGTTTTGGATTACTTTTCCCTTCCTGTAAAGTATTGCTGATCTGTAAAACCTCATGGTGCCACTGAAAACTTAGATGTGTGGGCCAGTTAAAGGAGTCAACAGGGCCTTGTAGGAAAAACTTGAACATTGTTGTTTAATACTACCACTGTGTCAAGCTTTGCTTAAGGAACTTAAGCTGCTACCTAAACCATTTATCAACTGTCTGGGATGTAATGGTATTGCATTACCATCATTTTACCCCCTACCTCTTGCAATAAACCACAAAACTTTATTTTTACAGGATAAAGGATCTTAGACAGAACACAGAGGGAGATATAGACTGAAAGCAGAAACCCAGCCCTTAGCTGGGTCTAGGTAGAAGTGGTTTTTGCAGCACATACGGTATGCAAGCTTCCCCACTGTGCTGCAGTCCCATTCTGCTGAGGATGGGGTTTTGTCCTGAAGTGGGTACAGTAGCGCTTCCTGGGATCTCTCAATTTTAGGTCTAGGTTCTGTTAGTGTTCCTGGAACTTCAGCCCAGTGACAATGTCCTCACATTCAGGAGGAAGCCTGCCAGGTGGCGTTGAATTTTCATTAAGGGATCTGCCTGATTAGCTATGCAACTTTCACCATTGTTAGTGGACAAGCTGTGACTTTCTACCAGGGGGGTCATGGAACTGCAATTTCTGTTTTGTATGATGCTGTGGTGCCATGTAGGTGATAGTGACTTCTGTTACAGTAAATGCCCAGTGAATGAATTTGGGATGCAGAGCCCTCAGTGGAGTGAGAGTGTGGGGGCACGTATTTGAATAGTATAGGTTTTTTATCTTTTTTCTTTCTTTCTTTCTTTTTCTTTTTCTTTTTTTCCCCTAAGACATGGTTAGATGCTCTCCATCAGAAAGGAAAGAGTTTGATTTAGAATTGATCACTTCCCAGGCTTCTGAATTTAGTGGTCAATTTACCTCTTAGTAACCCAACTTTATCTGTAAAAACCCACCTAACAGAAGTTACAAAAACTACACAAATTACTACATTTACGTGTCTAGAAGAGTACCCAGTACATAGATAGTACCAAGGACATATTGGCTCTCATCAGCTTCCCAAGCTAAAAATGAGAATTGTTGGGTACCTACCTCCTAGGATTGATAGGAGGATTTAAAAGAAACAATATCTTTAATGAGATGATGCTATTGTCTCCAATATATAGTGAGGAAAATATACATAAAAGAAACTCTAAATAAGTTATCGCTGTTGATATTATTAAACAGCCATTTGTTAAAACTCTCAATTAACTTGAATCCTTCCCCATTTGCCTTTTAGGAGAAAGCTGCCCTTTTTCCTCTTCCCAGAAGTCCTCTTTGGGATCGAATCAAAAGAGCAGCTTTCAGAATGTGTTTAGGCTAATAAATATTTCAGCCCCATCTTCCTGAGGCACAGGATTTGGCAGAAAGAGCACTGTGTTTGAAGTGTGGGAAGTTATTAGTGGTGCGATCCTGGATAATGCATTCTTTTTACATCTTCACGACTAGATAGTGACACTTGGGGTTAAATAGGGTACAGCCAGAGCCTTCAAAGATCTCAACTTGGAGAATTTGATTCTGTTTCAAATGCTCAGTAAGTCAGAAAACAGAACTAAGACATTTTAGAAATTGTTTCAAAAGTAGGAGTCGAAACAAAAATGGTTTTCCAATGAATCTTCGAATTAACCAAAAAATCAAATGGTTCAAAACAATTTATTCCTCATTAAATTCAACAGAAGACTATATTCAAGACTTCCAAAAATATCAGGTGATAATTGCAATAATTTATAGTGAGATACTTAAAGTCCTTAATTATTATTTGTGAGTTAGAATTGGAAATAGAAAATATTCTTGACAGAGTACATAAGATACTATGAAGGGGCTAGGAATTCAGTAATACCCACTTAACAAAGTTATTGAGGACTTATGGATACCAGGCACTGGAGATGCAGTGGTGGATAAGATAGGCAATACCACTGCTCTGAGGGGGAGTGGAGAAATCACAGTTCCAGTTGAAGGGGCCCCTGGGGACTTGGAGTCTTGGGCAGGCTCTTCCTGGACTTTAGGTTCTTATCTTAAAAATGGAACTTCTCCTATCTCTTCTTACTGTTGATAGATAGATAGATAGATAGATAGATAGATAGATAGATAGATAGATAAGGTTATGAAGTTGTTTTATAGGACGCAAAGTAGGAAATGTATTAAGAGAAATAAACATGTCTTTTAGCATCTTTTATCCCCTAAATCAGGTCCATGAACCTCACTACTACAGACATTTTGGGCCAGATAAACTCTTTGTTGTGAGGAATTGTCCTGTGCAGTGTAGAATGTTTAGCATCTACCGTGGCACCAGAGTGGTACCATGCTACCAACAATAGCATCTACCCCCACCCAAATTATGGCAGTCAAAAATGTCTCCAGACATTTTCAAATAAACTCTGGGTGACAAAATCATCTTCAGTGGAGGATCACTCCTCTAAATTAATGGTTCTTATTCAGATTAAACCCTTGCCTTTGTTTTAAAAAATATGCCTGAGCTTTTCCTTAGATCTACTGAAATTTTGGTATACAACTTGGATGAATACATTTTTAAAAAATATATATGTAATTCTGATGTACACCCCTGGTTAAGAAGCACATAGTGAAAGACAAAATGACACATATTAATGTAAAAAGAGTTTAGGCCTTAAGGTTATAGAGCAGCAAATGCCTACAAAGCAAATATCCAGATGCCTAGATTGGTGTTATCCTAACCCAGGTGAAGTCATCTTTGTCTCAATTCTAAAAAGACCTTTCCAAAGAGAAGCTCTGTTAAGGCAAATGAAGACACGGAGTCAGGGATACTCTCAAAGGAAGCAATTATGATTTCTTGCTCAGAGTCTGAGCATAGCATCCTACTTCCTTCTCTTCCCCAAATCCTAGACATCTGTAGATTCAACCATGGTGCTACCTCCACTGGGTCACTATCTCTGAGGCTCCATCCCATTGAGTTCTTACTCTACTCTAGAACAGATTTCCTTTAGGGATCTTGCAGCACAACTAGACTCTTTGCTACTTGCTTTCATGCTCTCTCATTAATTCATCTCTGGCTCTTAAAAATCCTCGTTGGCCTGGAATGTACCATCACTTTCTCCTCTATGCTGCAAAGCTGACTTTCGAGTTAGGCAAGGGTGTGTGTTGGTTTTTACATTACTACCATCACTGATGGAGACAAAGAACAAGAAGAGACGTTTGTGGAGCAATTTCTATGTGGCAATCATTGTGGTTTATGCTTTATAGGCATTGTCTCGTTTAGTCTTCCTAATCCAGAGAGCTAGGTAATGTTTTAATCCCCATTTTACAGAGGAGAAAAAGAAGGGTGGTGGTGGTGGTGGTGGTGGTGGTGTGTGTGTGTGCGTGTGCGTGTGTGTGTGTGTGTGTGTGTGTGTGTGTGTCTTATTGCAATGCCTATGCTCTTAATGTTTGTTTCATGTAAAGGAACCAGTCCCTTGAAAACTTGAAGGGTCTCTTTCTAGTAGAAGGAAGCTGTCATGATTCATTTATCTGACAGGATTGGAGTTTTTGTTGAAGGAACTACACATGGGTGAATGTTAAGTTCAAGCTGAGAAAGTTAGGTGTTAATGATTCCTTAGTTTTTATTTTTTAGACCCTGAAAAGATGGTTTGGATGAAGCTTGTCAAAAGGATTTTTTGAGACTAGTTTCTGAGATATCTGCCAAGTAGAGCAATCTTTAGAGACAGTCATTGGAATCCCTGGGTGAGAAAATGACCCACAGATAATGATCATGATTTATACCAAAATTTAATTTCAAATAGCCCATACCATTAAAGACAAAGGATTTTTTAACCTTCACACTATTGACTTCTGAGCTGGATAATTCTTTGTTGTGGGGTTTTCCTGTGTATCACAGGATGTATGGCAGTACCCCTGCCCTCTGCTCACTAAATGCGAATAGCACCTTCTTATTTGTGACAACCAAAAATGTTTCCAGACATTGTTGAAAGTCCCTGGCTGGGTAGAATCACCTCTGAGTGAGAAACACCGACCTAATGTTCCCAAAGCTAGTGAGGCACCCAATGCTGGGTCTCTTCTTTTCTCTTTAACAGGATGGTTTCTGAGGCCAAAGAATGAATTTTCTGAACTAAAGGGAGTGATAGTTCTCGTTGTTAAAAAGTGATTTAGAGATTTTCTCAAGAAAATTCATAAATTGAACTTTGCTTACTTTACATATTATTTTTTCTTTTCAAAAAATTGTTTTAGCCTCCAAATGAAAGAGACCTTTATATCCTCTTTGGTGTGCAGATATGATACTTAAGACTGCCCTCATCCTGGGCAAGACCTAGAGATTTGTTGGTACAACTGGCATTAGTCCATGGATGGTTGGAGTGAAACACTCTGCCAAAGGCAGACAAAGCACCCAATATGGCAAGTGACACTATCATTGTAAGCCTTCCTGTATGGGAATATCTACACTGGAAGCGAATCGCTTCACTTCATTAACTGGATTTTTAGTCACCTAGGCAGGAGTTTAATAGAAGAATAGAAAACTGTTAAATGTTCTGAATGGAGAATTTGGAATGAATAAAGTATTCAAGTTGAGCTTCCTTTCAAGTTTTTGGATACATAAAAAAGACTTGTAGCCACCTGGCGGAAGCAATAATTTTTTTTTTTTTTAAACCAAGGTTCAGGTAGAATTATAAAAAGAAAAGCAATTGAAGGAGGCCAAAGTAGGAATCTACACTGCTGATCTAACTCACTGCTCCAGATCTTTCCCTTGGTTCTGAGTGGGATTATTCTGGGGAGAAAAAATGAGAGGGGATAAATGGTCTTGGATGTCTCACCAGTTTTTCCCATCATTGCATGAAGCTCCCCCCACCCCCCAACATAATCTACTTCTGAGCCTTGCATAGCTCCCAAGCTAACTCCTGGTTTGACAAATGGACACTGTTGTTGCTGCTATAACATACTCATCACGTGTGTGGTGGTGGTGGTGGCAGAGGGACATCTGACAAGCAGAGAGGTAGGGCTCCCTTGAATACATTTAGCATTAACCTCTTTTCTGGGTCACTCAGATCAATGGCAATCAAACAGTGATTTTGCCCTCCTGGGGGACATTTGGTCATGTCTGGAGACATTTTTGATTATTACGACTGAGGGGAAGTTGCTACTGGTGTCTAGTGGGTGGAAGCCAGGGATGCTACTCAACATCCTTCAACACAGCCTAGCACCCCATAACAAAGAATTACTTGATTCAAATGTCAATAGTGCCAAGAGTGAAAAACTTCATTCAGGTATGTCTTTAAAACTGAGGGTTGGTGACCTATTAGTGTATATGAAATCATTTTATTGGTTACCTCTAACCTTTTCGAAGATGGAATAGAAAATATTAAGATTGTATCATATTGAGTGTAAATATTGTTTCACAAACTTTTGTTTCACAAATAAGTATGTGTATGTGTGTGTATATGTGTATACGTACATATACCGTGCTGCAATATAAAATTTATTTCTTACTATGTTGCAATATAAAATTTGTTTCTTACTGTGGGAAAATAAGTTTGAAAGTCACTGATCTTACCCAGTATTTCTCAAACTTTAATGTTCATTTGAATCGATATAGGATCTTGTTAAGATGCAGATTCAGATTCATCTGGACTGGCATTAGGGCTAAGATTTTGTACTTCTTACAAACTCTCAGGTTGAGGTTGATGCTGAGGGTCTATGGACCACACTCCGAATAATAAAAACCTGGATGACATTTTAAATTCATTCAATTAAAAATATTAGAGCAAGTGACTATGACTCTAGGTGTGGTTAAACAGTGAAATTTTTTGATAGTAGGCTTTACAGAGCCTAGCAGGGAAAGAAACAGTCACTTGGTTAATTAATGAAAAGTGTTTGAGGATTTAGTACATCTCGTATCTTGCAACACAATGTGATAATATTTGTTCCATAAAGTGTGCTTTGGCTACACTGTGTGCGTGCGTGTGTGTGTGTGTGTGTGTG
>NW_006440638.1:17156837-17187124 GCF_000325575.1 Pteropus alecto | reverse complement strand
TCAATATAAAATTTATTGCTTACTATTTTGCAATATAAAATTTGTTTCTTATTGTGGGAAAATAAGTTTGAAAGTCACTGATCTTACCCAGTATTTCTCAAACTTTAATGTTCATTTGAATCGATATAGGATCTTGTTAGGATGCAGATTCAGATTCATCTGGACTGGCATTAGGGCTAAGATTTTGTACTTCTTACAAACTCTCAGGTTGAGGTTGATGCTGAGGGTCTATGGACCACACTCCGAATAATAAAAACCTGGATGACATTTTAAATTCATTCAATTAAAAATATTAGAGCAAGTGACTATGACTCTAGGTGTGGTTAAACAGTGAAATTTTTTGATAGTAGGCTTTACAGAGCCTAGCAGGGAAAAAAACAGTCACTTGGTTAATTAATGAAAAGTGTTTGAGGATTTAGTACATCTCGTATCTTGCAACACAATGTGATAATATTTGTTCCATAAAGTGTGCTTTGGCTACACTGTGTGCGTGCGTGTGTGTGTGTGTGTGTGCGCGCGTGCACGTGCGCACACATGTGTGGTGTATGAATCTCACTATATGCCTCCATGCTGTAACGCTATCATAAGAAAAAAGAAAGTTTTCTGAAACACAAAGTTATCCTGCGGGTCATGTTAGTAAAGATGCTGTGACCTTAATGTAATAGAGCAATCAGTCTGGCTTCTTAGAATGATTATTGGAACATTCCCCTCTGGAAAAGAAAACAAATCAACTGTATTCACCAAATGTCTCCTGGAACACAGAAAGCTGTTCTGATAAAGACACTTAGCAAAACTCTTCATTGCATACAAGCTCCAGAGAAAATTCAAGACTGGTTTTATGTAAGGTTTGCCCAAAAGTAAAAAAGACCTATTTCTGTGAACGACTTTAGAAGGGAGATGCTAGGTTAGAAAACAACTACTTGATGATATGCCACTGAAATATAAATCTATAAGGATGATGCTAACAAAAGTAAATAACTCCTTTTGGATAGTAATAACCCACTTGACACAATTAATCCAAATAATCCAAATAATCCAAATCCATCAATGGCCCCTTATCTTTTCTGCACATAGGATTGCTGAAACCTCAAACCACCCAGGCATGAGAGAGAGCATTCTCATGTCCATGTGGAATAGAAATGTGTTTCTATACCTAAGAATTCAAAAAGCAAAAGCAAAACAATTGATTGTTATCTTTTATGTGTTATTGCGAAGGCCATGGGACAAGAAGGATTCATATTTGAATATGAGATTCATTGCAATAGGGCATCAGAGGCATCAAAACACTCTTATCTTCATCCTCTCCTATTCTGATAGAGCTTGCTTTCTCTTATATCGAAGGTCAAAAACTTCTATGAGTAGCACCCTTTTCTTTTGGCTAGATATTTTGTTCAAATAGCAGATATCCCCATGAGAGCAGTACTAAGTCTTCTGTACCTAAATAGGGGAGTAAATAGCAAATCTGCTAAAAGCAGATGAGTATCGTGGGAAGCAGGAAGTCATGAAGACACTGGGTCTTTGAGGGGTGCTGGAGGATAAAAGTCATAAAGATGAACTTGGATTGTTAATTTCAGCTTGGAAAGGTCTTGAGTCTGGTTCACTTTTAAAAACACAAACTTCAATCATATGTGTGTATATGTATGTGTGTTTATATATATGGTAACATATATCTGTTAATATTATATATCACATATATGTTTATATATATATATATATCTATTCTATCTATCTATCTATCTATCTATCTATCTATCTATCTATCTATCTATACATATCTTGATGTTACAAATCAAGGTGAGAGGGATAGGTCTTCCACTTCTCATTTCTCTCTGACTCTGTGCTTAGTTTCCAAACTCTTCTTGGGAAATGATAATCTTGTACAGCTCTAATGTGTGACCCAAGACATGGCTTAACTGTTAGAATTTACTTGGGAGTTCAAAATTTGGCAGAAAATCAATTGTCTCTCTTTTCCTAACTGCCTTTCATGAACCTTGTTTGATTCGTTGTCCTGTTTCAATATATATAATCACACAGATTCTAAAGGAAGTTCTAGCAGACTAGAGGGCATGCGCTCTAGCCTGGTAATTGAGGATGAAAAGGACGAGGCATAGTTCAATTAAAATTTGATATGAAGAGTATTGAAAGCTCAGCTTCAGACTGATTTGAAGGGCTTAATTTCAGATTGATAACCTCAGGGAAAATCTTAGCAGAAATAACAAACGAACATTCCTAATGGTCTAGGAGTGTGTATGTCAAAGTTACTACTCTAAGATTTTACCAAAGCAAGTTATAGTGACATAAGAAATACTAGAGCATGACCATGGACCTCAGACTTACCCATTTAGCTCAGATTTATGCCTTAATACATGAAATAAAAACCCTGTAGTTCTTCACATGGCCAACCTATACCCTGGCCTCTGTGGATTTCTTTCCGTTTAGCTGCTTTTTTTTTTTTTAAACCAGCTTCAGAAATTCTCTTTACACACAGAGAACAGTTTTGAAAAACCCTGGTTGAATTATGCTGAGTTACTAATTATGTCTAAAAGAACTACTTGGTTGAATTCAGCTAGATTTTTTTTTCTCCTAAAATCATTTCTATGTTTAGATAGTAATAAACTCCTCCAGTCTGCAGAACAATTGGCACGACAGTCCTTTTAACAAGTCAAGATCATGAAAAAAGGGCCAGTGCTGGTAAAAAAAAATTTTAAGTGCATCACAACCAGATGCAGTGTGGGGCCTTACATCAGATCCTGGTTTGCCCAAACCAGCTGTAAAGAATATTTCGGGGACAAGTGGGGAATTTTAAATACAGACAGTATATTAGATGAACATTTATTGACAAGGAAAATGAAGATCATTAACTTAAAAAAGCTATTTTTTTCCTTACTTATTTTAGTAAAAAGTATATAATATATATAAGCACATAGAAAAGAGCCAAAAGAATAAACACTCAAGTAATAATCTCTGGGTGCTGGGAACATAACATTCTCTTATTTTTGCTTAGCCCATATTTTCTATATGTCTCTAATGTACCTATATTGCACCTGTAATAATAAAAAGTATTAACCACTCCTTCCTACCCCTCCCCCCCCAAAAAACTTCTCATATTCAGAAGATCAATTCCAATTTATTAGCTAATGCACTGTTGTTTTGTTTAGGGTTTAGGGCTAGGTCATTTCAAAATCACTTGAAAGAACTAATAGTTCTATGAAACAACGATGGTGATAAAGTCTAACAATGATAGACTTGTTGAATTTTTAACTATGCCAGTCTACATCCATTATGTTATTTAGTTCTCTAACAACTAACAATTATAAGAAGTCAATTTCTTTACAGATGGGGAAATTGAGGCTCTGAGAGGTTAAATAATTCACCTGAAGTTAGACAGCTCAGAAATGGCAGAACTAGGATTCCTACTCTTGCCTGGTTTACTTCAAAGTCCCAGTCTTAACCATCACTGTTCTGCATGTTTCAAAACTATGTTTTATGAAAAGTAAAAATGTACCAGGCTGCTGTACATCGAGTAATTCTAAGAAAACTCGGGGTTGATGTCTGAGAGTGGTAGCTAGACTCTTACAGCATCTTAGAACAGATATGGAATTTTGTTTAACAAGAAACAAAGATGTCTGGGAAGAGCATTTCCATTTCAGTGATGATGATGATGTAATGATAATGATGGTGGTGGTGGTAGATAACACTTACCAAATGCTTCCTCAGAGCCTGATTCTTGCAGTTGCACACAGCATTGCACCCTGATATCAACTCCGCAAGAAGGTTCCGCCTATTATCATCTCTCTTATATAGATGAATCAGCTGAGGCTTCGAGAGATTAAATACCTTGTCCAAGGTCACCCAGCTTGTAAGGGGTGAAATCTGAAGGCTCCAGAAGTAAGGACCATGATCACTACATAGTAGCTCCCATTTGGGACTGTCAAAACTGTTATTTCTTATAGAGATCACTCACTATCTCAGTATCTAGAATGCCATATGCCTTGATTTTTTTTAACCAGTCCCCTAGAACAGCAACCTATTATACTGGGGAATCTTGTGCACCTCTCCCCACTTCGTACTTGTGGAAGTAGTTTCCCTCACCTGGACAGTGGTGAATACCTTTTAGATATAGCATAATAACATAATGCTTTCCTTGTCGACTATTTAGTACTTATTTCCTCAAGCAGACTGACTCCTATTTGAATGGTATATGTTCACATGAATAGTGCTTTTGTAATTTAATAAGGTTATTAAAATAAGGTTATCTGTGGTTTCGTATATGAATATAGCAAATATATTTTAATGGGCAGAGGTTTCGTTTTTCAAATTACCCCTTTAAAGGGAAATATTCACACTCAATTACTGTGCTGACACTTAAAGTGGACGAACATATGATTTGATAATGGAATAGCAAATTAAAATCTATGCAAGGCAAAGAACACAGAGTAGCAGCCTCATCCTAACCTGACCGCGCTGCCCGATTAAGTTCTTATGAGGTGGTTTGGTAAAAGACTGTTTCCTGATCTGATAACTGCCACGGAGAAGCCAAATGCAGAGTCAATCTGCAAATACTTAATCCTCTAGAAGGCAGATTAAGTGTATAATTGACCTATATAATCCATATATCATCTCCAGGCAAATGTTCCCTGGGCCTGGTTCACAATGACACGGCCTGAAGAAAGCCAGTGAGGATGTGCATTGCCACCAATGTGGACTCCATCCAAGTGTGGGATGGCTTTTTAATCACTCATCTCTGAGCCTGTGAGGTTTAAGCAGATGAATTCACCCTAAGCACATCTCTTTTAATCCCGATTTTCTTCTCAGTCTGTGTCTTCAAGAAGTACAAGGAGGAAAGAAAATAAATTAATTTTTGTTTAGACCTTGAAATCTTAGGTGCTTGTCTTGATGATCTGATCTCTAATTTCAAAAAGCATGTTTTTGTTTTGGGGAGATGTTGAATTAATCATCAAGGCGGGGGATGGGGGAAGCCATCTGCATGATTTATGGACACTCAAGCTTTAAATCACTGCCTTTGAGTTATTTCTTGGGTTTGTGCTTTCCTTGTCAGTTGCTGCTTTAGGAATATGGAGATTATTTCATATCCATCTTTTATATTTTCTTTAAAAGTCAGCAATAATTTTCAAGGAGGCCACGCTTCCACTTGAGTCCAACAGCAATCTGATTCTCTTTAAAAAATTCAGCATCTTTAATATAATTTAAATTCATTGCTATTGCACATATTCTCTTGCTATACTGAATCTTTGGTTTAAAAATTATTATGAACTGTTATTTTGCAGCAACTGAAACCAGTTCCCAATTGCATGTCATTTTTTAGGAAAAAATTACAGAAATGCAGATAAAAAATGTACACCTGCACATCTGAAAAATTATGGGAGGCGGTATGAAGCTTCTTTTCCAATCGGCACTTTATTTTGGACTAGTTAGCTTTTCCTTATGGGCATTACCAAAAAAGTTGATAGTATTTTATAGAAGGGATATGTAAATCAATTATATTAACAAACAGAGAAACTTTCACTGCATTTAAAAGACCTGGTTAGGCAACATTATGTCTGAAAACAGTTTTCTTCAATAAATCCAGAGATTGCCTGTTTAAAAAAATTGGTGAAGATGAATTTGGAAAGCTGCTCTTAAGTTACATAATAAGATAGATAAAAATGCAGAACATCAAATATAGAGCCCCAAATGCTCTGCCGATAATCTCCCACAAGCACCCAATTCTAGCCAAAAGTACACTGACGAGGCAGAGAGGAAACCAGCTCAGGGAGTACCGAGATAGAGGCCTGCTTAAAACGAACGATGCACTCATTAGGTGACCAGCTATTAGTCCAAATATTCTCACATACAAACACACGCTAATGCCATCCAGCCTTTTCTACGAGGCACACTCGACAAGGCAAAAAAAAAAAAAAAAATAGGGAGTACAATACTAAATAGCAAGAACTTAAAGGACTTATCAGGTAAATAAAACTAAGACTTTGAAACACAGCTAAAAACACAACAGGAACTCTGAGAACATGCCTCTAAATGACAGATGCCAGCAGGAACTAAAAACCAGAGAATGATACAACAGTCAGAATCAACAACCCCCAAACAGCAAACAATCTCGAAGATATAGATTTTCTTCCTCATTCAAAATGCTAATTTTCTATTATTCATTTTTGCCATTTATCAAAATGCAACAATTTGGAAGAGAAATCTCTCAGATCAACAAGTTTTTCTCAATAGATGTCTGCCAATTGTTTAGAAACCTGCCCCAGGACCCCTATCGTTAAGAAATGAAGTTGACAGAACAAGTTCATTGCAGGAAGAGATTTAGGGTGGCAGGTTTCACAGGCCCTTCTGCCTTAATATTCCTATTCTCTTGTTTAGCTCAGTGGACATGAGAGCCTTGCAGTGCAAAGAAACAAACACCATGCTTGAGGAAACAGAAGCCGAAAATAATCAAACATGTTGGTAATCTGATGTTTTGCTGCTAGATTATAGAAAAACAGTAAGTACTGAATTAAATTACTGAGATGGCATGGTAATGAAGCGTTTTGAGAAGCTCTGGGTTTTTCAAATGACAAATGTTTTAAATCTATGACAGATTCAATAACTTTTTTTGCACTACATCAATTAGGTTGCCTAGCACCAATATTCTGTAAATTAAGGGAGCAAGTTATTTGAAAAGTAAGAAAGTAAATGGCAAAGAGATTCGTTATCTCTAAATAAGCTATGGCAAAATTTTTTCCCATGGGGGTGGAAGCGATGTTCAGTGAATGGTTGTAATAGTTAGGCCTTTTAAAATCAAATAATCAGAGGACCGTAACTAAGATTCCTTTGGGAAAACATAAGTGAAACAATATAAGACTAAATTATGGGGGTTGCCACAATGTTTCCGATGCAGTTTTATGCTGCTCAGTGTAATTCAACAAGGGACTGAAATATTTGTGAACTTTTGAATTACCTTAAACATAATTTGCTTTCTGAAAACCATATTGTTAGTGATATTTCTTTTTAGTATTAATTCACATTAAAGGCCAGAGGGCTTGAATTTGCCTGTGTTCTTCAACAATCGGACAAGTGTAGTTTTACCATCTGTGCTAGCCAAAGCTGTACTCTTACGACTTTTAAAATAAAGATTCAGTTGCACTTTCCCTTTAAAAATGTCACAGAAGAGGACAATTTGCCTTGCTGCCTTCAACAAGGCTACCTTAAAAAAATTTCCCCTTGTATTTCTAACTAAAACAAAGAAAGAGGGAAGAATAGGTTATTTGTTAATGGAGAGACAGGTTAAACTGCAGATTAAACGTCAAATTCACTACTAGATGTTTTAAAGTTTTAGAGAGCACAAGGTTATCACACACACGCTCACACAAGAGCACTCACACACACGCACGCAAGGGCCACGCAAAATTGAGAATCAGAAGATACCGATCAAAGGAAAAAAAAAAAGGCAATGTAGGCATTGAAAAGAACAATCTACAGGCATCTCAAAAATTTGTGGTTTGGAATTTAATTCAGTGGAGATGGGCAGAGCGTCCACACTCCTAACTGCAGACCCGAGGGTGCTGCCTGTCTCTGTTTTCAATGCCTATTGGATGGGTGATTGTGCCCCAGACATTCTAGGCTCAGTACTTCCATAAAGGCACGCATGCAGAGAAGGGAGCAGACCCGCTGGTGAGCTTTATGCATGTATGAGGCATTCTTAGTGGATGTGGGTCATGCTAGAAGATGTACACAGGAAGATTATTTGATTCTAATTCATGCCACTTGATATAATGTGATAAAACATTTGACATGAGAGATAAGTTCCATTTTAATCTGAGAAGGGACGGGTGGGAATTAAAAAGTAAGAAGGATTTTTTTGAAGAAAGGTGATGCAGAGGAAAGAGCGATACTGAGCACAGAAATGGGATGATTGGGAAAGAAAAAAGAAAGGAGCCTTTTCAACAAACAAGGAGAGCAAATGAGCTGGAAGACAAAGCATATAAAAGTCAGAAGCTGCAATATCATAAGCGGTGCCAACAATGAGCTCACTTAGCTATGGAACAAAAACACACATACACACAAACTCAATGTAAATTGCTGAACACAATCACAGAAAAAATATAGAAACACGGATTCCATAGTAGACCAAAACATTAATGTTCGGGCTGGCACTAAAAATACGGAAACCTGGACCGGAGGAGCTCACGCTTCACGAGACAGAAATAGGCTGCACAATGAGAGCCACACGGAGACAAGTATGTCAGCTTCCATGCACTCTGGCCGGGTCTACACTGGCAAATTCGGTAGAAACTTGAAGCAGAATATCTGGCTAAATTAGGCAGCCCCATCTGCTTTGGCTTGAAAGAGGTGGGTGATAGGAGACCGAAACAGATTCCTTTTTTTTTTTTTTTCTTTTTGCCTCAGTGGCTTGCTTTGGAAGTGCAGATGTAGTCACGGTGGAAATAAGATTGCTTGGTAACTATTAACCCTTGGAAATCTGGGTTTTCTGAAATTCAGTCTGGGTCTGGCAGCCTGATGTACTTGCTCTTTGTGCACTGGCTGCTTTTCCCAAATTTTCATGTGGGTGAGTGGGCAGGGGGCACTTCAGTTTAGAATGACAATTGACCCAGCAACTCTAACGTAAGCGTTTGCCAAAACCCAGGGCTAAGTAAGGATTTCTAGTCTTCCAAAACCGGAATCCTCTTTGAAATGATAACAATGCAACATTTATGCACATCTGCATGCCACAGCTGGTGTCAGGGAGGTACCACCCCCAGGAAAGGCAGCTGGCCTCAGCCTCCCGGATGAGAATATCTCCCTAAAGCAAGGCCAGATTGCAAGGAGGAGAACCATGACCAAGAAAGGTCTTTGCCAGTTAGAGAAAGCTGCCTCACAAGCTTCGTGCTTGCTGAGAGGCTGTGCGCCGTCCTACATATCACACAGATTGGGACTGAGACACGGCCACACCAGAGGGGTTCAGAACAGACACACGACAGATAAGAGCCTAAGGCAGAGGGAGAGGAAAAGATTTTTGTTTGAATCGGGACCAATCCATGTTCTCAAAATGTGACTTATCCTCCTGTCTCTTATTTTGTCACATTTTGGAGGCTCTCCTCCTTGGTCTGCAAGGAGGAGAAGGCATTTACTTACATCAAATAACCTTTCTATATACATCTCCTCATTGACCTTATCACGAAGGACATCCTGAGAGTGGCGGACGAAAGTCACATAGGCGTCGGCCACGTCCATCCCGGGTTTCTGCAAAGAAACAGGAAAACATGAAAATGAAATTTCCAGACAGCGACTCCTCCTTTGTTACCCGTGCATTTTACTCTCCCAACCCCTCACTGCCTTGCTGGAGTCTGAAGCTATCCACAGGCTACAGGACAGCCATCCACAGCCTCGATTGGTAGGAACTGATATTTGAACTGTCTGCTCTTTTCAAAAATGAAACCTGGCTAAGAAGGGAGTTGGGATTACAGGGTTTTATAGATATTTTTTTTCTACCATTAATTTTTTTTTCTGGCATGATATTCTAATGAACAAATATTCACTGGATAACCCAGAGACATGGTCTGGCTTTCCTTTGGATTGATCCCCCCATTTAAGAATACCCAAACATACTCTGTCTTCCACTGTCTGTCCTTAATATAACGTTAGAAAGGTGACAGCCTTCCCCATCCCTTTTTCCTTTTTAAAACATCGGGAAAATGCTAAATAAAGAAATCGTATGCAGTTCAATCTACACCCCCTCCTACACAAGTCACATTTTGGGGGGTAGTTTAACCTGAGTACGTAGTATTTCCTAATCAGTTTACTCAGAGGAGATAGTCAACCATTTGTCTTTGCTTCCCTGTGTAGCCTTACAGTCAGAGGATTAAAAAAAGGAAGGAGGGGGAAGCATTTAATATTTAAATAAATTAGATTTTCTGGAAAGGTAAGCAGGTACTTCATCTAGTAGATAGGAAATGATTTATCGTAAGGGAAAAAAAAGAAACTCAGAATGCACACTGCTTGAGATGTTGCAATCAAAGTTATCTCCAAAGAAACCTATTAAAACACTGTAATATGGGTCATTAGGAGAGCTGCCACAAACCCCTTAAATTTCCACAGTAGATATGTATGTTTGCTAATAACTAAAAATATTAGTTTTCATTACTGTGATTTACCTTAGATCACAAAGTATCATTTCTCTACAAGACGTGACTGTCAGGCACTGCAAATTGAAGTTAGTTAACACTTCTGTGTAATTTCCAGGGTGAAAATGAGGAAGGTTTGGAAACAGTAGGACTGTATTTTTTTTTTTTCCTGATACAAAGCAAACAATTATCAAGCAAAGGGCCAATGCTTGGCCCCTGGGATGCTAGTAACATTTCTTAACACCTGCTGAAACAATGACAAGGTATTAATTTGAAAAACAATGAGGACAACCCAATGCCACAGTAGTCAACTGTTACACTTTCAAGCAATTTTCAGTGAATGGATTGAACAGGTTCTGTGATGGTCCTATAATTGTTGCAGTTTTATGATACAAAACAATAGAGATTCTCCAATGAGATGTAAGTGATAGCTATCAGGTCTAAATTGGCACCTCTCTCCTTCTCTCCCTTTGGCAGCCGCATATCAAAGGGCATTCTCTGTGGGGATAGGGACCCCTACCTGGAGTGCTTGAGAAACTTATTATTATTGTTTCCATTTCTTCCCTAGTGATGCTTGTGGCAGATGTGGCCTTTTCCTGGACACATGCAGCCATCTTAGAGCTAAGACCCAAAGACAAGTTTGCAGACCTATCAGTAACTTGTAATGTTAGAAACAGTGATCTACAATAATGGTTATTTTCACCACTTCTCTTTTCTCTAAATTTGCTGTCCTCAATTGGGCATTTAACTTTTAAAAACTTTAAATTAAAAAAAAAAAGTATGGTTCATCTCCCCCCAGGTAGTTAAGAAACTCCGTGATTCTTATCTTTCGACTCTTAATTTTTCTTCATAACACTTACAAAATCTGAAATTGTACTATAAGTTTATTTGTTGGTTTTTGTCTGTCTTAGCCTACTAGAACAGAAGCTCATGAATACAGGGACTTTATGTGGTCTATTGTGTCCTCAGTGCATAGAACAATGAGCACATAGTAGGTGCTCAGTAAATATTTGCTGAATAAACAGTTCCATGACCAAATAACCCCCATCCCACCTCCTTTTTTAAATGCTTAGGTCACACCATAGTAGGTCCTCGAATAACTTGGATGAGATGCCATAGGAGCTTAACTCCTGTTTACATCAATTAGCCTGTGGTAAAATTAATTTCATTATATGGTCATTTCGCTGAAAGTCACAGTTTCCAAGAACTTATCGATGATGTTAAGTGAGGACTTAACTGTATATGGATTTTTATTGGATCCCCACAAATTGGAACTTGTGAAAATCATTTAAATTTCTCTGGGCCTTAGTTACATCATCTGTAAAACGGAATTAATAATAGCTCCCTACTTATCTTCAAGAATTATTACTATAGCATACAAACAAGCTAACTTGTGGTTATAGATGGAAAAATATTCTTGGCTAAATGATAGATGCTATTAGATAAATCAGGCTTTAAACCACATTGCTATCTAAATATAGGGAAAAACTTTCGGCAATGGTTTCTAATATCCCACAATTACATTGTTTATTTTAAATTTAACTTGGACAGACTGATGGAATAGGATGTAGAGCTTAGAAAACACATGATACAAACAATAGATAAATAAATTATTGTATAGTTAAGTCCATCCACATGTGGAAGACATCATTTGTAAAGGAGCTACTCTGTGGCTTAGGAGCAATAGGACATTTTAATATTAGCTTGCTCCTACCAGGATAATTCTGAGCTTGAGAAAATAAATACAGATTTTCAGGATCCTAAGCAAGTTTTAAGCAGTTTTTTGCTACATTTACCAAAGGGTCAAATACTACATCTAAGACAGATATGCTTTGGGACTATGCAACGTTTTGAATGGATAGTAATAGTGCTTCCCACCATTATTGTGGATAATTGAGACAAGTCTCTAAGGTAACTAACTACTAGTTCCCATACAGAACTAAACTAACAAACCATTTGCCAAAATCTCACACGGCAACACAAATGAACTCAGAGTCTCCTGAGCTAGAAACAACTTGAAAGATAGCTTTATCCAATGTTTCTTAAACCTGGTTGCAAATGAGAAGGACCTGGGAAGCTTTAAAAAATAATGATGCCTAGATCTCACACCCCAGAAATTGTTTTAATTTGGCAAGCAACCTGATACTACTATGTGTAAAAAGCTCCCCAGGTGTTTCCAATATGCAGCCAAGGTCGCAAATCACTGAGTCCGTCGGTTCTCAAACTTGCATCACATATCCGAATCTCATGGAGAGCTTTTTAGAAAGCTTTCCAGGCTCCATCCCAGAAATACTGAATCAGAATCGCTGGAGGCAAAGGGCTGGAAATCTCTATTAAAACAAAACAGAACAAAACAAAACAAAACAAAACAAAACAAAACAAAACAAAAAATAAAACAAAACAAAAGAACCCAAAAAACCTTGCCAAGTATTACCACTGCACATTCTGGTTTGAGGACGACTGATTTAATAGGTGATAGTCTCAGGATTGCTGGTGAACTGGCTCTTCAAAACAAAAAACCAAAACAACAGAACAAAACAAACAACAAGCCTTGATTTGCAGTGCTTGCCAATTTCTATTGTGCAAGTACTTTCCATGGCTGAGTTTGAGATACCAAGGTGCCCTCACCGAAGGCAGAGTTGGAAAGCAATGCACGCAACTGACTCCTGGGAGCCAGTGCCAGCAGGCTCTATCTATATAGCCGAACTGCTGGCACTCGAATGTTCACTCTCCTATTTATTCCCCAGGAGACCTTCAGCATGCTACTTGACCTCCCCCAGATTCCTCAGCCGTGAAACAGGATAAAACTATTACCCCGCTCATAGCTTCGTTTTGAGAACATATAAACAATGTACGTATAGTACGTATGTGTATTATATACTATTACTTTCTCTAAACTTGTTTATTTACTAAAACATTTATTATATTATGACTGTTATTTGCTGTGAAATATAATCTAAACAACTTAATTTTACAGCTTAGCTTTGTCCTAAGCCATAAAAATTGGTGAAATCATGGATTTGATGAGCTAATCATAGTTTCTCCAAAACTAAAATAATTACTCAATTATCCAAATACAGATGTTTGTCTACGCACTAAAATTTTGCAGATGGTATAGTGTTTAAAAGCATTGGTTTAAATCAGCTCTGCCGCTTACCTACTGTGAGACCTCTCTGGGCCTCAGTTTTCTCATCTTTAAAGTGGGGTTGTTGTGAAGACTAAACATACAGCGCTTAGAACAGTGACCGACACAGTGAGTGCTTTATAAGGTTTGATGGCTTTTGTCATTGTCATATTGTATATCATCAGTGGTAAATAGGCCACATTTTTGGACGTGCCGCATCATTTTCTTCTGCCTCGCTAGAGGGTGGAAACTCTGCTAACTCATCTTGTTTCCCCACAGCAAGCAAGTCTTCTAATACAACATAATTCATCCATAAACGTGGGCTGACTACCGATCAGGGTACCTTTCATGTTGATTCAGAGCCCATTCCACCCGCCCCCCAACCTTTTTTTTTCTTTACAATAAATCTGAACTTGGCTTGTAGGAATTGGGTTGCACTACATGAAATTGTCAATATTTGACTTTTTTGACCTCCCTCAAATGCCAACTTCAGTTGCAAGTATCGATTACCCCACTGAATTTCTTTCCATTTGGTCACCTGTTCTACCTTTGCTGGTGAGATTTCCCCTATGCTTTGAGGCCTCCAGAAAACAGACCTCAGCCACCAGACCTTTGGGAGCCTAGAATTTCAATTTCTATTACTGTTGAAGACCAGCACAGGCCAGGGCTGATGCCAGCAAATTCATCCCCCAACTCCTACTTCTGTGCAATAGTGTGGGCATCGCCCCCGTCCCCCACCCCCATGTGCCTGCTCCTGCTGCTGAAATGTCTAATGAGTGCCAGGTATGGTGCCGAATATTCTATACATGTGTCATTTAATCGGCAGAGCAAACCCGTGACTTGGGTATTATTATCTCTTTTTTAAGGATGGAGAAACAGGCCCAGGGAACTTAAGTAGTTTGCTCCCTGTGAACTGAAAGTTTGTATTTGGGGGCTTGGGAAAATAAATTACTTAACTTCTCTCCTTGCTGCAGTTTTGGGAGCTTTTTCTCTTCTCCATTATAAGGACTATCTATGTGAAGGAGTCTGAGGTCCCTCGATAAGAAATATTATATAAATTCAAAGCATAATTATTGATTGTACATTCTTTCATTAAACAAACAAAATATATGTTAATGCTAATTTCATTCCCATTTTCCGTTTTGCCATCCTTTGAGAAATAAGCCAATAAACTATTACACACTTAACTTTCTGGGGAAATGAATTTAAATGTTAATATAAATCCTTTTAGAAAAAAAACAAATTTTAACAAATAAGTATTTGAACAAGGAGGGTACTTAACCACGTTCAGAATGAGAAACGTTCAGTACCAGGCCCTTGGTGGCTGTTGAGATAAGCTCTCTAAATTTAATATTTTATAATAGACTCATACCTCTTTTGTTAGAAATGGAGAAACAGAATCATTTTCTTTTTCCCTTTATTGTAATATATTTAAATCTCTCCAATTTTATTTTGCTAATAGGCAGGGCAAAGTCTATCTATAAATGTATCCTGGTTTATCACAGGTAATCCCACATTCTAGCATTCATGTGTAGTACTTAACCTCAATTTAAATGTAAATTTTGGGCAACTTCAAGTGCTTTATCTGTGAACTTTGAGAGCTCTCTTCATTAATGAGGTCTGCACTAATTATAAGCAGTTTTGTAAGGTTTCCTTAAAACAATTGCAGAATTGACCCCCAAATGAACAAATTCGGAATTTATTTGTTTTCAAAAAATACTGGCACCCTTGTGCGAATTCCTAGCTCATGGCTCTACTTCCAAGGTGTAGGAGAGGAGGTGAGCAGGTGATCACAGGATGAAATATATCAAAGAAACCAATGAAAATAAAAATAAAAGTGAAATGGTTTTACCCTCACAGAAGACTTCTTTTCCTGATAGAAGAAAGCATACCCTCTTCTCATCTGATAACAATTTTACCACGAAATATTTTTGGCTTCCCTCTTTCTGGCGATTCAATTCAGGAATATATAATTTAGCAACAACTAATGAAAACAGCACCATCAAAATTCTCATGAAAGCAAAACAAAACAAAACAAAGCAAAACAAAAAAACCAAACCAAAAAAACTCCCCCACAAAAACAGTTTTCAAATACTCACAGGTACATCCACATATTTGGAAGCTGCCTTCACCTAAGGAGGAAAGAAGAGGATGGAAGTGAGACTCGTGTTTATGTTTCATTGTTCACAGCTCAATGCTGTATCAGTATCACAGTTAAAACAATATGCTGGCACATGGAGCTGACCAGGAAACATAGTAAGGTACTAAAAAATAAAATCTGTTTGTTATTTTTTTCCATAAGCCATAGTCACTGGCAGAGAGTGGGGTGGGATGGGGGGAGGGAGGGAGGGGGAGAGAGAGAGAGAGAGAGAGAGAGAGAGAGAGAGAGAGAGAGAGAGAGAGAGAGAGAGAGAGAGAGAGAGAGAGAGAGAGAGAGAGAGAGAGAGAGAGAGAGAGAGAGAGTGTTTCACTGACTGAGATTCTGTAACTGGTATAGGAGTTCTGCATTTTCCTCCCTCCCTTTAAAAGGGAGAAAAATGACTATAGCTAAACCCCAACTGATGAGTAGAGGACTCACTAGTGTAGAAAAGCAACTAAAGCAGGTGTTATTTCTTGTACCTTGCTTGGGTCTTTGTGTAATTTGGCTGCAGGTTAGTCCTAATTGAATTCTTTAGTTCTCAGTGTCAGTTAACTCTTCAAGAAGAGGGGATGTGGTAGGTGGGTCTCCTCAACTCAGAAGGAAATGGATGGCTGTAGGTGGGAGTTGGGAGGGTACCAGAGCCTTTCAAAATGATCCCAACAGTGCTGTTGTGTCTCTCAGGTTTAAATGCTAAAAAACCCAGAAGGGAAGTACAGGAAGTGGTTATGAAATTTCATTTCAGTTTTTGGGAAGGGAAGGCAGCAGAGTATAGTGTTTGGAAGCATGAAATTTAAGGTCAGACCTCAGTTCAAATCCTGGCTCTTCAACTTGCAAGCTGTATGACCTTGAGCAAGTTACTTCACATCTCTGTGCCTCAGTTGCATCATCCACGAAATGGAGATACTACTAGTGTCTAGTTCAGTGTGTCGTTGTAAGGGTGAATGCACACAAAGTCCTGGGATATAGTGAGCATGGAACAAATGGTAGCTAAGATGAGCAATTCATAAGCAAACCTGGATGGGCTCTGGGTGCTGTGTAAAGTCAATGAACAGCTGGGTTTGCAGAATAAAATCTATGGGAGAATGTCTGATATTCTGTGTTTCATTTTGACTCACATTTGGTCACACTTGTTCTTCTAGGCACAGGTAAGACCGAGGAGCTACATTTGGGGTCAGAAAGTGTTTCCAGTTTTATTGGCAACCCACAAAGACTGCAGTGCACACAAAGCAGCTAGGACGTCATTTCACAATTCAGGGAAGCTTATTCTTGCCTTTTGGTGGAGATCTTCATTGGGAACCACAACCTCTACTCACATATCTCCCAGGAAAGTATCCAGGGGGCATTTTTCCCTCTCGCCTCTTTCACAAAGCTACTTTTCAAAATATCAGTTCCCAAGGAAGAGAAGCCAACAAGCCGAAAGGGTGGGAGTGGAAAGCACCTAGGACTTAGAGTCATAAGTTCTGTAAGTGACAGAACCAGTTGACCGTAGGATAATCACTTCAATACCTTAGCCTTGGTTTCTAGATTTCTAGAACAGGGTGATAATACTGTACTTTGAAGGGTTGAGAACCTGGTCAAGCAAAAATAAAAAACATATGAGAAACTTTATAGGGCTGAACACACATTGGTTAATTACTGAGGGAGCAATGCATTCTATCTTCTGGAATCAACCGTCAGGGCTCAAGATGATTCCCAGATTCTTCAGTTACAAACTACCCTAGAAACCTCCACTTTTTCTTTGCAGCACTGATTGCCATTGCAAGTCAGTAATTTTTTGTGCAATGTCTGTCTCCCACCGAATGTCATGGCTGCTCACAGCTGTCTTTCCAGTGACTCACTTGGAACTTGGCTTAGAAGGGGCACTTAGGAAAAATTGATAGAAGGGAGGAAGGAGAGAAAGCTAGTGACCTGTTCTGACTTCAGGATGGTTGAAGAATAAGCAGAGGAATGTCTAGATTGAGAAGCCACCGAAAGCCACAGAGTTGTAAGACAGGTGGGTGAAATATACCACTCTGGGACATTAAAAGGATTTGAGAAAAGCATTCCAGCTTTTGCACAATTAACATTTTTATTAAATGATTTAAACCCCATTTCCTGTTCCAGAATTTCATCTGGGCAGGAAATTGACTTTCCTTTCTTTCAAATCTCCTCCATTTATGTCAAAGTCTAATACTTATAGGACGTTTTCCACTTTGCAAAGCACTTTTATATACAGTTTCTTCTTTAAGCCACCCTGAAAAATGGGAGCCATGAATCATTTCTATTTACAATTGAGAACACTAAAACCTATAGAATTTAAGAATTTATTTGCTAATGATCTCAGCCAGAAGACAGAGAAGCCAGGACCCATGAGCCCCAATTTTTCCTTTGGAACTCTTGGTCTCCTCATGAATGATAGCAAAGTATGAGGAATTCAAACATCAGTGGTCAGAGTATGTGCTGGCAAAATAATTCTCAGCTAGAAATTGATTCCTTTGCTCTGTAGAGTTGGTACTTGGCAGTTGGTAGGAGTTTTGCTACAGCTGAAATGATCAACCTTTAAACACGCCTACTCTCCATTTACCACTAACATGCAGTTCCAATCCAGAGAATGACACCAGTCAAATCCTGTTCCTTTCAAGGCAGTTTGAAAAGATAAAACAGCCTCTATGTCATGAATGAAAAACATCCACTCTCCTACATGTGTCTTCAGTTCGTCAGGCTCGTTGTTGTTTTTTTAAATCTGATAACTGCTGACTTGCATGTAGTCTAATTGATCTTCCTCGAAAAGATAAAACAGCCTCTATGTCATGAATGAAAAGCATCCACTCTCCTACATGTGCCTTCAGTTCGTCAGGCTCGTTGTTGTTTTTTAAATCTGATTACTGCTGACTTGCACGTAGTCTTATTGATCTTCCTTCCATCCCATAATAACAAGAAAAATAGTGCAGAGTAAATTGTGGTCCTATTATTATTTAGAAACTTGTGGTGTATCAGTTTTGGTTCTGGCCATTGAACTTTAAGAAGGAAGTTGATGATAAGGATACAGGGGAGTCTGGAAGTGTTGTCCATAAGGAGAGTGAAAGCAGAGGCATCTCGCTGGAAAAGGGCTGATAGCACAGAAAATGATAATCTTCATGTAGTTCATTAAGGAGCTTCAGTGCAGATGGATTGAACCTGTTCATGGTGGCTCTAGAGCAGCGGTCCCCAATCTTTTTGGCAACAGGGACTGGGGCTCCTATGAGAATCTAATGCCTGGTGATTTGAGGTGGACCTGAGGCGGTGATGCTAGTGCTGGGGAGTGGCAAGGGGGCGGGGGTTGGGGACCCCTGCTCCACAGCATAGAATCAGGACGAATGAGTAAAATCACAGGGCCCCAGAAGAAGGTGGAAACGGCTATCTCAGTCCAGCAAGGCACTGGCCACACATGCTGGTTGAAACCTCCTTGATAAGGTAGCTCCAGCAGAGGCTATGTAGGATGCTATGTGAGAGGTTACCTCTAGTTCCTGTTCTTTGATGCTAATCTCCTTAGGTGGTAGGAAGCTGTCATCGGTTCTGTTGTGTGTGTGTGTGTGTGTGTGTGTGTGTGTGTGTGTGTGTGTGTGTGTTTTATAGCAGACATGGTGAGATATAGCAGAGTGAATCAACTGGCAGAAGCAGGATCAGAACGCTGATCCCTGGAACAATTTCCTGCCAAATGCCAACAGTACTACCTTTAAGCATGTTTCTTTTAAGTATCTGTAGAAATATGTCTAAGTACAGAGGAAGGACCAGATCCTCCCATCCCACTAAGGCTTTGAAGTTGTTGTCAAGGGTGAGAAATTCAAGTGCACAGCAGGCACTGTCTCTAGATCAAATAAACAATAGAATTTACAATCTACACAAGACTATTTTCCCATTATACATAGATGTTTTGATGAATAAAATATAAATTTCTTGAAAAGTATTACCTATTTTATAAAATTCTTTTATTATATATTTTTCCCAGCAATGGTTCCCAAAAGTGTGTGTGTGATTTTCTTTCTTTTTTTAAAACTTTAAAAAGAAATCTTCCTAGTGAAGTGAGGATGGGTTCAAGACTGGCTGAGTTAAAACTCTGGTTTTGCTATTTTCTAGCTTGGTTACTTAACTTCTCTGAGCCTTCTCTGCAAATGGGACAATAATAATGCTGCTCAAAGGGATGCTGTGTGAACTGAGTGAGGTAATCCAGCTGAGTGTGTAGAACAGTGCTGGGTACATGGTAAAACGTACCTGTTATTATCGTGATTACTGGAAATACTGGCTTATCGGTGCAGATAAAGCACATGCTCCTAGTCCTGGTGGCAGTGGCGATAGTCAGTTTCACTCCCCCTGCGCCGCCACCACCTCTAGACCATATTTTAGGCGACTTCTTGCCATAAAAAAAAAAGGATGCTGGAAACTTCCCAGGTTAACAGCAGGTGGATTTTCAGTCTGGCATACTCTCTGCCAATTCTGAGAACATCCTATGCCCTGTAGAACTTGTCCTTGAAATGCTGAGGCAGACACCAAAGACCTCTGTTGCCTACCTCAGGATGGCTGAGCTTAGACTGAGCTGAGGAGGCAGTTCCCCAGGCCAGTGCTCTGTGATATTCAATGACACATACCCAGTGCTCTCTGGGATCAAGCCACGTGACCTGGGCACAGGAGATTAGGGTGAGGGAGAGGGGTTTGCTCCAGACACCTGGTTTAGCACCCTAAGAAGGCACTCAGCTCCTTTCAAAGGAGAGGCAAGAACTGTGATTTCATTTCCTGAGACCCCTGCTTTCTCACATCCCCTCTGGTGGAACAAAGAATATCTCTTCCCTGGCAGTATCCATGAGCCACCCGCCCCAGTCTCCCAGATAGAACCAGTTCTGGGAAAAGAGTTTAGAAAAGGAGACAAATAAGGAGAACCTGTGGGGACCAAGGATGAAGGTAAGGAGACAAGCTGTTTCCACATCCTTGAAGCAGAGCATTTATTGTGTATAAGGTACCACATTAGGATCTGTAGATGAAGGCGTTTGCTCCACGATTCCTGGCCTCTTTCAGAGATAATCTCTAACTGCGGTCTTTCCAAACACTCAGAATGAGTCATATTCATCCGAAAGCTGAAAACTATAAGTAACACTTCTTGAGTGCTTATGATTTGCCAGGTGATGAGTTAGGAATGTTGCATTTGTTATGCTTAATCTTCACATCAACCTTTTGAGGAGAGAGTTGTCCTATTAACATTCCCGTTTTACAGCTGAAGAAACTGAGGCTAAGAGTGATGAAGCAACTTGGCTTAATAATGTTACACAGCTAATAAGTTACAGCTTTGGATCTCCCATCCCCTAAGGTGCCCACTATTAAATCAAAAAAAAAAGAAAAAAGACCACTATCAAAACAATTTTATTGACCAGTCATATTTCATGTGTGTGTGTGTGTGTGGACACAACCTAAAACGGCTTCTCCAGGAAAAATGTATGAGGGATTTGAATAATTATCTGTGCTGACTCAGTCAGGGCAGAAGGTCCAAAACAGTTTCTCTGGCCTGAATGTCCCAGCTAATTACCTCGACCCTCCACCCGACTTAGCGTATGTAGACAGGCTTAATGGTTTCTCTATTGAGCCCTTCCATTATTTTTCAGGTGCCCAAGGTAATCTTTTCATTGAACACTCACCATTCCGGGATTTTCACAACGCTGATGACTAAGGGATTTTCTTCTACCCGGTCCTAATAAGGGAACCTGAGTTAATCATTGTGAAGCTTTGATAGGGAGCACGGCAGGGGCTTAAACCACTTCTCTTGCTTCATTAGGGGAAAAAGCAACCCAGGTGCAGACTATGAGGACCTCAGGGTTTGATACTATTAAATCAATGCACAGACAAAAAAAAAAGTGGATTAAGCCCTTTTTGCAAACAGAAATCTGGTGGGTAAGACTCAAAGATGGAAGAAAAAAGAAGTCTGAACAGATACCACTGCATTAGTGACTGCCTGAGCTCTCCTTTCTCCCCATGGCCTCTTAAAAAAAATCAACCAAGGAAACAATTTATTCTCTGCACGAGCTGACTCCACCTCTGCCTGTTTGACTTCACAAGAGCTCTGAGCTGATTTCTCTGCTTTTGCCTAGAAACTGCCGACCACACCACCATCTCGAGAGGCTAACAAAATGGACTTCGACGTTCGGCTTTTGAAATTTCTGCTGCCAGAATAATGATGTTATTTTGCCCCGTTCTCCACTTTCCTAACCTATAGATCTGGATTTTTCCTTCATTTTTTGAGAGTGAGGCAGTTAGGATGTAAAAATATTAGTGCTACTGCCATCCATATAATAATTTTATCTCTATTAGTTGAATTTTATTGTCTATCATCATCCTCATGTCTAGAATGTAGGCTTTATGAGGAATAAGAACTCTCTCCTCAGTGTCTGCACTGCCTGGTATATAAGAGGGGCTCAGTAAAAATAACTCTTTACTAGTGCCCAGGGTACAGATTCCCAGTGTTTTTTTGAAGTTGATTTTTAAGTTTAACTCTCTTAAAGGGATAATTTAAAAAGTGCAGTCAGGCACTATAAATTCAAAGGATATATTTGTTGCCTCTATGAGAAGAGCTTAAAGCATCTCTCTTTTCTTTCCACTCCGGGCAGTGCTACAGTGCAGAAGTAAGAGCTTGGGGTCAGGATTCAGATGCCTGGGTTGGCATGCGGTTCCGTCACTCACCAGCTGTGGGCCAGGTAATTAACCTCTTTAACCATCAGCTTCTTTCTTGGAAAATAGAAATAATGACAATAATACCGCCTCATATGGTGGGTATAAATTATTAATTTAAAAAGTCAGATTTCTTAGATGCTTAGCACGTGTAGGACACTATTCTAAGCATTCGACCTCTATTCATTTAGTGCATGCAAAGGATTAAACAAGTTCCTATATGTAAAAACCTTTGCAAAGGGCCTAGCACACAGCATGTGTTCAAAAAGTGTTGGCTATTATTTTTGCATTCTCTTTTCCTTTCATTTCCAAAGAGACTGGTTTGATTGGTCAGGTTCCAGGGTACAGACTGGGCTGTGTTCGCTAGTGGGTGGGGTCAGTCAACCTTAAATATCTGCACACAAGTATGATGCTTCTTTTTCACGGTTACAATGCTTCAGGTAAGAGCGTGCGACTTACCTGCAGTAAGAGGCCTGGTGGTCTAACTCAGCTCTTCTTTTATGGCCCTGTGCAAGGTTATGATTTAGATTGACTTTCGTTCTATACCTCTCTGGCTCCTCAGGCCTAACTTCTTAGAAATAGATCCCTGGAGACCAACATGGCTTCTCTGCATTGAAGTGTGGACCCAAATGCCAGTTCACAACCTGGTAGCTTTTTTCCAAAGATGCTTGCCATCAATTATTTTGCTACTTGTGTGAGCATGCCACTCTCTCATTGAGAAGTGAAGTCTATTCCTCCATCCCCCTTGAGTCTGGGCTGACCTGTGACTGCTTTTACCAACAGAATATGCTGGGGGGTGGGTGGCGGAGGGGGACGACTCCATGCCAGTTCTGAGCCTAGTCTTAGGGCTGGCAGCTTCCATTTCCTCACTCTTGAAAGCCAGCTGCCATGTAAGTGCAACTGAGCTGGGACTACCATGTTGCGAGAAGCCAAGCCGTGTGGAGAAGATCGGCAGGATGAGACCCCGTATGGGGAAAAAGAAGCCACATGGAGACACATCAAGGTATCAACAGTCAGCCCCAGCCCAGTTCAGGCTCTCGCTGGATGCATCCAAGTGAGTGACCTCAGTCAGTGCCACATGGTACCAAAGAATCTTCTAGCAAAGGTCTTCCTAAATTCCTAACTCACAAAATTGTGAGCAGTATAGCAGGACTGTTTTAAGCCACTAATTTTGCCATAGTGTGTTATGCAGCAGTAGGTAACCAAGACATTCAAGAAGGTGTTACTGTTATATTTCCCCAACTTTATCCATTGCATGTATTTCTTTGGAGGACACTGTGAGGAGGCCACAGATGGTCTAGGGCAGGATTTGGTCATTCCTGAGTTTCCTGGCTATAAAGACATTAATAAGCAACCTGATTTTCACTTAACGACATTTATTGAGCACATATGAAGCACTGAGCTAAGTACCTCAGCGGTCCCTAACCTTTTCGGCACCAGGGACCGATGCTCCTATGAGAATCTAATGCCTGATGATCTGAGGTGGAGCTGAGGCGGTGATGCTAGGAGCAGCTGCAAATACAGATGAAGCTTTGCTAGCTCACCTGCTGCTCATCTCCTGCTGTGTGGCCTGGTTCCTAACAGGTGGATTGGGGACACCTGAAGTACTTTGTCTATAATTAACTCAATTAACTATCATTGTAGACCATTAGAAGTCTCATTTCACCATCTCTGATTCACAGATGAGGATGTTGAGCCTCAGAGAGGTTAAGCAACTCTCAAGAGGTGAACCAGTAAGTGGTAGAGCTGGAATACAAGCCCAGGTCTGGTTACAAGGTGCAGAGTCCTTTTACTGCATCAAGTTGTTGATATTCTGAAAATGACGTGTCATTCTAAATCTATTTCTTTCCTACCAACCGCCTGGGATCTAGGAGAAGGGGAGCCTACTTTGTGGGACGTATAGGGGCTTTGGGTCAGACATATCTTGGTTTTAATTATGCTCCATCACTTACTAGTTGAATGAGCTTGAGAAAATTATTTACCGTCCCACAGCTTCTAATATCACTTTCAAAATGAGGATAGCAACAGTATCTTCTTCAGAGTATTCTTGTGAGGCCGAACAGGTTGATATTATATAAAGTGCTCAACGCAATGCCTGGTACACAGTAAGAGCTCAAGAAGCATTAGCTAATATTATTACTAGTGTTTAGTTCACTTGTGGTTAGCTGGAAGTTGACAAATGTGTTCCCATCTATAGTTAATAGACCAGAATAAGAGTGGGCCAACTATGGCCCTTGGGACCAAATCTAACCTCTTGCTTGTGTTTGAATGGCCCACGAGCTAAGAATGGCTTTTGCATTTTTAAATGGTTGAAAGAAAATCAAAAGAAGAATAATATTTTCTGACATGTGAAAATGACAGAATATTGACATTTCAGTGTCCATAAATAAAGTTTTACTGGAACATGGCCACATCCATTTATTTACATCTTGTGTACAGTTGCTTTCAAGTTATGGGGGCAGAGGTTGAGTAGCTGTGACAGGGACCATATAGCTTGTAAAGTCAAATATTTACTCACTGGTCCTTTCAGACTTCTGGACTAGAACATGACTTAAATGGGAGACAGTGAGGTGGCAGAAGAATCACAAAATATAAATTTCTAATCCTTATTTGACCATCACCTAGTTTACTGACCTCTGCCTAACTGTTGGCCTCATGTTCTTATCTATTATACTAGGGTGCCAGGCTAATTGTTTTCTCCAGATTTCTTCCGGAATTAAAAAAAAAAAAGTCTGTGACTATTGGCTGGTGCACGAGGCAGGTTCTAGTTAGAATGTGGGATAGGAAACACTTCCCACACCTTGGAAAGGTTATAAATACACTAGCGATAAAATAAAAGGCTATTACTATTTTAGTATTAATGAGAGATCTGGAAATGAGGCTCTAGGAAAAAAAAAACTGTAGTAACAGGGAAAAGGAAAAAAAAACATTAGAGATAAATAAAGACCATTCACACAGGTACCAGACAATGTAGCCTGGTCCAGTGGGTAGGTAGACTTGGCAAAGAGATAAAAGGATTACAATAGGCAGCATATGTTGAGTATTTACTCTATGCCAGGCACTGTTTTTAGTGTTTCTCATGTACCACCTCATTTCATATTCCCCAGCGCCCTTTACTTGTAGCCTCCTCATCTGTAACTCTTTGGGATGTTGAAAAGATTAATGGAGATGATATACAGAAAGGGGCATAATGAAAGAACATGGCAAACCCTCAGTGCCTGCTAGCTGCTATACCACTCTGGTTGGGATTACTAGGCCAAAGGAACAGGCTTTCTGTGATTGGGCGGTACACTCCTCTGCTGATTTGCCCATATCCTCACTCAGCCACCAGTTTCATGCTCTCCTTTTGTGGCAGAAATGAAACGGGCAGGGTTTACATCTAAGTGCATGTAGCCCCTGCGATAAGCATCGCTCTGTCCAATAACTTGAAAGGAGCAGTGACCACATCACCGATAAACAGTATCTAAAAAAGTATGTGAGAATTTCTAATGGCGGTTAGAGGCAGTATAGGGAAGTGGGGTCTAGAGTTGGATCACATGGGGCCAAAATTTCTAGCTCTAGCATTTAGGAGACAACTTATTTAACTTTTCCATGCCTCACTTTCTTCATCTACTAAGTGGGGGTAATAGTACTCATCAGAAAATTGTTAGGTTGTTAACTGAGTTCCTACAACTGTTTCTAGGGCATGGTAAGAATTATGTGTCAGTTACTACTGCCATTTCTTCTGGAAAATCAGGCTGTTCTATATAATCGGACTTGTATATTAAGCTTAGTCTCACTCTGCATGATCCAACAGCTACATGTGGTGATTTAAATTTATGAATTAAGACAAAATACAGTTAAAAATGCAACTTTTTAGTGGTACTAGCCACATTTCAAGCACTCACGAACCACATGTTGCTAGTGGCTATTATATTGGATAGCTCAAGTATAGGATATTTCCATCACTGCAGAAAGGTCTATTGGACAGTGCTGGTCTAGACTTAGGAGACATTCATAAATATAGGTTGTTACATTTTTAAATGATAAAAATGAAGAGATTGTCATTCCATTCCCACGTTAGAACAAGAGATCAATTGGAGGGTCAAGCAGGGTAAGGAAAAGGGCATGGGTGTCCATAGCCTCATTTGTGGATAAAACAAGAACTAAAGGTGGATGGATATAATTTAAAGTTATAGGAGTGCCAAGAAGAGCAATATACATAATGGAACAATGTTACAACTGTAACAGGAGGAGGGAGGAAGAGAAGTGGAAGATGGTTAAGTGGGCTAAAGCTCTAACTATTACAGTAGGAGGTAAATCTCTATCTATATCGATAAATTTAAGAATAGTAGATAAACAAAAAAATTGTTTCAAAGGGTCCCTTCTGGGGTAAGAAATTGAGGGTGGAAATGGGCAGGACAGAAAAATGATGCTTTTAAAACAATTGTTATTACGAGTGTTTCTGTACTATTTTATCTTTTAACCACCTATATGTATTTTCTTTATGAAAAATTATTGAAAAAAGAACAAAACAAGTATTAGAATTTTTAACATTCTAGTAGAGAAAGGAATTTTGCAGGAAGAGTGTATCTTTTCCATGGTTATTTCTTGACTGAAATTAGGATTCTGCGATATGTCCTCTACAAAGGCATAAGCAAAACCTAGCAAAAATCTCCCTCAACACATAATCTGGATGCTCTAAGTGCATCTTGGGAGGAAGAATAAATTGCAAGTGCCAACTGAGGGACCGACTGCTTGGGGGAGACAGAATGTGCCAGTGGGTGGATGTACTGGGACTGTGTGTGCGGGTGAGCCTGAGCAAACCTCAGTGGCTCCTGCTTGGGGCCAAGTGACAATTACAACGAAAGCCCCTTCCAACACTTTCTGAAGACTGGAGAAAAACACAACCCTTGAAGTATATCTGGAATCATAGACAACATGAAGAATTCTCAGAGCTCTGTCACTGGAGGGGCTGAGATGTCCTCATTGCTTGCCAAAGATCAATGGCATTTCCGGCCAACTGTGAAGTGCTATGCCCACGTAAGCACCATGTAGATGTTACATAGATGCCCAGCTTTTATCACTTTCCTTTTTAGGAGAGCCAGAGTTTATAAATCCTGTTTTTACAGATGTGGGAATTGTGACATCAAAAATCTTTTATGGGTAGCTCGCCAGATGGCCGTTGCTTAGAAAAATGATCACTGGCTTTAAAAATTTGATTCATATTTGAAAGAAGAGAGTTAAGCATTAAAATGTTTTAAAATAAGCTTCCCCTAAGTTGCCAGTGTTAAATGGAACGAGCATTAAAAAAAATTTCAGGTAATAGAAAGAGAATTTGGATTCCAAGTCTGGATGCTCACTCTTACTCTCTCAGCTATTGGCCATGTGACTTTAGGAAAAGCAATTGTTTTGCTTTCTCATAGACAACATAAAAATACTTGATATATAGTCACATAAAAATATGGATGCATTTGCCAATGATTGAATGCCTGACTTACACTGCCTTATTCAATTCTTGTAAGAACCTGTCATCTCATTTTACAAACAAATTGTGGCTCAGAGAGGTTAAGTTGTTTTCCCCAGAGAACACAGTTAAGAAGTGGTAGAGCAGGATCTGAACCCTAGTGGGTCTGACTTTAAAGGATCCACTACTGTATTATGCTGCCTCCTATACTGCCCTACCTTTTTCACAAGATAATTTACCAAAGTCTGAAGATAAAATCCAAATGATGACTGTGAAGGTATTTTGAAAACAAAAAGTATATTATGATGATATATACTTATTACCATGAATAAGACCTCACATATAATAATCAATGAAATGATCATAGGTATTCTAAAAAGACCACTGAGGGCCACTGTAGAGCTTCAGAGGGGCTGAGGGGAGGTGGGAGAGAGCCTAGGCTTTCCTGGAAAGTGTCCTTAGGCAAGAACACGAAAACCGTGAGTTGCAGAGCTGCTGGTTGATTGCATGGCTTCTGTGCATGTTCATAAATATTGATTGTGATTAAACTATTATCATAGTAATGAGGGTAATAATGCCTCCTACAGCCCTTCCCACCACACTACTCAAAGTCCCTACCTTTCATTAAACAAAGAGCTGCTGGCACTGCTGGGGAGTTGGGCAAGAGGCAGGGAAATGATCTCTATTAAGCAAAAGCATTCTGTTCCATGCACCGATTAGGAGCTGCAGGCTCATTAACGAGGAGAATTGTTCACATCTCCCGTTGCTCAGGGTACTGTGCTCTGAGACTGAGTCCAGGAAGTGTATGTTCTCATCTCTCTTCCCCCCTGGGGCTTCCGAACAGATGCCCGATTGAAGTAGACCTGTTTTTCTTTCCAGTTTCCCTCATTTCTGTCCCAACTTCTTATTCCCAGAGAGGATTTCTGCAAGGCTCATGGACTCCTTCAGACTCACCCTTTTAATGTTGCTAAGACTTAACAATGGTTGCACGTTTTGCCTGGCATAAGGCTAAGCAATTTTTAAGTAATTAACCCTCACAGTGATGGACAAGGTGATCATTGTCATTTACAGGTGAGGAAACTGAGGCTCAGAGAGGTTTAACAACGTCCTAAAAGACCCACAGCTGGTGGCATAATGGAGCTGGCATGTAAACACGGTCCCTTGGACACCAGGGTTTCCCCTTTTAACAACACTACTGCTTTTCCATTTGTCTGCATGGCACACATTCATTTTAGAAGAAACTCAGACGTACAAATTGGAACGTTTTAAGTTTTAAAAATCTCTAAGCAAGCACAAAGACTTATTTAAATTTGATGATAAGTGGAGGCTTCTTCCCACCTCTGGCATTTTCAGGTTTTGCTTTGCCTTTTAAACAGCTCTCAATACCAAGAAGCCCAATAGAACAAAAGCTCCAGGAGGCCAAGGGCTATGTTTACTTGTGTCCCTGGTTTCTGCATGGCCTTGGTGCTGGGCAATGAGGGCTGTGTTTTCATTACTGAATAGCGATATTTCTGCGTGAAGGATCACCTGTCACTCCCGATGCCTCACCCTTCTCAGCCTGAACTTGAGGGTATAGATTGTTTACATCTCTGCTGTCAGCAGCAACTTGTCCATCATAGTCAACTTAGATCTGCTACACAGTGGAAAGGTTTTTTTCTCTCCCCACTAACCCCCGCCTTCATCTCAGACAAAGAGAGGGGGAAACAAACAAATGGATGAGAAAACAGGTCTAGATTCTGTGACCAAATGAGCTGTTCAAGTCATTTTTCTCCCCCTGTCTCAGTTTATACAACTGCAAACTGGGTCGTTTAGAATGTATTGCAACTTTCCAAACTTCTGGCATCAATGCTGCCTTTTTGATTTTGGCTATTGCCCATATGCCATCTATATTACATTTATTTACTTAATATTCTTTAAATTGGCTCACTTTTTAAACACTTAATTATAAAAGGAAACTTTATATCACTACCATAAATGGAAATCAACATTACTCTTAATAAGAGAAGGTGAAAATAAATATAATATACATAAAATAATTACATTCTAGGTAGACATGGCTGCCTCCTGAGGGTGCTGAGCCTGGGGGCCTGCGCGCGCTCTCGCTCTCTCTCTCTCTCTCTCTCTCTCTCTCTCTCTCTCTCTCTGTTACACATGAAGATCTTAAATTTTAGAGAAGTGTAAGAGATAAGCACTCAATGGAACCTTTCTGCTTGATATAAGGATAAGAAAGAATATGAAAAAGAGAATAACTGTACAATGTGATTAGTGTTATTTAATGCTGTGCTGTAGTATCTGACAGCTTCTTAGGTACCGTGTAGCACATACCCTATGCTTGGAAAATACTCAGTGATATACTAATACAAAGGCTATGGAGAAGCAGAAAGAAGGAGAGAAGAAGAAACCAGCGCCCTGGTTGGTAGCCTTTAACGATTTCAGTGGTGCAAATTCCTCTACCATGGTCAGTTTTAAGCTACCAATGTGATATCACTAAATGAGGAGATGGGAAGAGATGCAGAGAATTGGCTTTCAGTAGCAGATAGAAACTGAGCCCATCACTGGAAACACTGAACCAGAAAATCTCAAAAGTTCCTTCTGCTGTATGCACTCTAGGTAGTAACTTCCAGATAACAAAGATAAAGTCTTTTTAAAAATCTTTTCATATTTACAACTCTAGCTCAGTAATGTACATATAGCAGTTATTTAAATTAGTGGCTGAATAACTGATTCTAATACTCAGAGACATAACCACGGTAATAACAATATCTAACAAGTAGTGAATGCTTACTC
>NW_006440638.1:17153869-17156639 GCF_000325575.1 Pteropus alecto | reverse complement strand
CGTGCAGTAGCCTGGCGAAATTTTTTTATTTGTTTGTGTGGTGGGCGTGTGTGCATGTGTGTGTGTTTCACATATTGGCGCGCGCTCTCGCTCTCTCTCTCTCTCTCTCTCTCTCTCTCTCTCTCTCTCTCTGTTACACATGAAGATCTTAAATTTTAGAGAAGTGTAAGAGATAAGCACTCAATGGAACCTTTCTGCTTGATATAAGGATAAGAAAGAATATGAAAAAGAGAATAACTGTACAATGTGATTAGTGTTATTTAATGCTGTGCTGTAGTATCTGACATCTTCTTAGGTACCGTGTAGCACATACCCTATGCTTGGAAAATACTCAGTGATATACTAATACAAAGGCTGTGGAGAAGCAGAAAGAAGGAGAGAAGAAGAAACCAGCGCCCTGGTTGGTAGCCTTTAACGATTTCAGTGGTGCAAATTCCTCTACCATGGTCAGTTTTAAGCTACCAATGTGATATCACTAAATGAGGAGATGGGAAGAGATGCAGAGAATTGGCTTTCAGTAGCAGATAGAAACTGAGCCCATCACTGGAAACACTGAACCAGAAAATCTCAAAAGTTCCTTCTGCTGTATGCACTCTAGGTAGTAACTTCCAGATAACAAAGATAAAGTCTTTTTAAAAATCTTTTCATATTTACAACTCTAGCTCAGTAATGTACATATAGCAGTTATTTAAATTAGTGGCTGAATAACTGATTCTAATACTCAGAGACATAACCACGGTAATAACGATATCTAACAAGTAGTGAATGCTTACTCTATTCCAGGCATAGAACATTTTCTCATTTAATTCTAACAATAGCATATAACATAGGGTTTATTATTATTCCCATTTCACAGTTCAGTAAACTGAGGTCAAGGGTTAATTAATCTAAGATTATATACTAGTAAGGAGCAGAACTGGACAAATAAGTTTATTTAAAAAAAATCTGCTTCAATCCAAAACATGCTTGGAGAATGGGATTTTCAGTTCTGGTTAAGCAAATATTTTGATTAATAAAGAGGTATTCCAGAGACCATGTATGAATGAAAAGTTCTCGAAGAATGAAAACTTTAAACGCTAAAAATACACTAAGCTTAATGGAAAATATCTTTGATGAATTAAAGTTTTGAATGTAAGAATGTGCTGAAATAGAAGTTCTAAGAGAGTTTTGGTTGGTCCTATTATGGATAAAAATTTGGGTTGTTTAGAAGAAATGATTGCTATGCTAAGGACCGAACAGGTGGGAAAATCGTTAGTTAAAAGCAGCAGGATCATTTAAAGCTTCTTATAGGTTTAAGCCAAAAGTAAAGCTAAGAATGGTTATTTGTGAAGCACCCACAACAAGCCAGATACCATGCAAGGCTGACTGCTCACTTTATTTCTACTTGTCCTGTCAGTTCCCTGAAGTAGGCATTAGCATTCCCACTCTCCAGATAAAGAAACTGAGGCTCGCAGATAATCAATTACTTGCCCACATTTCGGTTAGTCTGGGCTTCACAATCACATCTCTCCCTCTAACTTTCTAGTGATAAACTTCCCACTGCATGCGGTTCAGAGGTCAAGTCAGAATCTCTAACTTTTAATTTCAGAGCAATTATTTCCTGTTTGAAGCCATGTACATATTCATTAGGTATTTCTTTCATAGCTGACATTTCTGTGACCTGGTCTCTCAGCACCTCACAGTCTGAAAAAAAACCCCAAAAAACTGCATCTGTGTTTTGTTTGCTTTGATTAATAATCACCTATCTACCAAAGAATATTAAGAGAAATGGTTAACTTTGGATGCTTATTTTTTTCTTCTGAAAATCTTCTGAAGGGTTGCTTTGGACAGCAGGTATGTTAATTGTCAACTGTGTTTTCAATGCATGAGCTGGAAATGAGGATGATGTCCTACTAGGTGATAAAATTATCTGTCATACATCCCAAAGTGGACGTCAAGTTCTGAAACACTGGGGAGCAGCTGATGAAAGAAGTTCGTAGGAGACATGGCAGATCAGTGCTTTATAGTTCATGAGCATTGTGGGGCATGGTGTTTTTGTTGGTCCATGTGAACAAAACCCATTAGACAAAATAAAATTTGCCTTTGAATGACTGACTTATAACAGGTAGCCAGTCTCTCTGTGGCTTCTCTTAACTTCTCCAGCTGAATCAATTTTGATAATGTCCTCGAATAAACCCTTAAATTCCATAATCCTGGGCAAACTACTTCATGATCAGGCACCTGACTGGCTCTTTAACCCCATCCCTGTCATTTTCCTTTTCCTGAATCACAATGAACTTCCAGTTCCCAAAATGTACTAGATACTCTCTTTTCTCTGAGTCTTTGTACCTTAGAATACTCTTTGTTTTCCACTGTGCCAAGGGAAATTTTACTTATCCCTTAGGCTTCAGCTCGAATGTCATTTCCTTCATGGCCTCCCAAATGAGGTTGGGTTGCTTTGGGTTTTGGTCCCATTTCATCAGCTACTTCTTTCTCCGAATAATTGTCACACTTATAAATTATTTGATGAGAATATATCTCCCTCATGGGAATACACAATAAGTACATTGTCCCTCTTATTCATTGCTTAGCTCCTAGTTCCTAGCACATAATAAGTGCTCAATAAACATATGTTAAATGAAGGATGGACATGAAATTGAAGATTATCTGGAAAGCACAGAGGAAGTGGGGGAATTTTGAATGTCTATTCCTTCAGTTTTATTGCAAAACTGATTGCTGGGCAAACTATTTAGAAAATAATTTTTGCTGGAACAATGTGAGATGATGACTC
>NW_006440638.1:17137167-17153676 GCF_000325575.1 Pteropus alecto | reverse complement strand
GAATAGCTCCTGGAAGAGTTACTAATTGACTTCATTTATGGGTTTCTGTGCCTTTATGGGAGTAACACTCTGGAGATGATAAAGGAGTAAATCTGTCTTAGGAGCGGTGTGACTTTGGACACATTACCCAAGTTCCCTCATCTGTAAAATGAGGATAATAATTTTATCTATTGCATAGGGTGATTGTGAGGATCAGATGAGAAAATACATGTAAATCACTTAGCACAGTGCCTGGCACATGGTATGTGTTCAATAAGCATCAGCTATTACTACCATGGTTGGCACCTCCACTCTGCAATGTAGAAGCCAACTGACTCGAATCACACAAATTCAACATCTGATCACTTGATGATGTTATCCTCTGAGAGTGGCTCAAGACCTCTCTGTCTGTACCACCATCTCCAGCCCACACTCTAAAAAGCCATCTTTCCCATTCTGGGCAGTCCCTGAAGCCAAAGCAAAAATGGAATGCATTGGACACAACACTAACAAACTATTGTGAACACTCACCCCACTCTAAAATCTAAACTGCTTCCTGACCAAAATGTTCTGTGGACGGAAATGAATTTCTTTGATTCATTTCTGGCTTTTGACCACAGATGCACGACATCAAGAGCTCTGCACAAAAGTGGTCGATGGCTGCTGGTTGATCTAGGCTAACACCAGCCCTGGTTGTGGATTCTAGCAAGAAGAAACATGTTTACTTTGTTTCATTTCTAAGTGAGGCAAAACAAATAAAATGCTGGCAAAGGGAAAAAAGTATGAATGAGGGTAAGTTGAGACCTAGGAGATTGGACTATAATAGGGTTTGGGCCTCTGAGAACCCTAAAATGGGCTTTATGGTCCCTGTCCTGAGATGCTTCCATGTCATATTGTGACCATCTCAATATGGCGAACTCTAGGAAACTTCAGAGGATTTGATGTAATTGTTCTGGTGTCAGGGGTGGGGGTGGCCGCCTCTTACATCTTCACTCCTCCTTGGAGCCTCCAGGGTTTGGAGAAAGGGCAGACACTGATCTAGCTGGAGGGCTTAACCTTTCTGATCCTCAGTTTTATCATGTGCAGCAGAGTGTTCTTGAGATGGCATTGTTCAGAGGATTCACCAAGAAAAATCTATTTCAAGTACTTAGCCCTGTGCCAGGCACTTAGCAAGTGTTTAAAGAATAGGAGCTGTAGCTCTCATAGCTATTTTAGACTTCGGAATTCATCTAATATAACTGGCATCATAGTACACTGAAGGGAATTAAAAGCTAAGGTGTGGTCTTGTATGGTCACACAGCTCCTTGGTGAGGGGCAGAGCTGGGGTCCCATTCCATGTCTCCACTCTGGGCTTTTTTGCTGTACCCCACTGACTCTCAGGACTCATTTACCTCAGCTGAGCTCCTCAGTACATCACTGTTCTCGAGCCTTCCACCTTTGCCTCTTCATGTGTCCACCTCCAACATTCGCACGATCCCTAAATCCTGCTCCTGTTACCTCCAAAATATCCTGTCAAAATTCCTCCTGCTTTCTTGCCTCATGGACCCTGTAGTTATTCTGTCCAGAAGATTCTCCCCTCCTCTTTACCCATGACTGGCCCTTTTAAGTTTCAGCTCACACGTCTCCACCTCAGAGAGATTGTCCGCAACCATCCTAGCCCAAGTAACACCGTCTCGTACCTTCCCTTTCTCTCTTTCTAGTTTGTGGCCTGTACGACACTTCCCCTACTCTATAATTTTCTTTCCTTTTCATTGTCTGTCTTATTTCCTAAACGTAAGCTTACAAGGACAGAAAACATGTGTCCCTAGCACCTAGCACAATATATGACATATAGGTGCTCAGTAAATATATGTTGAATGGACGAACGAATGAATGAATGGATTCCAGAATCAGCATATTGGTTAACACCTGGATAGAACCAAGGAAAGGATTTTAACTTGCTGGGAGAGGCACCTGGGTACCTGCTTGTCCCCCATCTTGGCCTCCTAAAAGAACAGCGTGAAGCTACCTACAAATAGGGACTCTTGCAAACAGGCAACCCACACAAAAGCACATCTTGCAGGCAAGGGAAATGGGCGGATAGTTGCTAATTGAGACTTCCAACTGGGCTGATCTTTCCAAAGTTCCAAAGGCGCCTGCCTCCATAAATCCCAGGCTGCTACTGCTGCTGAGGCTGGGGAGGGAGGAGAGGAGGGGTGTGCTTGGGCGCCTCTCGGGCTGGCACGAAGAAGCCACATCTCATCCTCCCTCCTCCCCCCAGCTCCTCTCCAAGAGAGGAAGCAATGCAGATGGAGACGAGAAATAAATATTCCTGCCTGCTCTGTGCCACTGCAGACGTTTTCCAAAATGTCTGGCTTGGACCATGAAATCAAGCCCACCCAGGAAAGGAGGCGCTCAGCGGGAGAAAGAGGGGGAAAGGGTGGCATATTTGTCGATACTTGTCAGCTTTCTGGGGGGCAGAGCACATGGCTCATACTTGGCAGCCCTGCTGAGGTGGGGATGTGGTAAGTGCACAGTAATACTTGAAGAATTGAATCAGAAATGGGAGCAGAGTTAAGAAAATCCTGCCAGCATGTCAGCACTATCTCTATGCCTCTGTCCAGGGTCCCAGGACTCACATGTGGTTCTCCTATCATTGACGGCAAGGCTCTTTCCGCAATACCTGCTATCTCTGCTCAACCCTTTACCTTCGCTCCACTCCAGGGTAATCAACACAACTGGGAAGACTTCTGCAGGAAGTCTTCAGAGGCCCTTTGAAATTTGGGCTGAAGCTCAGAATCCACGTGTGGAGATATTCCTGCCACCTCTAAGCACAGCTCGCGGGCTCCAACACTGGAATACCAGCAGGAGATGAGAACACAGGCTGCAAATGATAAGTGGGTGCTTTTGGCCTGGGGGTGGCCAAGTGTGTGGGAGAAGTGTCACTAAGGAAGGGAAGTTATAGGCCCAGCAACAGGCACTGAAGTGTTCTGCAGTGGCAGGGACTTCGCTAGGCATGCTGGGTGACTGCAAAATGTCTCAGACAAGGGAGCTGAGAGGATGAGAATTTCAGCTTGAAAACTCCTGCACAGGCTGTGCTAGGTCTTCTTGGTTTCAGATACTGCCGTGAGAATCTCCTTGGTACTATGTCCTCGATATCACTGCCACTGGACCACCTTTCGCTAGTCCTCTTGGTAAGTCAGTAATTAGGATGGACTCTCAGTGGATTGAATTCTGCTCAGTAAATCACAGAGGAGCTTTCCTGGTTTTCACTGGTTCAAGTCCAATGCAGTAAAAATGGTTGCTTGAAATGAAGACTCAAAGAAAGTGATATCTTTTGTGGGTGTCAGGGAAATGTTTTCCAGAAATGTTGCATTTACTTCTGCCTCTTTTCACTATTTCCATGACTGCACTGAGAAATAAGATTATCTAATATTTCCCACTCATGTGCCCTGAATCCTTCTTTATGAATCTTCCCCACTCATTATTTGCCCATCTGCCTTCTAGTGCCAGGCAAGTGCCAGCTGAATCCCACTCTCTTCAGGAAGCTGTTCAGTGGTGGGGGAAAGCTGGCAAAGAAGACCTGGGTTCCTGTCACCACTCTGCCCATTGCTGTGTGACCTTAGACAAATTACTCCCCCTCTCTGGGCCTTGGTTTCTTTGTTTGTCAGAGAGTGGGTTGGACAGGTTCCCTTTCAGCTGTGACACATTACGGGTGGTTCTACAGAGTGAAATCGAATAGAATTCCTATTGTTACCAACCTCTTCCCACCCCATCTTTGCCAATAAATTCCAGGGACTGGGGGCATCGTACTCTCTGAGATTGAGTTCAGTCCTCATACCTGGGAAGGTCAGAGCTGCATATCAGGACAAGGTGGACATGAAGATAAGTGGATGCTCTCTAGAATTGTTTCAAATGTTTTCTGTCTCCATTTCTCTTAGTTCTCAGGAAATCTAATGTATGGGTTAGGGAAGACCAAAGTAGGGCATATTTGGAAAGAACTTGTATGCATGTATGTCTACGATGTTTTATAATCATATTAGATATCTTTTATAAATAATAGCTGCCATTTATCGAGGCCTACTATGTGCTAGGACTATGCTAGGTTCTTTTGCTTACGTTATTATCCTCATGACAGTTCATTATGGAAGACATTATTTACTCCCACTCCCACGCAACATCGGTAGTTGACTGTAATTAAAACACACAAGCAAAAAGCAAAATGAAATAACAGCACATTTCTCTAAAGCCAAAACTGAAACTAAAGCAAAACTTAGAGAAAATGAGGCTCAGAGAGGATGAGACACCTACTAAAGATCACACAGCTGGTTAATATTGCTAATGGGATTTGAACCCAATTTTATTGGATTCCAAAGATGATGATGTGCTACCCCCTACTTTGTGCTGGGCCTTGTCTTGGCATTCAATGCCCTCCTAGGAAATTCTTCATACAGAAAGGCTATTTTAAAGACCCATAGATAATGGGTCCTAAATTGATGGCCCTTCCTATGGCATTGTCAGAGGAGAACGGCTGGTCTCGGAGCCAAAAAGCATCCTGCCATCAAAAATGGCAAGAAAGCATACAGCTGCAGTGCCCGCCTAACACAGGAAGGGTCGGAGAACCGGGCCCCAAAGCAGTCCTTTTACAATGACCATCTCCATTGATCACTTACCTCCAGAGAATTAGGCTGGCTTCTGCCCACCACTTAACTCAGTTCTATGGTCTTACCCAATCCTGGCACAGAATAAGAGCCCCTCAGAATTTGTACAGACTTGATCATCTGTGCCAGATGTGTCCCCAAGCCCAGGTGGGTCAGAATGAGCGAAACAGCTAGGAGGGAGCTACAGGAAACTGGCAAATACATATCGGCTGTGGAGACCGCTGTGACTCAGCTCCAGCAGACTGCTGCTATGCACGTACACAGGCCCAGTGCTGCTGACCATCCGCTTTATAAAGACAGCCCTAGAATACAGACTTCTCTGTGGCTTCTCCTGATTTTTAAATGTGGGCAATTCAGTTAAGAAAAGTGTACCTGATGCAGTGAGGACCAATTAAAACATATTTACAACCTCTATGTGACCTGTAGGCCTCCATTCGCAACCTGTAAAATTAATTTTCACCATTTACAGATGAGGAAATGGTGGCTCAGAAACATTAAATGATTTGCCTAAGATAGCTAAGTTGGGCTCAGGCCGGTAACTCTCTCTCAGGATACAAACATAGAGAGACATGTGTGTGTGTGCATACATACATATACATAAACACATAGTGTATATTCACAGATGAAACAGAAACGATTTTGGATTACCTGCTGTTATAAAATGTCCTGCTTATTCTCCTAGTGTTATTATATACTGATAGTTGACTGCAATTAGCATTCGTATACAAATCAAAAAGAAACTGACATGATGGCATTTCTCCCCTATGCCAGCTCCTTGACATTTATGAGATAGTTTTAGTTTTAATATCCATTTGAATTATTCCAAATTTCCTTAATAAAAATAACATTGTAAAGCTCTTTACTTACGGTAAATGACAAAAAAGAAGAAAACAAAGTCCCTTCGTCATATCTGGATAATTTTGCCAGTACTCCTTCCAAGATAGTAACGAACTAGTAAAACGACAAAACAGAAAAAAAATTATTATTTCAAACTATAATTGTTCACAACAAAGAGCAACACTTTCCGACCACATAAGACCAGCATTGAGCTCTCTGCTCATTTTTGCATTCTATTATTTAATTCAGCCTTTGGGGAAAGGAATAGACTGCCTTTACATAGAAATATTTGACTTATCCGGCTTTCTCTTCATTATTATGTGATTGCAAATAGAGAGTGTTACAGAAGTGCAAAGTGACAAAATATTATTGAGTTGCATATAGCATGCGATAATATTAAATGCACTTTTTAAAATCCAAAACTGCGCAAAACCGTTTTTTTTACGTTACATATTAGCACTACATTTAATCCAATCTATTTTTATTTGTATTTTATCAGTAATTTGGGGGAAACAGAAGTTTAGCACTGGCAAATATAAATGTCTTCCCATTCAACATTACTTAGTTAAAATTCTATAATTCATGAGGGTGACTGAAATAGCTTTATCTGACTTTTATGTTTTATTATGACTCTCACTGCATGTGAAACTAGAGAAAAGGGGGTTTTCATGATGGCAGAATTCCTTATTACCATTTAACTTTCTGTATTTAAAAATCTAACTTTGTCAGTGCTGAAAAACAAAACAAACATTTTCCGCTTAACCTAGTGCAACGTTTGGGGACAAATTCTTATTAAGTTAACATATGCCACTTCATCAATTCATCTTCACACGGCTTGCAATCATCAGAAAAATCATTCGGAGCTGAGACTGGGTGACGTACAATCTTGTTTCCTGAGAAATATAAGTATCCAGCTCAACTTTTTAACGTGTTACATTTTAATGGAAATGCAGACATAACAAAGCAATGTTTGCAATGAAACATTTCACCTGAAGCTGAAGGTTACCTTTGCAACCAAGAGTGTTATCATTTCTTTAACAGTTTCTTCAATTAGTTCGTCTATTTTTGAATGGTATTGATGCTAAAGAACACAGAAAGACAAATATTAGCATGTTTAGAAGGTGATGGCATTGCATCCAGCAGTAATTTTTAGATAACGCAATTTATAAATAAAGCCTGGCCTGCAAACCCAGTTTATTTCCACAGCCCCAGAAGCAGCTTTAAGATTCTGACTTCAGATCTTTGATGAAGAGAGATCCGAAGCACTTAAAAAAAATTACCGGGCCCATTGTTCCTCACCCAATGCTTTCAATGGCTTTGATATATGTAGAGATATATCTACATTTGCAAATAGCTTGATACATTTACAGATAGCTTGCATGGATAGCTTAACGGCCTAGCAGTGTGTTGATTTGGGTCTTACAAAGCAAGATACCACAATAATTTAATACGGGGGATAAAAAATTATCTTCGGAAACTGGTGCCCCCACCAGTTTGTAGCTTAGGAGGTAGAATCCTTCCAAAGGAAATTCGACCAATACGCTGTGAATGATTTGGCAGAAACTGTTCCAAGACCTTCGGATATTTTGCTTCAGAGCCCCCCACTTCTATCTTAAGGTGCTGACTCAGCGCTGAGGCAAATGTCTCTTTCTGAACCCTTGTGGCTGCCACTCATTTTCTCCACTGATGGATTAGCAGATCCAGGTTAACAGCCTCTACTGAGACTGCTGCTAAGTTTTTCAATTTCTCTAACTGCTGCTGTCGGTTATTAAATTTAAATAGTAATGCGAAAACAAACCCCCACACAAACAAAAATCTGCTGTAAATGCCAGGAAAAAAGAAAAACCGATTTCAACAGAAAATACTGTATGCCAGCTCCTTGACATTTATTAGATCATTTTAGTACCCATTTGAATTATTCCATATTTCCTTAATAAAAAATAACAATGTAAAACATTGCTATTTGGAAAGGAGAATGCACTTACCCACTCTTTAGCAAACTTTCAGAAGGATGATTAATTAGGAATGAAAAAAAAGGAACAGTGCAAATAAAAATTAGGACAAAAGGATACATGAGAAAATAAAAATTAAACAAACCATCGAAAAAGATATGAAAACATACAGAAATAATAAGCCATAGTAATATGGTTTAATATTCTGATAACTGGCAATCAGAATTATTGAAAGTGAGCAAAAGGATGTGAATTAGGTTTAATTCATTTAAAGTCATAGGAAAGTTTTGTTTGTCATTGGAAGGTCTAGATAAAGTCCCAGCACAAAGCTGATAAGTCATGTTGCCTAAGAAAATATAGTTTGGTTTTTTCATCTGTAAAAAAACAGACAATACTACTACCCAGAACCAATGGGGGAGGGGAGAAGCCAGGACAAATTAGTGATTTTACAGGGAATGAGGCAGACCCTGTATAAAGATATTTAGCAGGTTGGTTTTTATTATCATTATCGTTGTTGTTGTTGTTGCTGCTGCTGTTCTTAATAAATTAGGGCCAAGTCCTGTCCCGGCATTCCGTTTTCAGACTCATAGATCTGTTTTGAAGATCAAGTAAGGGTCTGGATGTGAAAATATTTTGTCAACTTATGACTGTAATTTCAATATTATAAAGTAGAAGATAAGGGTAGGGAGAGATGGTCTTATTGCTCAGTCGTGTCATTTTAGTTTTCTTTTAGTTGATAAGAGGGAAAACGAGAAAGCAAATGGCCCATGTTGTATAGTCCTGATAAACAGAACCCATGTTGGCTCTAATGCTAACTTCACAAAAGGATTTACTAGTAAGTGGCATAAACCTGAAGCTAAATGCAAAAACTATCTGCAGAATTCTGTGCTAGAAATACAAAGAAAGATGTCAGAGCAAAGGAATTCAGGAATATTGACAGGGCTCCAAATTCATTTTTAGGTCTTGAGATAAGATCCAGAATCACATGCTTACTTTCCCTCCTCATGTGACTGCCTCCCTCTGCTAGATTTTCTTTGGATTGCTATAAATGATTCACATTTATTAAATTAATTATGAGATTTAACTAACTGAGAAAAGTTAGTCATAGGAAAAATAATACAATGTGAAATATTAAACGAGGGGCTTTGAACCAAGCAAACAGCATCATTGAAAATAAAAACGTTCTCTTGAAAAACTTGGCTGAAATGGCAAACAGAGCCAAGAGCAAGTGTTCTCTATGCTTCAACTAAGGAAGAGTTAGGCAAGATTCAGTCTGAGGAGTTAATAACGTCATTCTTTCTCAAAGGGCGAACAAGCTTTCTCTTCAGAAATGGGGGAATCTCACACCTTTTCATTCTCTAAGGAATCCAAACTAAAGTATATAGATAGGGACATGGTGGTTTACGAGAACCTCTTCTCGCTTTCAATTTTTCTGTGCCAAACTTGGCCCTGACTTCTCTTCAGGTACTCCCACTATCTCTCTCTTTCACTCTATATGAATACTTTGATATCTACTCCTACACATTTCTTTTATTCTGCTTGTGAAAAAAAATGTTTTGATATGATCATTTGGACTCTTCCAGTGGAAACTCGAGCATGTCAATCTCTCTTGGTCTATTTCCTCATCTCTGCAGTAGGGTTAGAATTATCTCTGTTATGAATATAGAAATCATATTCACCTAACAAAGTAGTGAAACAATGCATGAAAACATGGTTTCGGAACATTGTGCTATACAGCAGTATTACAACTACTAAAACTAATGATTAACATGGTGGTTACATGTGTGTATGCATTCTCTAAACTCATCTAAAATCTATATACTTTATTGTATGCAAATTATAATCTCTATTAAATAAAACATACTTTGAGAGAGGTAGTAGGGCAGGGTAATATCTACTATGCTTATCATGCAGTAAAGGGGTACCTAACAAAGCAGTCTCCCCATTCCTTTATAAGTAATTACAAAATACATGGATTCTTTTTACCAGATTCACTCAAGACTTATTGACTGTCTTGCTTTTCTGGAGCAAGAGTGAGTATTCTCCCTTTACTCTGCTCTTTCTTGGGAAGTAAATTGTTCTATGGAGATGTGAAGCTCCATGAAGAGATATAAGTACTACTGGGGCCTCTTTTAATTAACATCCACTCAACTAAGATTATCTTGTCACAAAATTTCTTGCAGTCGGATGAATTATCCAATTCTACCTGCATCCCAATATGAGTACAAAGAGGGATCCTTCCTGTTTTTGCATTTTCCATTCCCTTCTGCTGGTCTTCGTGGGTTGGCTTGATGATGACAATAATAATACCTCTAAGTTATATTCTGGGTCACTAGATCATAATGATAGCAAGGGAACTACTAATCTTCGATGGCATGGAGAGTTTGGGGAGTTTACTTTTGCTTCTAACAAGCTAAGTTGCTGCAAATTCACAATCACTTTGTGAAAAATCATTCCACTTGACTTCCTGTGCTGCACATTTTGCCTTGTCATGAAACAGATTGTGTGTATGTTGTCTTTCTGTTAAGACCATCTGACCTTGGAAATGAGAAGAAAACACACTAGACCAAGTGAGAAACTATTTAATACACAATTTCCTCTCTATTGGTGCCTTACAAATTTTAATGAAAAAAATAAATATTTAAGATGGAAAAGTATGGTTAACAAATGTTTCAACAGCTGCCTTTAGATGGTACTTTACCCCAGTGATGAAATTCGTGAAGTGATCTTAAAATTGGAGGATATCGTATCACCTGGCCAATATCTAGTCTAAAACACATTGAGGGCATTGGAATCCAGGTGGAAGCAGGTATTAGTAACTAGATCTATAATATGAGCTTAATATCAAATACTCACAAAGGGAAAACTACAAAAAAAATTAGACTTCTATCTATTCTCCCAGTTTTAGGATATTTTCCAGCCACCTTCGGCCAATCTCATTTGAACGATTCAGCTTTACTTTGTAGATAAATATCATCATTCTACAACGTGAGAAGAGGTAAGAAGAGACCATTTGCATGAGACTTCCCATTGAAGTTCTACTAAAGGTCACAGCCACAGAGCAAGATCCCTCAGAGAACTTGCTATTTCTCATTATATATCTCCAACTGGGGTCTTTAGTTCAGCCTAACAAAGTTCACAGGTCCTCTGAAATTGTATAGAAAAAAATGTGTGAAAGTATTTTTTCCCTGGGAAAGGGCTCCATAAATTGCATTGGATTTTCACTTGGGGTCTATGACAATACCCCTCACCACTCTCCCCAAATCCAAGTTCACAAAAAAGTTAAGATCAGAGCGACTTGGCCTGTTTGGAAGAATTATTTAGCTTTCTGACCAGGTATGTGGGAGTTCTTTAAACACAATTGTGTCAATCTGAAAAGGGGCATTAAAAACTACTGAGGGGAAAGGGAGGCCAGTCCTAGTGTAAAAACCCTTCTCACCTTAGAATGGTATTATCCTTGTGAAATTCAGTTAAAATAGACATCTCTAGAAGCCCCAAGGGGTAATAGATAAATTGGACTTCACGAAACATAAACGAACTTTTGTGCTTTAAAGAATTACTATCAGAAAAGGAAAAAGACAACCTACAGAATGCGAGAAAATTATATAAATCATAATGGTCTAGCAGCCAGAATATATAAAGAACTCTTATAACTAAATAATAGAAGGGCAACCCAATTTTAAAAATGAGCAAATAATTTGAATAGACATTTCTTCAAAGAATATATACAAATGGTGAATAAGCACATGAAAAAGATGACCAACATCACTGCAAATCAAAACCACAGTGAGACTCCACCAGGAAGGCTATAATTGAGAAAAGCAGTTAGTAAGTATTGGCTAAGATGTGGAGAAATAACATTTCTCACATGAATGATGGGAATATAAATGGTATAGCCACTTGGAAAAACAGTTTGGTAGTTCTTCAAAAAAAGTTATACATAGAGTGACCATATGATCAGAAATTTCATTCCTAGGTATATATCCAAGAGAGCATAGGTCCACATGAAAACTTGTACACAATATTTATGATATTCATGGCAGCATAACTCATAGTAGCTAAAAAGTTGAAACAACTCAAATGTCCATTAACTGATAAACAAAAGTGGTATATACATATATAGAATATTATTTAGCTATGGAAAGGAACGAAGTATTGATACATGCAACAACATGGATGGACCTTGAAAGCATTGTGCTGCATAGAAGGTATTAGTTACGAAAGGCCACATAATAGTATATTCCATTTACATGAACTGCTCAAATAGTCAGGTCCTTAGAAATAGAAAATAGAGTGGTAGTTACTTGGGGCTGAGGAAGGAGGGTTGGGAAATTACTACTAATGGGTCTGTGTTTCTTTTTAGGGTGATAAAAATATCCTACAATTGATTGTGGTGATGGTTGTACAACTTAGTGAAGATACTAAAATTTATTGAATCGTATACTTTAAAAGAGTGAATTCTATGGTATGTGAATTAGATCTCCATGGGGGAAAAACAAAGAAAGAAGCTCCAAGGGAGAAAAAAATCAGGAAGAATAGGATTCTGAAAATCACCCAAGATTCTTAGAGATCGTTCACAGTAGGGTTTTGAAAGTGAAAGTGGGCTCTGTGAAGCATAAGTGACTGTTTAGAGTCCCCTAGAGAAGTGGCAGCATGTGGGTGATGGGTAGTGTAGAAATACAGAAATGGAGAGGAACATGGTAGCCTGGGCTCTGGGCCCCCTTTTCCTTGGTCCTCTGCCCCCTGCTTAATCCACAGCAGCTCTAACTTTATCTGTTTCACATTCTGGCTTTGGTAAGGTCTGAAGAACTGATTCTGCAACTAAAAACAGCCTAAATAAAACTAGAATTGTGCTATCATTTTACAGATGAAGAAAACTAGGTCTAAAGAGACTGAGTGAGTGACTTGACCAGCTCCAGTTTGCAGCAAAGCCAGGGTAAGATACCCAACCTAAGCCTTTCTCAGGATGCTGTCCTTTGTGCCTGAGTGCTTCTCCTTACATCATTTCTGGATACTGAGCTTCCAGACCAGTGATTCTCAAAGTGTGGTCTCCAGACCAGCTAGCTGCATCAGTATCAGGCAACTTGTCAGATGGCAAATTCTTGGACCACACCCTAGACTTATCGGAAACTCTTGGGGTGAGACCCAACAATCTGGGTTTTAAGAAGCTCTCTCTATAGGTCTGATGCACACTGAAATTTGAGAACCATTGCTCCAGAACACTCACATGCAGCAAATGCAGCTGGGAAAGAGAACCCCTTGCATTTGACCCTAGTGCCAGGACCATAGCCCCCTGAGGGCAAGTCCCCAATGAGAAAAACAGTCAGGAGCAGAGGCTAAAAGGTGTGGCTGAGGAAGCTGATTTGGAGGGGAAAGAAGGTTAAAGATGATCTTGCCAGGAAGAGAATACAACCAACCTCCATTTAAAAAAGGAAGGTGCTGAAAGAGAAAATAAATAACGAAGAAGGAACAAATATAATTTAGTAAAAATTCTGAGCATGTAGGGCTGGTATCGAAAGATCTGATTTAGGAGCAATTTATGCCAATTGGCAACAACATGAGAGTTGCCAGAAATGTTTCTGAATTAATTCTAAATTGGTATATGAATATCTAGCTGGCTTAAGGCCATCAGAGAAAAATGATCATGATAGTCTTTAATCAAGCCCAAGTTGCTGTTTCTTTCTCCTTTACATTTTAAATACCACTTTGGAATTGGAAACGTAGCAAAGGACTAAACTTTTGGTCAGGAAAGATTCACAATTGAGTCAATTTGAGGAGAATTAAAGTCTGAGATTTCTTAGAAATTCAGAACCTACTGCTGAAGACTGGATAGCAGGGCGATCTTACACGGAAGATAGCTTGATGCAAAAAGTGAGCTCTCCTGCTATCCAGATGTTCAAAGTGATAAAATGCACTTCAAATGTGAAAATGACTTGCATTCTGGCAAAGAGATCTGTTGGAGATACCAGCCTAATAAATAAGATCATCAAACATCATTTGACTTAAAGGAACTTTACGGCCACCTCGACTCCAGGCAAAAATCACTTCCAAGTGACTGGCATGCTCATTAGCACATGCCTTAGACATTTACTTAACAAATAGATACCAAACATTCATCTGTGGCTTAATCCGCAATGTTAGAGTATATTTCTCAAACTAGCATACTAGCATAGATAGAAGGAAATTGTGAAGTTTTCTTCTACATGATCAATGGCAGGGTGGGGAAAAAAAATCTGTATTTTTTTTTTTTTTACCTCTTGGCCCATTTCCATGCTGCAAAGTTTTGTTGATTGAGCTTTGGCATCAACCATAACATTAAACATGGTGCATATTGACTGTGGGACTCGAAAATCTGTTGATCGACTGGTTTTTTGCAGCTTAACTTCAAATGCAATCCTGGTTCTATTAAAACAAAGTAGGAAAAGACCAATTCAGCATTCAGATGGCAGCAGGTGGAGGAGACATTTTCTGAGAGGTCAGTGAAAAAGAAAATTGAAGGCTGTAATCAGTTTCAACCGACAATGACTTCACATGTGTTCTTTTTAAAATGACTTTCCCGATTAAGGAAGGACTATTCAGGGAGACAGCCACGTAAACCCTTCCTTTCTCAGCAGTACATGGAACACCTGTAGCTCGGCATATTTCTGTCTATAATTTACATGCTATGGAGAACCCTAATTGTAGGAGAATGAATGAATTAACAAAAACCCAATTACAGCATTATAGCATATGTAAGTTCTCTCACATTGGCAACTGCCTACCTTGAATCACTTCATTAAAAAACCAAAAAACAAAAAAGCAGTTTCCAATCTTCAAAATCTCATGGTGGGGAAAAATCTTAAATGACAGTTATTGTTTTTATTTTTTTCTTTCTGGTTTTGAAAGAGACGAAAGTAAAAAAAAAAATCCAACGAGCTTATTATATTGCTTTAACGACTAAAAAAATAAGATGGCTACGTTTGGGGAGGACAGTGAAATTATGGAGAAGTGGTAACAGGGAACTTCCACCGTATTTCTTTGTGTGTTTTGCAACGTCAATCTATTGTTTTGTAATCAGAATATATTATTTCTATAAATAAAAATGTCATAATATACTTACCAATTCAAGAATTGTGTAATTATGGAAACTTAATGTGACAAAATTCTGACTTAGGTAAAATTATGATCCTAGCACCGTACTAATAGTTCATGGGAAAAACCCAGTTCAACATGGCCAGCTGGTGATACAGGTGTGAGATCTAATCCTTGATATCAGCATTGTAAAGGGGACCGGTTATATTTTAAACGATTATAGAGAAGTGGGTCACATCATCACATGTCTTTGAAAAAAAGCACCTGGTTAGTAAGTGGTTTTTTTAAAGGTCCTTTCGTCCAAGGCATCTTTTCAGCATTGTTCACTGTCAGGTTCTGGAGATCATGCAGCCATCAGGAAAGCATCACTTTAAGAGGCATTTGTAGCAGTTTTCTAACAGTGCATAGGGGGACCACACAGCTAGTTAGCTCAGGAAAGGATGCCAGCTTGCTAACACACCCTGGGTGCATGCAGGGAAGCCAAGTATAATTTCTAAGGTTGGAAGCCCAGTTCTTAAGAAAACAACTAGAAAAAAAAAAAAACAACAAAAAACTCACCCTTAAAACACTCCTATATATTATATGATCATGTTAAAGATAAATGTATCTTGGCTTCTAAAGACTCGGAGCACTGAAGTAGCTTTTTAATCATGATGATCATTTTAAGCTACGCTGAAAATACATAATTTTCTGGTTTCGTGAAAAGGAGACCTGCTGGGGACTGAGTTGGACAGGTCCCTGTGCATATCTTGTGAGGCTTGTGTACCAGTTCTGAGCCGATTTGAGAAATGGAAATGCTAAATTGCTCCCTTACAATGAAATAATTGTCTTCTGTTTTCACAGGAGAACTGTTCATAACCCTTAGAGTTTGAGGCTTTGAAAAAAAGAAGCCAAGCGCAAAATTAATGCGACCGAGAGGACTCTCTGGGGCCAAAAAGCCAGGAATGGAGAGGTCAGTTAATCCTTGAGGGCAGAGTTGGGTGCCTTGTTTTCTGTGGAACACGGTACCTGATATAGACCAGACTAAAAGCTCTGTAAAGTCCATCAAATAAATGATTTAAATTTCTCAGAAACTGGGAGATAAGGAGTGCTCGATTGACTTTTTGGAGCTGCATATTTACATCTATGAAATCACGTCCTTACTAAGAGCCATTTATTCTGTCTCAAAGAGGAAAGCAAAGGTTCTAGGCTCCACAAATGCAGATTCTATGTCTTAAAACATCCAAAGACTGCTTCATGTTTTACCCTCTGACTCCGGAGGTCTGGGGATGAAATGTCCACCTATGTTTGCTCTTGTTTGTGTTTCTGCTTATGTCTGCGGCCTTAACTGAAAGGGACACCAGGGCCAAGTGTACACATGCAGTTACACCTGGCCCTGACTAACTTCTATTAATAAAAGGTTACCTAATAGCTATATGCCTGGTATGATGCTGGGACATGGGGAGGGTGAGGAGCTCAAAATGAACAGGATATACTCCTTCTCTCTGAGTAACTCACATTCTTTGGTATGGCTGACTCATAAAGATATGTGGTAAGGGATAAAATGAAGTCACTATCTACCTTTTATATAGATATATCTTCCCTTTTTCTCCCAGCATCTCCCTATTATTTATTCCTGACTCAAAAGACTGGCTTCTCAGAGAAGGGCAGATATGTCTTTCTGTACAATTGTGTGTACAGGTCAGAAGTTAGTAAGTCTTAATTTGAATGCATTGCAGCTCCTAGTATAGATCAGGGAAGAACATTTTGCTGCAGGGGAACCGCCCTGCAAGTAGTTTTCATAAAATGGTTTTGCCATAAGGAAAAACTGGCTTTTCCTAAAGTTGATACAGATGATGTACAAGATGGTAAAATTCAAAACCCTAAGGAAACATTTTGACCTTGGATTTGAGAAACAGGCTTGCCATCGATTCTTAGAGTGAGAAGAAAATAGCAAAGCACAAGATCTGGAACACCAGGACTTTAAGCTTCCCGAAGTGTCATCAAACACCTGGCCAGATTCTCCATAGCCATAGTTCCTTTCCTAATTC
>NW_006440638.1:17125406-17137124 GCF_000325575.1 Pteropus alecto | reverse complement strand
CTGCCTTTTTTGATTCCAGTTTTGACACTGTTACTTCTCTTTTCTTTTTCCAAAATATAAAGTGATGAATTCGGAGCACTCCTAGCCAAACTCAGCCTCCATCTCTCACAATTGGTCCATGAGCTAAACTATATAACATCTGGAGATCTGGAGTGGCCTGTGCTGCCTGCGGTCTTTTTTTTTTTTTTTTTTTTTGAATGAGGAAAGATAATGGAACAGTTGTGAACTGGAAAAAGGACTTGGATGTGTGTCTGGGGATAGATAGGGTGATGATAACGATGTTAAATCTGAGGACATACAGATATAGATACTCCATGAGGAAGGAATACCGTCTCTCGTTCTTCATAGTATGCCAAGAACTTAGCACTGTGCCTGGCATATAGGAAGAGCTCAAACAATTTCTGTTCAATGGATGCACGTTGCCCTCATTTTTCTTTTTCTTACCTTCAGAACAGCATACCTGGGAATTTCAAGTGCAGTATTCCCACCTCAATCTTATATCCCACAGTGAAAAAGTAGGCAAAATGTCTCATGGCCCCTTGTTGATATCTACTTAGATTTTAGGCAAGACAACTAATAATTTTCACAGAGTACAGGCTCAGTTCATATATACAGAATGAACGATGCTGCTGAGTTCCTGCCCACACAACTGGAAAGGCATGAGATTCCTGTTACCTGCACTGGGTACCCAGGCTCTAGAATTGTACGTGCTTCTCTCATTTTCATCTAGCTATCCGCCCACACAGACATACGCTCTTATATTTAAATATGTATTTGTTAAGTAAACGTTTTGTGCCAAACCCTGCTACATATCAGGGATACAGAGGTGAACAAGAACCGACATGGATCTTTTACTCCTAGAGCTAAGTAAAAAAGTTGGCAGCCACATCGTGTTGGGTTTGGGACAGACATGGGGCAGGTGAACAGAAGCTAGACATGGGTGGCCACCACTTCAGCTGACTTTGACAAGCAATCGTCTCCTCCAAAATACTCCAAATTATGGCCATCTGAAAGAGTAGCCATCTACCCTTCCCCGAGTCAGTGTATAGTGAGGAAGGAATGCAGAGCCTGTCCAGACACCTGTGCTTACCTTTTGACACAAGATTCAATCATGTCACTTGCCATCAGCTTTAGCCGTTGTTCCAGGTGTTTTCCAAACTCTTCTTCGGGCCAGTGCAAGTCTCGAATGAAGGTCTGAAGGGCGTCGAGTTTCCAGAACAGATCCTCTGAAGTTCCTGATCCATTACTGGCAGGATAAAAATTAGGAAACGAGAGTCACCCACTGGCCTCAGGTTCTGAAAAGCTGACACAAAGACAACTGGAGACTAGAAGGCTTAAGGCAAACAGTGGCTTCAACATACAAAACGACGCGTGTTGGCGGTGGAGGTGGGGGCAGTCTCCACCGGCAGATATTGAGTTTTACCATACATGACTTAGTCGGCTTCGCTCAGCCAATTATTCCAGACCAGTGAGAAGTCTGAGGAAGGTATTGCCCCACAACGGCCAGGAGAAGGATGTATGGTAAAAATCAGCCTTCTTTTAATAACCACATTAACACATGTGATGATTCAAATGAAGGCCACGAACCAGAGGGAGAAGTAAGTCTCGACAAATAATAACTACATGGCAACATGCAGTTATTAAAATTCAGGGTTTCATGCATTTCCCCAGCTCCCCTCCAGAGCAGAGGCCTCTTGGAGATTGCACAAAACTTAGTTTTAAAAGGACAGTGCTAACAAAGTGGTGAGCGAGGACCTGCTTTCTCTCTTGAAGAGCTGGTAAGAAATTGGGGTGACTCAAATCGAGACGAGTACACCTGGATACCTTGAATCCAAGACTCTTGTTCAGTTTGGTTCTTATTCCAATTTTCACAGACCAGCCCATTGCATGGGCAGCCCCAGGACGAGGAGAGTTGGGGGTTAGGTGAGTGAATAAGGGATATTTGCAAAGCTTTAGGCCTCAAAACCTGAGCTTTTTTTTTTTTTCCTTTACCATTGCACCATCTTACCCAGTCCTCTGTATAGATGGGGAAATTGGTCTTGATTCCTTTCTGTATAATGACGTCTATGGAACTTTTACCTGGGGAAAGCCTGTGTATGGGAAATGCTCCATCTCTCACCCGCTTGCCCTTCTCTGGCTGGCTTTCTCTTTTGTAACAATACCATTTGGAGCTCTGAGGGGTGGCCACTTCCCACCCCCTTCCTCGCATACCACTAATGCTAACACGGTAATTTATAAAATGTCCAACACACCATGCATTACCACTTGTTCTGACATCGTCTATAGAAACAGATGAGAGTGGGTGTTTCTATTGTGACAGATGCCAGCTGCATTGAATTAATGCTTCAGAGAGAAATATAGCTAGTGCATAAATGCATACACAGCTACTGCGGGGTGGGGAAGGGGCATACTCCCAACATGCCGAGAGGGAGCCTACGGCCTGGACCAACAGAGTAATGTTTTCAAGGACAGACCAGTCTGAGGTCAGTACGTAGATGTATCTGACACGAAGGAGCAGGTAACATGAAAACACGTCCTTAAAATGAAAGGTGGCAAAGGAGGAAACTGGAATTATGAAAAGATATAGAATCAGGCATTTCCTGGTAGGTGATTGAGAATCTACGCCTTCTTTTCAGATACTGCCATAAGCATTGTTCAAAAGTGGGGGAATGCATTGTTTCTCCGTGAAAGTTCAGCCTTTCCCCCACCCCATCCTATTCTTGGGAGAAAGAAACCCCAACTTTGTCTAGTCCAAACCCCGTTTTGGAACTGCATGGTTGTATGTTTTAAATCATTAAGTACATATGAATGCAATAATTGGTATTTATTACAACAACATTTTGACACCCATCTGGTTTCAGAGTTTCAAAAAATTCTTCTAGGGTTTTTTTTTCTTTTTCTTTGAAGAGCTTATTATTAAGTTTTGACATGAGGAAAAGAATATTTTCTTTTTATTTTTAAGATAAACTGTTAATGTTAAGGCAATAGCACCAAGATTATTTTGATTGCTGAGCAGTTACCAAAATGTGTTCCCACTCATGCCTTAATTAATTGAACAGAGACCATTATCTGCTTTATTACAATGTCTTGATTCATATCTTTTCAAAAACAATGTCACGGAGCATGCACAGAAGAAGGTAAGAGAAGCTTTCAGATATTTATTTTTAAATTATTAACAGTTAATACCTAATCTAACTTTTAATGTAGTCATCTTAGCATGAATATGATTTATGTTTTTTTAGAAACTTTTTTTTTCAGATATAAATTTTTGGAGGTTTTAATTTTCCTTTAAAAGAGATTCAGACACACTGACCATACGATTTCATTGTGAACTTGTGAACGAACATATGTTTTTAAAAATATTAGGCAGCTTGGGAGAAGCCAACTAGAGCAGTCAGTTTAATGTTCTGTTTTCTACCTGGATTACTGCAAAAATAAAAATGTTGAGGGCCATCTTGACGAATGTGATTTCGAGGTTTCAAAACCTCACTGCCAGTTTCAGATCATTTTTTATTCCTTTGATAATAACACTTCCCTTTGAAAACGTGCCAATTTATTCTTTCAAGAAAAAGCTTATCTGGCCTATAATTAGCTGTGGTCTAAGAAAAGGATCAAAGGAGGGTACAGAATCGCTAAACCTTATTTCACTTATTAAATCATGCACGTGGTTCTAATTTTATTTCCCTGAGGTAGAATTTAGGGGTGCTGGATCTTCTTCTTGCTGAAGAAAAAAAAGAAGATTCATTTTCTAAGCCAGAAGAAATGGCTCCTCAACCTCCACTCCCCAAGCTGCTGGCTGGCATTAAAGGGGTGGCTTGGCCTCTAAGAAAAACAAACCCCACGTATTCCTGGCATTTGTGTGGATGAATGTAAAAAATGACCCTACACTCAGACCACAGGTGATACAGCTACCAAAAAGTTGACTTATTTGTTGTTTAAATCTTGCATTCTCAGATTTAGAGATCTTGCTGCCTAGATCTCAGTGCTCTGTGCTCTATTATGACTAAGGCTTGATCCATTCAGAAATTTTCATTTAGCCCTGAACATACTGTTGCTATATCCTGCCATTTGCTGACACCAGAAATATACTTCATGGTTTAAAGAGTCTCTAGAAGTTTTTTTTTAATTAAAAATAAAACAAAACAAACAAAATAAAAATATTAAAAAAAAAAAACAACCTCTGGGTGTGCTTCCCTCTTAGGTTTGGATCAGGCCGGAGATGACTGGCCAGCCCATCAAAGAGGTTTCCTGGACTATTTTTGGATGTCTAACTCCTAAAGGCATGCAACTTGCATTAAAAAAAAAAAAACAACAACAAAAACCAAAAAACAAACAAACAAAAAAACAAAACATGGACAGAATCCTTTTGCAAAAGAATTCAGGAAGTGAAACATAATCCCCAAGCGTTCAGTGGGCGTAAGACAAATTGTTAGTGCTGTATATATAGCAAACGTCTTACAAACATGCTGCATGCCAGAAATAAACAATATTGTCTCTGTATGATCAGCAAAATATGTCTAATTATCCCTCTCCATCTCTGTTATATAGGATGTATAGAAATAAACAATGCATATCCATGCCAAGATCACTTAAATTTAAATTAGATCTAATGTGAACTGAATACACACTCAGCATCATATATAGCAGCCATCCATGACGGTGCCGAAAAAGTAGGCATTTGTGGGATGCCTAGAGGAATGTTAACTGGTAGATTTGGTACTTTGGGAAGGTTCACATTGGGTAGGTTCACATTGGGTAGGTTACTGGTTAAACTCCTGTGGAAGAAACAGACAGAAAGAAAAAAATACCATCACAGTGACAATGCAGATGTGGCAGAAGCATATGACAGTTGTAAATAAATTGGCTAAGTCCACAGCAAGACACCAGCGAAAACTTAAAGCAACATACTTCAGAAAGCAGCTTACAAATGGGGAGTGTGGTGTGGCTCGGTATTCAGAGAGAAATGAAAAAAAGTCAATGAGAAAAAATTAACCACAGAGTGACAACAGCATGGGCACTCATGGACACCTATGCACAATGATCACATTGTTTAAATGCCTTTGTGAAGTTTCCGAATCCATTGCCACGAGAGTCTAGAACTTATACTAAAAACTTGACGTTCCTGGCGTTGCACTGGCTAGGGCTGCTGTGAAGTGGCTGGGATTGAAAGAAATGGTGGAGCGCTTTAATTTCCTTTTATTTATAAATTATTTTCGACAGAGGCACATTTCTTAAGTCAGATATTAGATATCCGATGTAACAGGAAATTTGCCCACTTAAATGCATACTTAATGGGGGTGTACAGAAAAGGAATTTTTTCCAACTGCTACTTTTGAAGACAGGTGTATGTGCCATGGGTGTCAGAGTTGATGGTGAAGACGAAGGAACTGTATCAAGAAAATGACTAGTTTTGAATAATTTTATAGAACACTTAAAGAAAACAGAAACTTTCCTTCCCAAACTAAGTCCAATTAAAAATTAAAATGGAGAAATGTTTACACAGGAAAAAAAAAAACAACAACCCAAATTCAGCTCTTATAGTAAATTCTTTGAGTACAAGTAGATTTAAAATGTGGCCTCACGTTATAGTAATTACCCTTGAAAGCGAGATAGAGACGGAAGAAAGGATGACAGGGGCTTCCGGGTGCTGGGGATGTGCTGTTTCCTAATCTGTATGATTGTTACGTGAGTGTTCAGTTTGTGAAAATTAAAGCTGTGTATTTTTCTATAAAAAGTTAAAATTTAAGTTAAAAATTAGTAAATAGTTTTAAAATGTGACCTCATAGAATCTTCTTGTTTTTGAACAAAGATTAGTCAACTGATGTGATGAAAGAGATGGATAACTTTATGATTAAAGAAAGAAAATAAAACAAACAATAATCCCAACTCAAATCAACTGTATGTCTTCAGAGGAACTGTGTCATATACTGCTTTGCAAGCTGGCACCACATGTCTCTGTAGTGGCATTTTAAGGGTGTTCCATCCAGCCAAAGTCACTGGCACGGTAGAGCCCAGCCTAACTCCGCATCTGAGAGGAGCCTTCCTGTTTAAGTGGAGTTGACAGCACTTTGGCAAAGGAGTTGAGGCTTTCTTTTTGGATCTTGCAGGAGAAGAGAAAGTTTTGCCAAAGCAGCTCTGCCCCGGGCAAGCTGTGTTTGACTAACAGAACTCTTGCAAGGGCTGGAGCCGCCTCTGGGCTTGCTTAGGGGGGCAAACCTCCCGAGAAGTCGGAAATTCTGGATTCTGTAGATAAGCTGGACACTTGTCTCCCTCTAAAAAAACTTGCCTTTTCATAATGACAATATAGCCCTAGCTTGTGATGGAAAAACCTCTAATGCAAAATTGCCAACCTGGCATTCTCTTCCTTAAGGGAAACAGGTGTCTCAAAGGTTTGTCCTTACCCTTCACATTGTGGGAAAGCCAATTGTATTTCTCTACTTGGGACTAAAGGTTGCTCTTGTGGGAAGGGTCGAGAGAAGAAGCTAAACATGACTATTAAGTAGAAGGGAAAATGAAACTTTTCCTTCCACATTTCTCTTGTTTCACTGCAGAATTGCCTTTGATTTCAGCCCCTGGTGGTTCTCAGTCTTAAACACTGCCATGTAACAAAACCGTTGGCGATTTCCACTGAGACATGTGTAAGCCTATATAAGCAAATGTGATCATTAAATGATGCACACACTGAATAATGATCAAGGAATTAGGAGATCTTTAGAGATGGCAGCCTGGAAAGTTAAAATGTCAATTCTGAGCAAATTAAAAGTAGCTAGGAATGAATAACATACAAATGTATGCAAAAGCAACTTAATTTAAACATATTAGTGGATGGTGAGTACACAAATTAGAAAAGAACTTCGTTTTGCACACAAAAATAAAAAAATACTTATATTAATCAAAACATATTGTATTTGTAAAATGTGACATTTTGGCTGGACTAGTACGTTGGACTCATATAGAAACATGTCTTTCATGTGACATAACACTCTACTTTTAAGAGGCTGAAACATGCTTGATATTTCTGCTTTTAGCAAAATAATATAGTGTATTGCTAACGTTACTACTTTTTCATCTGGATATTAATAACTTATATTAATAATCAAGAAGGCAATTCCAAGCATTATATTTTACAAATATATTTGTGAAGAGGTGAAATTTTCTAGTAGCACTCAGGTCAGACCAGGCTCCTGGATATAACGAATTATCATTTTAGAGGGCTCTTTAGCAAAGAGCTAAACAACCAGTCCATCATGCTTCTCTGTGAGAATCAGAATTGGATATCTCTGAATACTCTAAGAAGTGTGAACTGCAACCCTAACAACTGATATATGTTAAAAATTAGACTCATTCATTTTGGGGACATTGTTGAAAAAGGATAGCTCTCATTCATGTCAAAGGGCCCATCCCTGGAACACTGGATTAAAAAATTCTCATCTCCTCTTTCTCTCTCGCCTGGATGAACGTTACAAGTGTGTATGTGAGGTAGAGTTATTCCTTGCTTCTAGAACTAATTATAATCAAGATTGTGTCTCCAAGCAGAGAGGGTATGGTCTTCTCAAAGACCTCTGCTTTAGATTTATGGATGGAGTTAGATGTAAGATACAGAATGCCTTCTACTTTATGAGTCATTTTTTTGCATGAATATATGCAGTACATCTTGTCTTCTCTTGGTTCTATAGACACTAAAGTCTCTCTCTTTGCTTATTCTTAGGTCTGATCCTATTTTGGGGCACGGGCACTTTTTGATATCTTCTTAGAGTTTAGAGTGGTGTTTATCAACCTTTTATTCATTATCACCACCAGACTGCCCCCCCAAACTGCTTTCCCCATGAAAATCTAATACCACCAATATACTATATATCTGTTTATATATTGTATATAGACCTGTGCTTTATACACATGCACAAATGCGTGTGCATGTGCCCATGCTGCCTCAGAATGAATACCTTTATTCAGCCGATGTCAGAGCTCAGAGCTCGGGAAGAGACACACTGATGTATACAGGGGGAGAAAAAGCTACTTTCAGAGATGTATCAGTTTTGATGGTATAGAATCAGGGAGCCCACCCTACCTTTCAGTGCTTCCCTCCCACTCCTCTTCTGGGCTTTCTGGCGTGCGTGCGTGCGCGCACGCGCACACACACACACACACACACACACACACAACAAAAGTAAGGTATATTTTTGCTCTCCTCCCTCCAAGAACCAATTTTCACCAGCTTTGGGAACTGTAAAGTCCCTGTTTAGAATGCATAACCTAGAGAATAAAGTTTCAAACTTGATGGGATTTTAGAAAATCCCAATCATCTCTCCAATCTTATGGCTTGCCTCCTTCATAATCCATGCTGGCCTAAACCAAATATCCAGTTTCTACAGCATACCCTACTTTCCCCTATGTTTCTACTCTTGCTCATGCTCTTTTCCTAGCACTCCTGCTCCATTCGACAACAGTCTCTAGACTGTTTCCTTGACTTCTCAATAGAAATCCATTCCCTTTTACTCTATGCTTTCATAGCTCTTCCTTATGTTATCTGGACATTTGTACATTGGTAAATTTTTAAAGTCATCTTTCTTATATCTATGTTGTTCAGACCTAACTAAATTGAAATCCCTGATCAGGGGAATGTATTGTTTTCTTTTTCCTCTCCCTATAGTTTTTAAATTATATTCTTACAATTTTCAGCTTGTATGAGTTTCTTAATAAAGGTCAGTTGATCAATAAATATTTATTGAGTACCTGTTACATCCCAGGCCCTTTCCGAGGTGCTCGGGTGGCAGTGGTGATCAAATACATATATGAAGAGAATGTGAAAAGTCACATTTTCTAGAATGTTAGTGCTGGAAACGTCTTAGGTATTCAAAGTTCTTGTTTTACAAAGGAGGATACCGAGGCTCAGAAAGGTCCTCTGACTTGCCTAAGGTCACCCAGCAAGTTACTGGCAGAGTAAGGAGTTCTCGTTCCAAGTCCAGTACTTATCTATTTCATACCAAGCCACCTATATATTGCTAAGATGTTTTTGGTCTGACAGTTCATTTCCGTTAAGATATTAACATCTTTGACAATCTAGACAATGACATTATTTAGAAAATAATTTTAATGTGTATATCCCTGGCAGAGAGAGATAAAACATTTTGAGAAATAAGAAATTCAGATTTTTCAGTGTATATATGAAGAAGCAGTGTCTAGTTCTACCATTCAGAGCCATCTTAACCTGAAATGGACAGCCATGAAATGTGGATCCCCTGTGCCTGCAGGTGTTTAAGTAGAGATGGAGAGATGATCTGTCAAGGGAAAGGTGGGGAGGGTACTAGATTTGGCAAACTTTGAATGACACACTTTCTAAGTTTTCTTCCATGATGACTTGACTAACAAGAAGCCAACTCTAAAGAGCTGGTAGAAAGCTGCCCATCTGCTACTTTGGACCAAAAGCTGATACTCAGGGCTGCCAGGAGGGTTGTGAGCAACCGGCTCCACTGTGGTGGTGGCCCCGTGGCACTTCCCGATGGATGCCAATGAAAGGGCATTGGGCTCCAGGTTGGGCCTGTCCTTGAGAGGCTGGCTTTCCTCAGCCTGGTTAGAAGCTATGCGATAACATTTTCACTGTTGCATAGAGAGTCTCATCATGACTATATCTGGCTTAATGGAAAGAGAGACACATCCTCCCTTTTCTCTCCTTGCAGAGATGGAAGGCCATTTTTCTAGAGAAAGGCAGCAATGGGACTTAGCCATTTTACCCTTTCTGCCAAATAACTTGTATCACACTCAAATGGTGATTATATCTATATTTTCTTTTACGTGGCCATATTTTGACATAAGAAAATCTGAAGAATAAATGATATTTAAAATCCATTTTTAGCAAACTCAATATATTCTTAATATTTTCTTGTCAGAGTGCCATTTTTCTTTAACACTTTAAATACCAGTTTTTCTTGAAGTAGGCTTTACAGGGCATTTCTCAGTCAAATATCAATAATCAGGTGCTTATAATTATGACTTTTGAAAAGTGGAAGAACAGAACTATTTGAGTACAACATTTGTCTGAGAGAAAGACTGTGATTTGTGTGCATGCGTGTGTATTTTGGGGGATCATATGGAAAAGTTAGAGAAGATTGAGCAAATTAAATCTATTTCTATGTTAGTTTTTTGTTTTTAAGTAGGCTTGAAAAACTTTCCTAAAAGATCATTCTTTACTTGAAAAACTCCCAAAAGAAAATTAAATCTCCGCTTCTTTATCAACTCTCTATCTAGTGGTCAGATAAACGTTAGTTCATACTTTGTTTCTCTTCACATGATAAGAAGTATAGAGAGACTCATTCCTTTTAGCACATAAGCATGTCCCCATGCTCATTTTACCCTTTATTTTACGTCAGCCATTCTGCAAACTGTCTCATGGTATCCACATTCTGTATACAAATATGCTAATAAAATGTGTATGGTTTCAAAGAATTTTAATTTAGCTTGTGTTTTAGTTGGCACTTTCAAATATCTCTACATTCTCTGAAAGGCACATACCAGTTAGCGTGACTTGAACAAACCGCAATCATATTAAAAGCTACTTAAAAAAACACATCTACATAAAAGATTCTCAGGTTATTATTTACAGCTATTAATCCTTCACTAATTTTCAGATCTTTAAATTACAGATCCCTGAGTTTAAATTTATTTTTTTATCATTAAAAATATCCCCAACAAAATATTCCCAGAGTAAGACTTTCAATTGTGAAAATAATTTTGATTCTATCTTTACTTCTGATAGTATTAAGAATAATTAATGCTTCAAAAGGAATAGCAGTCATTTGCTTAGTTTCTGAAGAATTCACTAGATTATAAAATGGCTTTAGTGACATTATCACAGAACTTCGTGACAATTCTCAGACACTGAGTAGGGGCATTTTTAAAAATCAGTTTTGCAGATGAGAGAAAAATTTAATTACTTTTATTAGCCTCCTGGCTAGTAAAGGGAGGATGAGGCCCTAATTCTAGGGCCCTGTAAGAGCCAGTGAGGATACCAAGCCTTTGCTCCCATGTGTGTTGGTAGTAGTAGCCTCCACATTTAAAACCAAGTAAGGAAATGCTATTAGAGATCATAGCTATTTTCAAAATGTGAATATTACTCATTTTAACATTTTCTTTTTTCACAACTGTTCTCCACAGCACGACTGTCTTGATTACAGTGAGCATTAAAAAAAAAAAAAAAAAAGAGTCCATTGTTAATGTCTTATCATCAAGGGACCTAGTTTTATTCTCATGAGTTAAAAGTCAGCAGGGCCATATTAAGAGACTGTTATAGACCTGAGAATAACAAGCTAAAAATTTAGATTTCTTGGTACTTGCAAATGAAGAGCTACTACCTATTAACCTGCTCTCAGTAGGGTAAGTCAAGACACTTCTCTCACGGCTCAGATGTGGCAGGAGGGCTGAGAAAGCTATTTTGCATTAATTTCTTTATCAGTCAGAGTCTTACACAGTATAAAGTTAAAGGGAGGGTCTCAATTCAGAAAATCGCTTAAAGATGAAACGTAAGTCAAGGCTTCCAAACTGAGGAAAAGTCTCTTGTGTTATTTGTTCTGGAGTGCCTGAAAGCCTGCTTGTACATACCCCATTTTACTCCGTACTGGCTGCTACACTCCAAAGATATGAAGAACTAGAAAGAAGAAAATGACTTTCGTACAGGAAAAAGAGAGAGAGAGGAAGAGGGGGGAGAGAGAGAGAGAGAGAGAG